>NC_041389.1:3101106-3126290 GCF_002162155.2 Triticum dicoccoides
TAAGTGTCGGTCATCAACACTCACAATTTTGGCCAATTCTGGTCCGTTTCGTGGACTATTACTCACCATTTTGGGGTCCCAGTGCGATTTCCACGATTGACGATCCCCGGGGAGTGCTTACATGTCGGTCATCAACACTAGTAGTGTTAGCCAATTGTGGCCCGTTTCGTGGACTATTACTCACTGTTTCGGGGTCCCTAAGTGATTTCCATTGTTGTTGAACCCCAAGGTGCGCTTACGTGTCGGTCATCAACACTCGCACTTTTTGGCCGATTCTGGCTCGTTTCATGGACTATTACTCACAGTTTTGGGGTCCCGGAGTGATTTCCACTATTAGTGAACCCCGGGGTGCGTTTTCGTGTCTGTCATCAGCACTCGTGATTTTTGTCGATTCTGACCCGTTTTGTGGACTATTACTCACCGTTTTGGGGTCCCAAAGCGAGTTCCCTGGTTGTCAAACCCCCAAGATGTGCTTACGTGTTGGTCGTCAAGACTCATAGTTTGGTCCGATTCTGGCCCGTTTCTTGGACTATTACTCAGTTTTGGGTCCCCGAAGTGATTTCCACGAATGACGAACCCCGGGGGTGTGTTTAGATGTCGGTCATCAACACTCACAATTTTGGCCAATTCTGGTCCGTTTCGTGGACTATTACTCACCATTTTGGGGTCCCAGTGCGATTTCCACGATTGACGATCCCCGGGGAGTGCTTACATGTCGGTCATCAACACTAGTAGTTTTAGCCAATTCTGGCCCGTTTCGTGGACTATTACTCACTGTTTCGGGGTCCCTAAGCGATTTCCATTGTTGTTGAACCCCAAGGTGCGCTTACGTGTCAGTCATCAACACTCGCACTTTTTGGCCGATTCTGGCCCGTTTCATGGACTATTACTCACAGTTTTGGGGTCCTGGAGTGATTTCCATTATTAATGAACCCCGGGGTGCGTTTTAGTGTCGGTCATCAGCACTCGTGGTTTTTGTCGATTCTGACCCATTTTGTGAACTATTACTCACTATTATGGGGTCCCAAAGCGATTTCCATGGTTGTCGAACCCCAAGATGTGCTTACGTGTTGGTCGTCAAGACTCATAGTTTGGGCCGATTTTGGCCCGTTTCATGGACTATTACTCAGTTTCGGGGCTCCGAAGTGATTTCCAGGATTGACGAAATCCGGGGTGTGTTTAAGTGTCGGTCATCAACACTCACAATTTTGGCCAATTCTGGTCCGTTTCGTGGACTATTACTCACCATTTTGGGGTCCCAGTGCGATTTCCACGATTGACGATCCCCGGGGAGTGCTTACATGTCGGTCATCAACACTAGTAGTGTTAGCCAATTGTGGCCCGTTTCGTGGACTATTACTCACTGTTTCGGGGTCCCTAAGTGATTTCCATTGTTGTTGAACCCCAAGGTGCGCTTACGTGTCGGTCATCAACACTCGCACTTTTTGGCCGATTCTGGCTCGTTTCATGGACTATTACTCACAGTTTTGGGGTCCCGGAGTGATTTCCACTATTAGTGAACCCCGGGGTGCGTTTTCGTGTCTGTCATCAGCACTCGCGATTTTTGTCGATTCTGACCCGTTTTGTGGACTATTACTCACCGTTTTGGGGTCCCAAAGCGAGTTCCCTCGTTGTCAAACCCCCAAGATGTGCTTACGTGTTGGTCGTCAAGACTCATAGTTTGGTCCGATTCTGGCCCGTTTCTTGGACTATTACTCAGTTTTGGGGCCCCGAAGTGATTTCCATGAATGACGAACCCCGGGGGTGTGTTTACATGTCGGTCATCAACACTCACAATTTTGGCCAATTCTGGTCCATTTCATGGACTATTACTCACCATTTTGGGGTCCCAGTGCGATTTCCACGATTGATGATCCCCGGGGAGCGCTTACATGTCGGTCATCAACACTCGTAGTTTTAGCCAATTCTGGCCCATTTCGTGGACTATTACTCATTGTTTCGGGGTCCCTAAGTGATTTCCATTGTTGTTGAACCCCAAGGTGCGCTTACGTGTCGGTCATCAACACTCGCACTTTTTGGCCGATTCTGGCTCGTCTCATGGACTATTACTCACAGTTTTGGGGTCCTGGAGTGATTTCCATTATTAATGAACCCCGGGGTGCGTTTTCATGTCGGTCATCAGCACTCGTGGTTTTTGTCGATTCTGACCCATTTTGTGAACTATTACTCACTATTATGGGGTCCCAAAGCGATTTCCATGGTTGTCGAACCCCAAGATGTTCTTACGTGTTGGTCGTCAAGACTCATAGTTTGGGCCGATTTTGGCCCGTTTCATGGACTATTACTCAGTTTCGGGGCTCCGAAGTGATTTCCAGGATTGACGAAATCCGGGGTGTGTTTAAGTGTCGGTCATCAACACTCACAATTTTGGCCAATTCTGGTCCGTTTCGTGGACTATTACTCACCATTTTGGGGTCCCAGTGCGATTTCCACGATTGACGATCCCCGGGGAGTGCTTACATGTCGGTCATCAACACTAGTAGTTTTAGCCAATTCTGGCCCGTTTCGTGGACTATTACTCACTGTTTCGGGGTCCCTAAGCGATTTACATTGTTGTTGAACCCCAAGGTGCGCTTACGTGTCGGTCATCAACACTCGCACTTTTTGGCCGATTCTGGCCCGTTTCATGGACTATTACTCACAGTTTTGGGGTCCTGGAGTGATTTCCATTATTAATGAACCCCGGGGTGCGTTTTCGTGTCGGTCATCAGCACTCGTGGTTTTTGTCGATTCTGACCCATTTTGTGAACTATTACTCACTATTATGGGGTCCCAAAGCGATTTCCATGGTTGTCGAACCCCAAGATGTGCTTACGTGTTGGTCGTCAAGACTCATAGTTTGGGCCGATTTTGGCCCGTTTCATTCACTATTACTCAGTTTCGGGGCTCCGAAGTGATTTCCAGGATTGACGAAATCTGGGGTGTGTTTAAGTGTCGGTCATCAACACTCACAATTTTGGCCAATTCTGGCCCATTTCGTGGACTATTACTCATTGTTTCGGGGTCCCTAAGTGATTTCCATTGTTGTTGAACCCCAAGGTGCGCTTACGTGTCGGTCATCAACACTAGTAGTTTTAGCCAATTGTGGCCCGTTTCGTGGACTATTACTCACTGTTTCGGGGTCCCTAAGTGATTTCCATTGTTGTTGAACCCCAAGGTGCGCTTACGTGTCGGTCATCAACACTCGCACTTTTTGGCCGATTCTGGCTCGTTTCATGGACTATTACTCACAGTTTTGGGGTCCCGGAGTGATTTCCACTATTAGTGAACCCCGGGGTGCGTTTTCGTGTCTGTCATCAGCACTCGCGATTTTTGTCGACTCTGACCTGTTTTGTGGACTATTACTCACCGTTTTGGGGTCCCAAAGCGATTTCCCTGGTTGTCAAACCCCCAAGATGTGCTTACGTGTTGGTCGTCAAGACTCATAGTTTGGTCCGATTCTGGCCCGTTTCTTGGACTATTACTGAGTTTTGGGGCCCCGAAGTGATTTCCACGAATGACGAACCCCGGGGGTGTGTTTAGATGTCAGTCATCAACACTCACAATTTTGGCCAATTCTGGTCCATTTCATGGACTATTACTCACCATTTTGGGGTCACAGTGCGATTTCCACGATTGATGATCCCCGGGGAGCGCTTACATGTCGGTCATCAACACTCGTAGTTTTAGCCAATTCTGGCCCATTTCGTGGACTATTACTCATTGTTTCGGGGTCCCTAAGTGATTTCCATTGTTGTTGAACCCCAAGGTGCGCTTACGTGTCGGTCATCAACACTCGCACTTTTTGGCCGATTCTGGCTCGTCTCATGGACTATTACTCACAGTTTTGGGGTCCCGAAGTGTTTTCCACTATTAGTGAACCCCAGGGTGTGTTTTCGTGTCTGTCATCAGCACTCGCGATCTTTGTTGATTCTGACCCGTTTTGTGGACTATTACTCACCGTTTTGGGGTCCCAAAGCGATTTCCATGGTTTTCGAACCCCAAGGTGTGCTTACGCGTTAGTCGTCAAGACTCATAGGTTGGGCCGATTCTGGCCCGTTTCTTCGACTATTACTCAGTTTTGGGGCACCGAAGTGATTTCCAGGATTGACGAACCCCAGGGTGCGTTTAAGTGTTGGTCTTCAACACTCACAATTTTGGCCAATTCTGGTCCGTTTCATGGACTATTACTCACCGTTTTGGGGTCCCAGTCCGATTTCCATGATTGACGATCCCCGGGGAGCGCTTACATGTCGGTCATCAACACTCGTAGTTTTAGCCAATTCTGGCCTGTTTCGTGGAATATTACTCATTGTTTCTGGGTCCCTAAGCGATTTACATTGTTGTTGAACCCCAAGGTGCGCTTACGTGTCGGTCATCAACACTCGCACTTTTTGGCCGATTCTGGCCCGTTTCATGGACTATTACTCACAGTTTTGGGGTCCTGGAGTGATTTCCACTATTAATGAACCCCGGGGTGCGTTTTCATGTCGGTCATCAGCACTCGTGGTTTTTGTCGATTCTGACCCATTTTGTGAACTATTACTCACTATTATGGGGTCCCAAAGCCATTTCCATGGTTGTCGAACCCCAAGATGTGCTTACGTGTTGGTCGTCAAGACTCATAGTTTGGGCCGATTTTGGCCCGTTTCATGGACTATTACTCAGTTTCGGGGCTCCGAAGTGATTTCCAGGATTGACGAAATCCGGGGTGTGTTTATGTGCCCGTCATCAACACTCACAATTTTGGCCAATTCTGGTCCGTTTCGTGGACTATTACTCACCATTTTGGGGTCCCAGTGCGATTTCCACGATTGACGATCCCCGGGGAGTGCTTACATGTCAGTCATCAACACTAGTAGTTTTAGCCAATTCTGGCCCGTTTCGTGGACTATTACTCACTGTTTCGGGGTCCCTAAGCGATTTCCATTGTTGTTGAACCCCAAGGTGCGCTTACGTGCCGGTCATCAACACTCGCATTTTTGGCCGATTCTGGCTCGTTTCATGGACTATTACTCACAGTTTTGGGGTCCCGGAGTGATTTCCACTATTAACGAATCCCGGGGTGTGTTTTTGTGTCGGTCATCAGCACTCGTGGTTTTTGTCGATTCTGACCCATTTTGTGGACTATTACTCACTGTTTTGGGGTCCCAAAGTGATTTCCATGGTTGTCGAACCCCAAGATGTGCTTACGTGTCGGTCTTCAAGACTCATAGTTTGGGCCGATTCTGGCCCGTTTCATGGACTATTACTCAGTTTCGGGGCCCCAAAGTGATTTCCAGGATTGACGATCCCCGGGGTGCGTTTAAGTGTCGGTCATCAACACTCACAATTTTGGCCAATTCTGGTCCATTTTGTGGACTATTACTCACCGTTTTGGTTTCCGAGTGCGATTTCCACGATTGATGATCCCCGGGGAGTTCTTACATGTCGGTCATCCACACTCGTAGTTTTAGCCAATTCTAGCCCGTTTCGTGGACTATTACTCACTGTTTCGGGGTCCCTAAGTGATTTCCATTGTTGTTGAACCCCAAGGTACGCTTACGTGTCGGTCATCAACACTCGCACTTTTTGGCCGATTCTGGCTCGTTTCATGGACTATTACTCACAGTTTTGGGGTCCCGGAGTGATTTCCACTATTAGTGAACCCCGGGGTGCGTTTTCGTGTCTGTCATCAGCACTCGCGATTTTTGTCGATTCTGACCCGTTTTGTGGACTATTACTCACCGTTTTGGGGTCCCAAAGCGATTTCCCTGGTTGTCAAACCCCCAAGATGTGCTTACGTGTTGGTCGTCAAGACTCATAGTTTGGGCCGATTCTGGCCCGTTTCTTGGACTATTACTTGGTTTTGGGGCCCCGAAGTGATTTCCACGATTGACGAACCCCGGGGTTGTGTTTAGGGGTCGGTCATCAACACTCACAATTTTGGCCAATTCTGGTCCATTTCATGGACTATTACTCACCGTTTTGGGGTCCCAGTGCGATTTCCACGATTTATAATCCCCGGGGTGCGCTTACATGTCGGTCATCAACACAATTCTAGCCCGTTTCATGAACTATTACTCACTGTTTCGGGGTCCCTAAGCGATTTCCATTGTTGTTGAACCCCAAGGTGCGCTTACGTGTCGGTCATATACACTCGCACTTTTTGGCTGATTCTGGCCCGTTTCTTGGACTATTACTCACAGTTTTGGGGTCCCGGAGTGATTTCCACTATTAATGAACCCCGGGGTGCATTTTCGTGTCTGTCATCAGCACTCGCGATATTTGTCGATTTTGACCCGTTTTGTGGACTATTACTCACCGTTTTAGGGTCCCAAAGCGATTTGCTCGGTTGTCGAACCCCAAGATGTGCTTATGCGTAGGTCGTCAAGACTCATAGTTTGGGCCGATTCTGGCCCGTTTCTTGGACTATGACTCAGTTTTGGGGCACTCAGGTGATTTCCTGGATTGACGAACCCCAGGGTGCGTTTAAGTGTCGGTCATCAACACTCACAATTTTGGCCAATTCTGGTCCGTTTCATGGACTATTACTCACCGTTTTGGGGTCCCAGTGCGATTTCCATGATTGACGATCCCCGGGGAGCGCTTACATGTCGGTCATCAACACTCGTAGTTTTAGCCTATTCTGGCCTGTTTCGTGGAATATTACTCATTGTTTCGGGGTCCCTAAGTGATTTCCATTGTTGTTGAACCCCAAGGTGCGCTTACGTGTCGGTCATCAACACTCGCACTTTTTGGCCGATTCTGGCTCGTTTCATGGACTATTACTCACTGCTTTGGGGTCCCGGAGTGATTTCCACTAGTAACGAACCCCGGGGTGCGTTTTCGTGTCGGTCATCAGCACTCGTGGTTTTTTTCGATTCTGACCCATTTTGTGGACTATTACTCACTGTTTTGGGGTCCAAAAGCGATTTCCATGGTTGTCAAACCCCAAGATGTGCTTACGTGTTGGTCGTCAAGACTCATAGTTTGGGCCGATTCTGGCCATTTTTATGGACTATTACTCAGTTTCGGGGCACCGAAGTGATTTCCAGGATTGATGAAACCCAGGGTGTGTTTATGTGTCGGTCATCAACACTCACAATTTTGGCCAATTCTGGTCCGTTTCATGGACTATTACTCACCGTTTTGGGGTCCCAGTGCGATTTCCACGATTGACGATCCCCGGGGAGTGCTTACATGTCGGTCATCAACACTCGTAGTTTTAGCCAATTCTGGCCCGTTTCGTGGACTATTACTCACTGTTTCGGGGACCCTAAGCGATTTCCATTGTTGTTGAGCCCCAAGGTGCGCTTACGTGTCGGTCATCGACACTCGCACTTTTTGGCTGATTCTGGCTCGTTTCATGGACTATTACTCATAGTTTTGGGGTCCCAGAGTAATTTCCACTATTAACGAACCCCGGGGTGCGTTTTCGTGTCTGTCATCAGCAGTCGCGATTTTTGTCGATTCTGACCCGTTTTGTGGACTATTACTCACCGTTTGGGGTCTCAAAGCGATTTCCCTGGTTGTCAAACCCCCAAGATGTGCTTACGTGTTGGTCGTCAAGACTCATAGTTTGGGCCGATTCTGGCCCGTTTCTTGGACTATTACCCAGTTTTGGGGCCCCGAAGTGATTTCCATGATTGACGAACCCCGGGGGTGTGTTTAAGTGTCGGTCATGAACACTCACAATTTTGGCAAATTCTGGTCCATTTCGTGGACTATTACTCACCGTTTTGGGGTCCCTGTGCGATTTCCATGATTGATGATCCTCGGGGTGCGCTTACATGTCGGTCATCAACAATCGTAGCTTTGGCCAATTCTAGCCCGTTTCATGGACTATTACTCACTGTTTCGGGGTCCCTAAGCGAGCCATTGTTGTTGAACTCCAAGGTGCGCTTACGTGTCAGTCATATACACACGCACTTTTTGGCTGATTCTGGCCCGTTTCATGGACTATTACTCACAGTTTTGGGGTCCCGGAGTGATTTCCACTATTAATGAACCCCGGGATGCATTTTCGTGTCTGTCATCAGCACTCGCGATTTTTGTTGATTTTGACCCGTTTTGTGGACTATTACTCACCGTTTTGGGGTCCCAAAGCGATTTCCATGGTTGTCGAACCCCAAGATGTGCTTATGCGTTGGTCGTCAAGACTCATAGTTTGGGACGATTCTGGCCCGTTTCTTGGACTATTACTCAGTTTTGGGGCACCGAAGTGATTTCCAGGATTGACGAACCCCAAGGTGCGTTTTAGTGTCGGTCATCAACACTCACAATTGTGGCCAATTCTGGTCCGTTTCATGGACTATTACTCACCGTTTTCGGGTCCCAGTGCGATTTACATGATTGACGATCCCCGGGGAGCGCTTACATGTCGGTCATCAACACTCGTAGTTTTAGCCAATTCTGCCTGTTTCGTGGAATATTACTCATTGTTTCGGGGTCCCTAAGTGATTTACATTGTTGTTGAACCCCAAGGTGCGCTTATGTGTCGGTCATCAACACTCGCACTTTTTGGCCGATTCTGGCCCGTTTCATGGATTATTACTCACAGTTTTGGGGTCCCGGAGTGATTTCCACTAGTAACGAACCCCGGGATGCGTTTTCATGTCGGTCATCAGCACTCGTGGTTTTTGTCGATTCTGACCCATTTTGTGTATTATTACTCACTGTTTTGGGGTCCCAAAGTGATTTCCATGGTTGTCGAACCCCAAGATGTGCTTAGTGTTGGTCGTCAAGACTCGCAGTTTGGGCCGATTCAGGCCCGTTTCATGGACTATTACTCAGTTTTTGGGGCACCGAAGTGATTTCCAGGATTGATGAAACCCGGGGTGTGTTTAAGTGTCGCTCATCAACACTCACAATTGTTGCCAATTCTGGTCTGTTTCATGGACTATTACTCACCGTTTTGGGGTCCTAGTGCGATTTCCACGATTGACGATCCCTGGGGAGTGCTTACATGTCGGTCATCAACACTCGTAGTTTTAGCCAATTCAGGCCCGTTCCGTGGACTATTACTCACTGTTTCGGGGTCCTTAAGCGATTTCCATTGTTGTTGAACCCCAAGGTGCGCTTACGTGTCGGTCATCAACACTCGCACTTTTTGGCCGATTCTGGCTCGTTTCATGGACTATTACTCACAGTTTTGGGGTCCCGGAGTGATTTCCACTATTAACGAACCCTGGGGTGCGTTTTCATGTCTATCATCAGCACTCGCGATTTTTGTCGATTCTGACCCGTTTTGTGGACTATTACTCACCATTTTAGGGTCCCAAAGCGATTTCCCTGGTTGTCGAACCCCCAAGATGTGCTTACGTGTTGGTCGTCAAGACTCATAGTTTGGGCCGATTCTGGCCCGTTTCTTGGACTATTACTCAGTTTTGGGGCCCCGAAGTGATTTCCACGATTGACGAACCCCGGGGGTGCGTTTAAGTGTCGGTCATCAACACTCACAATTTTAGCCAATTCAGGGCCATTTCGTGGACTATTACTCACCATTTTGGGGTCCCAGTGCGATTTCCACGATTGTCGATCCCCAGGGAGCGCTTACATGGCGGTCATCAACACTCGTAGTTTTAGCCAATTGTGGCCCATTTCGTGGACTATTACTCATTGTTTCGGGGTCCCTAAGTGATTTCCATTGTTGTTGAACCCCAAGGTGCGCTTACGTGTCGGTCATCAACACTCGCACTTTTTGGCCGATTCTGGCTCGTTTCATGGACTATTACTCATAGTTTTGGGGTCCCGAAGTGATTTCCACTATTAGTGAACCCCGGGGTGTGTTTTCGTGTCTGTCATCAACACTTGCGATCTTTGTCGATTCTGACCCGTTTTGTGGACTATTACTCACCGTTTTGGGGTCCCAAAGCGATTTCCCTGGTTGTCAAACCCCCAAGATGTGCTTACGTGTTGGTCGCCAAGACTCATAGTTTGGGCAGATTCTGGCCCGTTTCTTGGACTATTACCTAGTTTTGGGGCCCCGAAGTGATTTCCATGATTGACGAACCCCGGGGGTGTGTTTAAGTGTCGGTCATCAACACTCACAATTTTGGCCAATTCTGGTCCATTTCGTGGACTATTACTCACCGTTTTGGGGTCCCTGTGCGATTTCCATGATTGATGATCCTCGGGGTGCGCTTACATGTCGGTCATCAACACTCGTAGCTTTGGCCAATTCTAGCCCGTTTCATGGACTATTACTCACTGTTTCGGGGTCCCTAAGCGAGCCATTGTTGTTGAACTCCAAGGTGCGCTTACGTGTCGGTCATATACACACGCACTTTTTCTCTGATTCTGGCCCGTTTCATGGACTATTACTCACAGTTTTGGGGTCCCGGAGTGATTTCCACTATTAATGAACCCCGGGATGCATTTTCGTGTCTGTCATCAGCACTCGCGATTTTTGTTGATTTTGACCCGTTTTGTGGACTATTACTCACCGTTTTGGGGTCCCAAAGCGATTTCCATGGTTGTCGAACCCCAAGATGTGCTTACGCGTTGGTCGTCAAGACTCATAGTTTGGGACGATTCTGGCCCGTTTCTTGGACTATTACTCAGTTTTGGGGCACCGGAGTGATTTCCAGGATTGACGAACCCCAAGGTGCGTTTTAGTGTCGGTCATCAACACTCACAATTTTGGCCAATTCTGGTCCGTTTCATGGACTATTACTCACCGTTTTGGGGTCCCAGTGCGATTTCCATGATTGACGATCCCCGGGGAGCGCTTACATGTCGGTCATCAACACTCGTAGTTTTAGCCAATTCTGGCCTGTTTCGTGGAATATTACTCATTGTTTCGGGGTCCCTAAGCGATTTACATTGTTGTTGAACCCCAAGGTGCGCTTATGTGTCGGTCATCAACACTCGCACTTTTTCGCCGATTCTGGCCCGTTTCATGGATTATTACTCACAGTTTTGGGGTCCCGGAGTGATTTCCACTAGTAACGAACCCCGGGATGCGTTTTCATGTCGGTCATCAGCACTCGTGGTTTTTGTCGATTCTGACCCATTTTGTGGATTATTACTCACTGTTTTGGGGTACCAAAGTGATTTCCATGGTTGTCGAACCCCAAGATGTGCTTAGTGTTGGTCGTCAAGACTCGCAGTTTGGGCCGATTCAGGCCCGTTTCATGGACTATTACTCAGTTTTTGGGGCACCGAAGTGATTTCCAAGATTGATGAAACCCGGGGTGTGTTTAAGTGTCGGTCATCAACACTCACAATTTTTGCCAATTCTGGTCTGTTTCATGGACTATTACTCACCGTTTTGGGGTCCTAGTGCGATTTCCACGATTGACGATCCCCGGGGAGTGCTTACATGTCGGTCATCAACACTCGTAGTTTTAGCCAATTCAGGCCCGTTCCGTGGACTATTACTCACTGTTTCGGGGTCCTTAAGCGATTTCCATTGTTGTTGAACCCCAAGGTGCGCTTACGTGTCGGTCATCAACACTCGCACTTTTTGGCCGATTCTGGCTCGTTTCATGGACTATTACTCACAGTTTTGGGGGCCCGGAGTGATTTCCACTATTAACGAACCCTGGGGTGCGTTTTCATGTCTATCATCAGCACTCGCGATTTTTGTCGATTCTGACCCGTTTTGTGGACTATTACTCACCGTTTTGGGGTCCCAAAGCGATTTCCCTGGTTGTCGAACCCCCAAGATGTGCTTACGTGTTGGTCGTCAAGACTCATAGTTTGGGCCGATTCTGGCCCGTTTCTTGGACTATTACTCAGTTTTGGGGCCCCGAAGTGATTTCGACGATTGACGAACCCCGGGGGTGCGTTTAAGTGTCGGTCATCAACACTCACAATTTTAGCCAATTCAGGTCCATTTCGTGGACTATTACTCACCATTTTGGGGTCCCAGTGCGATTTCCACGATTGTCGATCCCCAGGGAGCGCTTACATGGCGGTCATCAACACTCGTAGTTTTAGCCAATTCTGGCCCATTTCGTGGACTATTACTCATTGTTTCGGGGTCCCTAAGTGATTTCCATTGTTGTTGAACCCCAAGGTGCGCTTACGTGTCGGTCATCAACACTCGCACTTTTTGGCCGATTCTGGCTCGTTTCATGGACTATTACTCACAGTTTTGGGGTCCCGAAGTGATTTCCACTATTAGTGAACCCCGGGGTGTGTTTTCGTGTCTGTCATCAACACTTGCGATCTTTGTCGATTCTGACCCGTTTTGTGGACTATTACTCACCGTTTTGGGGTCCCAAAGCGATTTCCCTGGTTGTCAAACCCCCAAGATGTGCTTACGTGTTGGTCGCCAAGACTCATAGTTTGGGCCGATTCTGGCCCGTTTCTTGGACTATTACCCAGTTTTGGGGCCCCGAAGTGATTTCCATGATTGACGAACCCCGGGGGTGTGTTTAAGTGTCGGTCATCAACACTCACAATTTTGGCCAATTCTGGTCCATTTCGTGGACTATTACTCACCGTTTTGGGGTCCCAGTGCGATTTCAATGATTGATGATCCCCGGGGTGCGCTTACATGTCGGTCATCAACACTCGTAGCATTGGCCAACTCTAGCCCGTTTCGTGGACTATTACTCACTATTTCGGGGTCCCTAAGCGATTTCCATTGTTGTTGAACCCCAATGTGCGCTTACGTGTCGGTCATATACACTCGCACTTTTTGGCTGATTCTAGCCCGTTTCAGGGACTATTACTCATAGTTTTGGGGTCCCGGAGTGATTTCCACTATTAATGAACCCAGGGATACATTTTCGTGTCTGTCATCACCACTCGCGATTTTTGTCGATTTTGACCCGTTTTGTGGACTATTACTCACCGTTTTGGGGTCCCAAAGCTATTTCCATGGTTGTCGAACCCCAAGATGTGCTTACGCGTTGGTCGTCAAGACTCATAGTTTGGGACGATTCTGGCCCGTTTGTTGGACTATTACTCAGTTTTGGGGCACCGAAGTGATTTGCAGGATTGACGAACCCCAGGGTGCGTTTAAGTGTCGGTCATCAACACTCACAATTTTGGCCAATTCTGGTCCGTTTCATGGACTATTACTCACCGTTTTGGGGTCCCAGTGCGATTCCCATGATTGACGATCCCCGGGGAGCACTTACATGTCGGTAATCAACACCCGTAGTTTTAGCCAATTCAGGCCCGTTTCGTGGACTATTACTCACTGTTTCGGGGTCCCTAAGCGATTTCCATTGTTGTTGAACCCCAAGGTGCGCTTACGTGTCGGTCATCAACACTCGCACTTTTTGTCCGATTCTGGCTCGTTTCATGGACTATTACTCAGTTTTTGGGGCACCGAAGTGATTTCCAGGATTGACGAAACCCGGGGTGTGTTTAAGTGTCAGTCATCAACACTCACAATTTTTGCCAATTCTGGTCCGTTTCGTGGACTATTACTCACCGTTTTGGGGTCTTAGTGCGATTTCCACGATTGACGATCCCTGGGGAGTGCTTACATGTCGGTCATCAACACTCGTAGTTTTAGCCAATTCAGGCCCGTTCCGTGGACTATTACTCACTGTTTCGGGGTCCCTAAGCGATTTCCATTGTTGTTGAACCCCAAGGTGCGCTTACGTGTCGGTCATCAACACTCGCACTTTTTGGCCGATTCTGGCTCGTTTCATGGACTATTACTCACAGTTTTGGGGTCCCGGAGTGATTTCCACTATTAACGAACCCTGGGGTGCGTTTTCGTGTCTGTCATCAACACTCGCGATCTTTGTCGATTCTGACCCGTTTTGTGGACTATTACTCACCGTTTTGGGGTCCCAAAGCGATTTCCCTGGTTGTCGAACCCCCAAGATGTGCTTACATGTTGGTCGTCAAGACTCATAGTTTGGGCCGATTCTGGCCCGTTTCTTGGACTATTACCCAGTTTTGGGGCCCCGAAGTGATTTCCATGATTGACGAACCCCGGGTTGCGTTTAAGTGTCGGTCATCAACACTCACAGTTTTGGCCAATTCTGGTCCATTTCGTGGACTATTACTCACCGTTTTGGGGTCCCAGTGCGATTTCCATGATGGATGATCCCCGGGGTGCGCTTACATGTCGGTCATCAACACACGTAGTTTTAGCCAATTCTGGCCCATTTCGTGGACTATTACTCATTGTTTCGGGGTCCCTAAGTGATTTCCATTGTTGTTGAACCCCAAGGTGCGCTTACGTGTCGGTCATCAACACTCGCACTTTTTGGCCGATTCTGGCTCGTTTCATGGACTACTACTCACAGTTTTGGGGTCCCAAAGTGATTTCCACTATTAGTGAACCCCGGGGTGTGTTTTCGTGTCTGTCATCAACACTCGCGATCTTTGTCGATTCTGACCCGTTTTGTGGACTATTACTCACCGTTTTGGGGTCCCAAAGCGATTTCCCTGGTTGTCAAACCCCCAAGATGTGCTTACGTGTTGGTCGTCAAGACTCATAGTTTGGGCCGATTCTGGCCCGTTTCTTGGACTATTGCCCAGTTTTGGGGCCCCGAAGTGATTTCCATGATTGACGAACACCCGGGGTGTGTTTAAGTGTCGGTCATCAACACTCACAATTTTGGCCAATTCTGGTCCATTTCGTGGACTATTACTCACCGTTTTGGGGTCCCAGTGCGATTTCCATGATTGATGATCCCCGGGGTGCGCTTACATGTCGGTCATCAACACTCGTAGCTTTGGCCAATTCTAGCCCGTTTCGTGGACTATTACTCACTTTTTCGGGGTCCCTAAGCGATTTCCATTGTTGTTGAACCCCAATGTGCGCTTACGTGTCGGTCATATACACTCGCACTTTTTGGCTGATTCTAGCCCGTTTCATGGACTATTACTCACAGTTTCGGGGTCCCGGAGTGATTTCCACTATTAATGAACCCAGGGATGCATTTTCCTGTCTGCCATCAGCACTCGCGATTTTTGTCGATTTTGACCTGTTTTGTGGACTATTACTCACAGTTTTGGGGTCCCAAAGCTATTTCCATGGTTGTCGAACCCCAAGATGTGCTTACGCGTTGGTCGTCAAGACTCATAGTTTGGGACGATTCTGGCCCGTTTGTTGGACTATTACTCAGTTTTGGGTCACCGAAGTGATTTCCAGGATTGACGAACCCCAGGGTGCGTTTAAGTGTCGGTCATCAACACAAACAATTTTGGCCAATTCTGGTCCATTTCATGGACTATTACTCACCGTTTTTGGGGTCCCAGTGCGATTCCCATGATTGACGATCCCCGGGGAGCGCTTACATGTCGGTCATCAACACTAGTAGTTTTAGCCAATTCAGGCCCGTTTCGTGGACTATTACTCACTGTTTCGGGGTCCCTAAGCGATTTCCATTGTTGTTGAACCCCAAGGTGCGCTTACGTGTCGGTCATCAACACTCGCACTTTTTGGCCGATTCTGGCTCGTTTCATGGACTATTACTCACAGCTTTGGGGTCCCGGAGTGATTTCCACTACTAACGAACCCGGGGGTGCATTTTCGTGTCTATCATCAGCACTCGCGATTTTTGTCGATTCTGACCCGTTTTGTGGACTATTACTCACCGTTTTGGGGTCCCAAAGCGATTTCCCTGGTTGTCGGACCCCCAAGATGTGCTTACGTGTTGGTCGTCAAGACTCATAGTTTGGACCGATTCTGGCTCGTTTCATGGACTATTACTCACAGTTTTGGGGTCCCGGAGTGATTTCCACTATTAACGAACCCTGGGGTGCGTTTTCGTGTCTATCATCAGCACTCGCGATTTTTGTCGATTCTGACCCGTTTTGTGGACTATTACTCACCGTTTTGGGGTCCCAAAGCGATTTCCCTGGTTGTCGAACCCCCAAGATGTGCTTACGTGTTGGTCGTCAAGACTCATAGTTTGGACCGATTCTGGCCCGTTTCTTGGACTATTACTCAGTTTTGGGGCCCCGAAGTGATTTCCACGATTGACGAACCCCGGGGTGCGTTTAAGTGTCGGTCATCAACACTCACAATTTTAGCCAATTCAGGTCCATTTCGTGGACTATTACTCACCATTTTGGGGTCCCAGTGCGATTTCCACGATTGTCGATCCCCAGGGAGCGCTTACATGTCGGTCATCAACAATCGTAGTTTTAGCCAATTCTGGCCCATTTCGTGGACTATAACTCATTGTTTCGGGGTCCCTAAGTGATTTCCATTGTTGTTGAACCCCAAGGTGCGCTTACGTCTCGGTCATCAACACTCGCACTTTTTGGCCGATTCTGGCTCGTTTCATGGACTATTACTCACAGTTTTGGGGTCCCGAAGTGATTTCCACTATTAGTGAACCCCGGGTGTGTTTTCGTGTCTGTCATCAACACTCGCGATCTTTGTCGATTCTGACCCGTTTTGTGGACTATTACTCACCGTTTTGGGGTCCCAAAGCTATTTCCATGGTTGTCGAACCCCAAGATGTGCTTACGCGTTGGTCGTCAAGACTCATAGTTTGGGACGATTCTGGCCCGTTTGTTGGACTATTACTCAGTTTTGGGGCACCGAAGTGATTTCTAGGATTGACGAACCCCAGGGTGCGTTTAAGTGTCGGTCATCAACACTCACAATTTTGGCCAATTCTGGTCTGTTTCATGGACTATTACTCACCGTTTTGGGGTCGCAGTGCGATTCCCATGATTGACGATCCCCGGGGAGCGCTTACATGTCGGTCATCAACACTAGTAGTTTTAGCCAATTCAGGCCCGTTTCGTGGACTATTACTCACTGTTTCGGGGTCCCTAAGCGATTTCCATTGTTGTTGAACCCCAAGGTGCGCTTACGTGTTGGTCATCAACACTCGCACTTTTTGGCCGGTTCTGGCTCGTTTCATGGACTATTACTCACCGTTTTGGGGTCCCAAAGCGATTTCCCTGGTTGTCGAACCCCCAAGATGTGCTTACGTGTTGGTCGTCAAGACTCATAGTTTGGACCGATTCTGGCCCGTTTCTTGGACTATTACTCAGTTTTGGGGCCCCGAAGTGATTTCCACGATTGACGAACCCCGGGGTGCGTTTAAGTGTCGGTCATCAACACTCACAATTTTAGCCAATTCAGGTCCATTTCGTGGACTATTACTCACCATTTTGGGGTCCCAGTGCGATTTCCACGATTGTCGATCCCCAGGGAGCGCTTACATGTCGGTCATCAACACTCGTAGTTTTAGCCAATTCTGGCCCATTTCGTGGACTATTACTCATTGTTTCGGGGTCCCTAAGTGATTTCCATTGTTGTTGAACCCCAAGGTGCGCTTACGTCTCGGTCATCAACACTCGCACTTTTTGGCCGATTCTGGCTCGTTTCATGGACTATTACTCACAGTTTTGGGGTCCCGAAGTGATTTCCACTATTAGTGAACCCCGGGTGTGTTTTCGTGTCTGTCATCAACACTCGCGATCTTTGTCGATTCTGACCCGTTTTGTGGACTATTACTCACCGTTTTGGGGTCCCAAAGCGATTTCCCAGGTTGTCAAACCCCCAAGATGTGCTTACGTGTTGGTCGTCAAGACTCATAGTTTGGGCCGATTCTGGCCCGTTTCTTGGACTATTACCCAGTTTTGGGGCCCCGAAGTGATTTCCATGATTGACGAACCCCGGGGGTGTGTTTAAGTGTCGGTCATCAACACTCACAATTTTGGCCAATTCTGGTCCATTTCGTGGACTATTACTCACCGTTTTGGGGTCCCAGTGCGATTTCCACGATTGATGATCCCCGGGGTGCGCTTACATGTCGGTCATCAACACTCGTAGCTTTGGCCAATTCTAGCCCGTTTCGTGGACTATTACTCACTGTTTCGGGGTCCCTAAGCGATTTCCATTGTTGTTGAACCCCAATGTGCGCTTACGTGTCGGTCATATACACTCGCACTTTTTGGCTGGTTCTAGCCCGTTTCAGGGACTATTACTCACAGTTTCGGGGTCCCGGAGTGATTTCCACTATTAATGAACCCAGGGATGCATTTTTGTGTCTCTCATTAGAACTCGCGATTTTTGTCGATTTTGACCCGTTTTGTGGACTATTACTCACCGTTTTGGGGTCCCAAAGCTATTTCCATGGTTGTCGAACCCCAAGATGTGCTTACGCGTTGGTCGTCAAGACTCATAGTTTGGGACGATTCTGGCCCGTTTGTTGGACTATTACTCAGTTTTGGGGCACCGAAGTGATTTCCAGGATTGACGAACCCCAGGGTGCGTTTAAGTGTCGCTCATCAACACTCACAATTTTGGCCAATTCTGGTCTGTTTCATGGACTATTACTCACCGTTTTGGGGTCCCAGTGCGATTCCCATGATTGACGATCCCCGGGGAGCGCTTACATGTCGGTCATCAACACTAGTAGTTTTAGCCAATTCAGGCCCGTTTCGTGGACTATTACTCACTGTTTCGGGGTCCCTAAGCGATTTCCATTGTTGTTGAACCCCAAGGTGCGCTTACGTGTCGGTCATCAACACTCGCACTTTTTGGCCGATTCTGGCTCGTTTCATGGACTATTACTCACAGTTTTGGGGTCCCGGAGTGATTTCCACTATTAACGAACCCTGGGTGCGTTTTCGTGTCTATCATCAGCACTCGCGATTTTTGTCGATTCTGACCCGTTTTGTGGACTATTACTCACCGTTTTGGGGTCCCAAAGCGATTTCCCTGGTTGTCGAACCCCCAAGATGTGCTTACGTGTTGGTCGTCAAGACTCATAGTTTGGACCGATTCTGGCCCATTTCTTGGACTATTACTCAGTTTTGGGGCCCCGAAGTGATTTCC
Source organism: Triticum dicoccoides (assembly GCF_002162155.2). Lineage (NCBI taxonomy): Eukaryota > Viridiplantae > Streptophyta > Magnoliopsida > Poales > Poaceae > Triticum > Triticum dicoccoides. Next base: position 3,119,816 of record NC_041389.1, read on the forward strand.
ACGATTGACGAACCCCGGGGTGCGTTTAAGTGTCGGTCATCAACACTCACAATTTTAGCCAATTCAGGTCCATTTCGTGGACTATTACTCACCATTTTGGGGTCCCAGTGCGATTTCCACGATTGTCGATCCCCAGGGAGCGCTTACATGTCGGTCATCAACACTCGTAGTTTTAGCCAATTCTGGCCCATTTCATGGACTATTACTCATTGTTTCGGGGTCTCTAAGTGATTTCCATTGTTGTTGAACCCCAAGGTGCGCTTACGTCTCGGTCATCAACACTCACACATTTTGGCCGATTCTGGCTCGTTTCATGGACTATTACTCACAGTTTTGGGGTCCCGAAGTGATTTCCACTATTAGTGAACCCCGGGTGTGTTTTCGTGTCTGTCATCAACACTCGCGATCTTTGTCGATTCTGACCCGTTTTGTGGACTATTACTCACCGTTTTGGGGTCCCAAAGCGATTTCCCTGGTTGTCAAACCCCCAAGATGTGCTTACGTGTTGGTCGTCAAGACTCATAGTTTGGGCCGATTCTGGCCCGTTTCTTGGACTATTGCCCAGTTTTGGGGCCCCGAAGTGATTTCCATGATTGACGAACCCCGGGGGTGTGTTTAAGTGTCGGTCATCAACACTCACAATTTTGGCCAATTCTGGTCCATTTCGTGGACTATTACTCACCGTTTTGGGGTCCCAGTGCGATTTCCACGATTGATGATCCCCGGGGTGCGCTTACATGTCGGTCATCAACACTCGTAGCTTTGGCCAATTCTAGCCCGTTTCGTGGACTATTACTCACTGTTTCGGGGTCCCTAAGCGATTTCCATTGTTGTTGAACCCCAATGTGCGCTTACGTGTCGGTCATATACACTCGCACTTTTTGGCTGGTTCTAGCCCGTTTCAGGGACTATTACTCACAGTTTCGGGGTCCCGGAGTGATTTCCACTATTAATGAACCCAGGGATGCATTTTTGTGTCTCTCATCAGAACTCGCGATTTTTGTCGATTTTGACCCGTTTTGTGGACTATTACTCACCGTTTTGGGGTCCCAAAGCTATTTCCATGGTTGTCGAACCCCAAGATGTGCTTACGCGTTGGTCGTCAAGACTCATAGTTTGGGACGATTCTTGCCCGTTTGTTGGACTATTACTCAGTTTTGGGGCACCGAAGTGATTTCCAGGATTGACGAACCCCAGGGTGCGTTTAAGTGTCGGTCATCAACACTCACAATTTTGGCCAATTCTGGTCTGTTTCATGGACTATTACTCACCGTTTTGGGGTCCCAGTGCGATTCCCATGATTGACGATCCCCGGGGAGCGCTTACATGTCGGTCATCAACACTAGTAGTTTTAGCCAATTCAGGCCCGTTTCGTGGACTATTACTCACTGTTTCGGGGTCCCTAAGCGATTTCCATTGTTGTTGAACCCCAAGGTGCGCTTACGTGTCGGTCATCAACACTCGCACTTTTTGGCCGATTCTGGCTCGTTTCATGGACTATTACTCACAGTTTTGGGGTCCCGGAGTGATTTCCACTATTAACGAACCCTGGGTGCGTTTTCGTGTCTATCATCAGCACTCGCGATTTTTGTCGATTCTGACCCGTTTTGTGGACTATTACTCACCGTTTTGGGGTCCCAAAGCGATTTCCCTGGTTGTCGAACCCCCAAGATGTGCTTACGTGTTGGTCGTCAAGACTCATAGTTTGGACCGATTCTGGCCCATTTCTTGGACTATTACTCAGTTTTGGGGCCCCGAAGTGATTTCCACGATTGACGAACCCCGGGGTGCGTTTAAGTGTCGGTCATCAACACTCACAATTTTAGCCAATTCAGGTCCATTTCGTGGACTATTACTCACCATTTTGGGGTCCCAGTGCGATTTCCACGATTGTCGATCCCCAGGGAGCGCTTACATGTCGGTCATCAACACTCGTAGTTTTAGCCAATTCTGGCCCATTTCGTGGACTATTACTCATTGTTTCGGGGTCTCTAAGTGATTTCCATTGTTGTTGAACCCCAAGGTGCGCTTACGTCTCGGTCATCAACACTCGCACTTTTTGGCCGATTCTGGCTCGTTTCATGGACTATTACTCACAGTTTTGGGGTCCGGAAATGATTTCCACTATTAGTGAACCCCGGGTGTGTTTTCGTGTCTGTCATCAACACTCGCGGTCTTTGTCGATTCTGACCCGTTTTGTGGACTATTACTCACCGTTTTGGGGTCCCAAAGCAATTTCCCTGGTTGTCAAACCCCCAAGATGTGCTTACGTGTTGGTCGTCAAGACTCATAGTTTGGGCCGATTCTGGCCCGTTTCTTGGACTATTACCCAGTTTAGGGGCCCCGAAGTGATTTCCATGATTGACGAACCCCGGGGGTGTGTTTAAGTGTCGGTCATCAACACTCACAATTTTGGCCAATTCTGGTCCATTTCGTGGACTATTACTCACCGTTTTGGGGTCCCAGTGCGATTTCGACGATTGATGATCCCCGGGGTGCGCTGACATGTCGGTCATCAACACTCGTAGCTTTGGCCAATTCTAGCCCGTTTCGTGGACTATTACTCACAGTTTCGGGGTCCCTAAGCGATTTCCATTGTTGTTGAACCCCAATGTGCGCTTACGTGTCGGTCATATACACTCGCACTTTTTGGCTGATTCTGGCCCCTTTCATGGACTATTACTCACAGTTTGGGGTCCCGGAGTGATTTCTACTATTAACGAACCCCGGGGTGCGTTTTCGTGTCGGTCATCAGCACTCGTGGTTTTTGTCCATTCTGAACCGTTTTGTGGACTATTACTCACCGTTTTGGGGTCCCAAAGCAATTTCCATGGTGGTCGAACCCCAAAGTGTGCTTACGTGTTGGTCGTCAAGACTCGCAGTTTGGCAGAATCTGGCCCGTTTCTTGGACTATTACTCAGTTTTGGGGCCCCGAAGTGATATCCACAATTGACGAACCCCGGGGTACGTTTAAGTGTCGGTCAACAACACTCACAATTTTGGCCAATTCTGGTAAGATTCATGGACTATTACTCACCGTTTTGGGGTCCCAATGCGATTTCTACGATTGACGATGCCCGGGGAGCGTTTACGTGTCCGTCGTTAACGCTCATAGTTTTGGCCAATTCTGACCCGTTTCATGGACTATTACCCACCACTTTGGGGATCCAAAGTGATTTACATAGTTGTTGAACCCCAAGGTGCGCTTACATGTCGGTCAACAACACTCGCACTTTTTGGCCGATTCTGGCCCGTTTCATGGACTATTACTCACAGTTTTGGGGTCCCGGAGTGATTTCCACTATTAACGAACCCCGGGATGCATTTTCGTGTCTGTCATCAGCACTAGCGATTTTTGTCGATTCTGACCTGTTTTGTGGACACTCACCGTTTTGGGGTCCCAAAGCGATTTCTATGGTTGTCGAACCCCAAGATGTGCTTACGTGTTGGTTGTCAAGACTCATAGTTTTGGCCGATTCTGGCCCGTTTCTTGGACTATTACTCAGTTTTGGGGCCCCAAAGTGATATCCACGATTGACGAACCCCGGGGTACGTTTAAGTGTCGGTCAACAACACTCACAATTTTGGCCAATTCTGGTCCGTTTCATGGACTATTACTCACCGTTTTGGGGTCCCAGTGCGATTTCTACGATTGACGATGCGCGGGGAGCGCTTACATGTCTGTCGTTAACGCTCACAGTTTTGGCCAATTCTGACCCGTTTTGTGGACTATTACCCACCGTTTTGGGGTCCCGAAGTGATTTACATAGTTGTTGAACCCCAAGGTGTGCTTACGTGTTGGTCATCAACACTCGCACTTTTTGGCTGATTCTGGCCTGTTTCATGGACTATTACTCACAGTTTTGGGGTCCCGGACTGATTTCCACTATTAACGAACCCCGGGGTGCGCTTCGTGTCTGTCATCAGCACTCGCGACTTTTGTCTATTCTGACCCGTTTTGTGGATTATTACTCACTGTTTTGGGGTCCCAAAGCGATTTCCATGGTTGTCAAACCCCAAGATGTGCTTACATGTTGGTCGTCAAGACTCATAGTTTGGGCCGATTCTGGCCTGTTTCTTGGACTATTACTCAGTTTTGGGGCCCCGAAGTGATTTCCATGATTGACGAACCCTGGGGTGCGTTTAAGTGTCGGTCATCAACACTCACAATTTTGGCCAATTCTGGTCCATTTCGTGGACTATTACTCACCGTTTTGGGGACCCGGTGTGATTTCCACGATAGACGATCCCCGGGGTGCGCTTACATGTCGGTCATCAACATTCGCACTTTTTGGCCAAATCTGGCCCCTTTCATGGACTATTACTCACAGTTTGGGGTCCCAGAGTGATTTCTACTATTAACGAATCCCGGGGTGCGTTTTCGTGTCGGTCATCAGCACTCGTGGTTTTTGTCCATTCTGAACCGTTTTGTGGACTATTACTCACCGTTTTGGGGTCCCAAAGCGATTTCCATGGTGGTCGAACCCCAAGATGTGCTTACGTGTTGGTCGTCAAGACTCGCAGTTTGGCAGAATCTGGCCCGTTTCTTGGACTATTACTCAGTTTTGGGGCCCCAAAGTGATATCCACGATTGACGAACCCCGGGGTACGTTTAAGTGTCGGTCAACAACACTCACAATTTTGGCCAATTCTGGTAAGATTCAAGGACTATTACTCACCGTTTTGGGGTCCAATGCGATTTCTACGATTGACGATGCCCGGGGAGCGTTTACGTGTCCGTCGTTAACGCTCACAGTTTTGGCCAATTCTGACCCATTTCATGGACTATTACCCACCACTTTGGGGATCCAAAGTGATTTACATAGTTGTTGAACCCCAAGGTGCGCTTACGTGTCGGTCAACAACACTCGCACTTTTTGGCCGACTCTGGCCCGTTTCATGGACTATTACTCACAGTTTTGGGGTCCCAGACTAATTTCCACTATTAACGAACCCCGGGATGCGTTTTCGTGTCTGTCATCAGCACTAGCGATTTTTGTCGATTCTGTCCTGTTTTGTGGACTATTACTCACCGTTTTGGGATCCCAAAGCGATTTCTATGGTTGTCGAACCCCAAGATGTGCTCACGTGTTGGTTGTCAACACTCATAGTTTTGGCCGATTCTGGCCCGTTTCTTGGACTATTACTCAGTTTTGGGGCCCCGAAGTGATATCCACGATTGACAAACCCCAGGGTACGTTTAAGTGCCGGTCAACAACACTCACAATTTTGGCCAATTCTGGTCCGTTTCATGGACTATTACTCACCGTTTTGGGGTCCCATTGCGATTTCTACGATTGACGATGCGCGGGGAGCGCTTACATGTCTGTCGTTAACGCTCACAGTTTTGGCCAATTCTGACCCGTTTTGTGGACTATTACCCACCGTTTTGGGGTCCCGAAATGATTTACATAGTTGTTGAACCCCAAGGTGCGCTTACGTGTTGGTCATCAACACTCGCACTTTTTGGCCAATTCTGGTCTGTTTCATGGACTATTACTCACCGTTTTGGGGTCCCAGTGCGATTCCCATGATTGACGATCCCCGGGGAGCGCTTACATGTCGGTCATCAACACTAGTAGTTTTAGCCAATTCAGGCCCGTTTCCTGGACTATTACTCACTGTTTCGGGGTCCCTAAGCGATTTCCATTGTTGTTGAACCCCAAGGTGCGCTTACGTGTCGGTCATCAACACTCGCACTTTTTGGCCGATTCTGGCTCGTTTCATGGACTATTACTCACAGTTTTGGGGTCCCGGAGTGATTTCCACTATTAACGAACCCTGGGGTGCGTTTTCGTGTCTATCATCAGCACTCGCGATTTTTGTCGATTCTGACCCGTTTTGTGGACTATTACTCACCGTTTTGGGGTCCCAAAGCGATTTCCCTGGTTGTCGAACCCCCAAGATGAGCTTACGTGTTGGTCGTCAAGACTCATAGTTTGGACCGATTCTGGCCCGTTTCTTGGACTATTACTCAGTTTTGGGGCCCCGAAGTGATTTCCACGATTGACGAACCCCGGGGTGCGTTTAAGTGTCGGTCATCAACACTCACAATTTTAGCCAATTCAGGTCCATTTCGTGGACTATTACTCACCATTTTGGGGTCCCAGTGCGATTTCCACGATTGTCGATCCCCAGGGAGCGCTTACATGTCGGTCATCAACACTCGTAGTTTTAGCCAATTTTGGCCCATTTCGTGGACTATTACTCATTGTTTCGGGGTCCCTAAGTGATTTCCATTGTTGTTGAACCCCAAGGTGCGCTTACGTCTCGGTCATCAACACTCGCACTTTTTGGCCGATTCTGGCTCGTTTCATGGACTATTACTCACAGTTTTGGGGTCCCGAAGTGATTTCCACTATTAGTGAACCCCGGGTGTGTTTTCGTGTCTGTCATCAACACTCGCGATCTTTGTCGATTCTGACCCGTTTTGTGGACTATTACTCACCGTTTTGGGGTCCCAAAGCGATTTCCC
>NC_041389.1:3127308-3135310 GCF_002162155.2 Triticum dicoccoides
GCCAATTCTGACCCGTTTTGTGGACTATTACCCACCGTTTTGGGGTCCCGAAGTGATTTACATAGTTGTTGAACCCCAAGGTGTGCTTACGTGTTGGTCATCAACACTCGCACTTTTTGGCTGATTCTGGCCTGTTTCATGGACTATTACTCACAGTTTTGGGGTCCCGGACTGATTTCCACTATTAACGAACCCCGGGGTGCGCTTCGTGTCTGTCATCAGCACTCGCGATTTTTGTCTATTCTGACCCGTTTTGTGGATTATTACTCACTGTTTTGGGGTCCCAAAGCGATTTCCATGGTTGTCAAACCCCAAGATATGCTTACATGTTGGTCGTCAAGACTCATAGTTTGGGCCGATTCTGGCCTGTTTCTTGGACTATTACTCAGTTTTGGGGCCCCGAAGTGATTTCCATGATTGACGAACCCTGGGGTGCGTTTAAGTGTCGGTCATCAACACTCACAATTTTGGCCAATTCTGGTCCATTTCATGGACTATTACTCACCGTTTTGGGGACCCGGTGTGATTTCCACGATTGACGATCCCCGGGGTGCACTTACATGTCGGTCATCAACATTCGCACTTTTTGGCCAATTCTGGCCCCTTTCATGGACTATTACTCACAGTTTGGGGTCCCAGAGTGATTTCTACTATTAACGAATCCCGGGGTGCGTTTTCGTGTTGGTCATCAGCACTCGTGGTTTTTGTCCATTCTGAACCGTTTTGTGGACTATTACTCACCGTTTTGGGGTCTCAAAGCGATTTCCATGGTGGTCGAACCCCAAGATGTGCTTACGTGTTGGTCGTCAAGACTCGCAGTTTGGCAGAATCTGGCCCGTTTCTTGGACTATTACTCAGTTTTGGGGCCCCAAAGTGATATCCACGATTGACGAACCCCGGGGTACGTTTAAGTGTCGGTCAACAACACTCACAATTTTGGCCAATTCTGGTATGATTCATGGACTATTACTCACCGTTTTGGGGTCCCAATGCGATTTCTACGATTGACGATGCCCGGGGAGCGTTTACGTGTCCGTCGTTAACGCTCACAGTTTTGGCCAATTCTGACCCATTTCATGGACTATTACCCACCACTTTGGGGATCCAAAGTGATTTACATAGTTGTTGAACCCCAAGGTGCGCTTACGTATCGGTCAACAACACTCGCACTTTTTGGCCGATTCTGGCCCGTTTCATGGACTATTACTCACAGTTTTGGGGTCCCAGAGTGATTTCCACTATTAACGAACCCCGGGATGCGTTTTCGTGTCTGTCATCAGCACTAGCGATTTTTGTCGATGCTGACCTGTTTTGTGGACTATTACTCACCGTTTTGGGATCCCAAAGCGATTTCTATGGTTGTCGAACCCCAGGATGTGCTCACGTGTTGGTTGTCAACACTCATAGTTTTGGCCGATTCTGGCCCGTTTCTTGGACTATTACTCAGTTTTGGGGCCCTGAAGTGATATCCACGATTGACAAACCCCAGGGTACGTTTAAGTGCCGGTCAACAACACTCACAATTTTGGCCAATTCTGGTCCGTTTCATGGACTATTACTCACCGTTTTGGGGTCCCATTGCGATTTCTACGATTGACGATGCGCGGGGAGCGCTTACATGTCTGTCGTTAACGCTCACAGTTTTGGCCAATTCTGACCCGTTTTGTGGACTATTACCCACCGTTTTGGGGTCCCGAAATGATTTACATAGTTGTTGAACCCCCAGGTGCGCTTACGTGTTGGTCATCAACACTCGCACTTTTTGGCCGATTCTAGCCTGTTTCATGGACTATTACTCACAGTTTTGGGGTCCCGGACTGATTTCCACTATTAACGAACCCCGGGGTGCGTTTTCGTGTCTGTCATCAGCACTCGCGATTTTTGTCTATTCTGACCCGTTTTGTGGATTATTACTCACTGTTTTGGGGTCCCAAAGCGATTTCCATGGTTGTCAAACCCCAAGATGTGCTTACGTGTTGGTCGTCAAGACTCATAGTTTGGGCCGATTCTGGCCTGTTTCTTGGACTATTACTCAGTTTTGGGGCCCCGAAGTGATTTCCATGATTGACGAACCCTCGGGTGCGTTTAACTGTCGGTCATCAACACTCACAATTTTGGCCAATTCTGGTCCATTTCTTGGACTATTACTCACCGTTTTGGGGACCCGGTGCGATTTCCACGATTGACGATCCCCGGGGTGCGCTTACATGTCAGTCATCAACACTCGTAACTTCGGCCAATTCTAGCCCCTTTTGTGGACTATTACTCACTGTTCCGGGGTCCCTAAGAGATTTCCATTGCTGTTGAACTCCAAGGTGCGCTTACGTGTCGGTCATCAACACTCACACTTTTTGGCCGATTCTGACCCGTTTCATGGACTATTACTCACAGTTTTGGGGTCCTGGAGTGATTTTCACTATTAACGAACCCCGGGGTGCGTTTTCGTGTCGGTCATCAGCACTCGCGGTTTTTGTCCATTCTGACCCGTTTTGTGGACTATTACTCACCGTTTTGGGGTCCCAAAGCGATTTCCAGGGTGGTCGAACCCCAAGATGTGCTTACGTGTTGGTCGTCAAGACTCGCAGTTTCGCAGAATCTGGCCCATTTCTTGGACTATTACTCAGTTTTGGGGCCCCGAAGTGATATCCACGATTGATGAACCCTGGGGTACGTTTAAGTGTCGGTCAACAACACTCACAGTTTTGGCCAATTCTGGTCCGTTTCATGGACTATTACTCACCGTTTTGGGGTCCCAATGCAATTTCTACGATTGACGATGCCTGGGGAGCGTTTACGTGTCCGTCGTTAACGCTCACAGTTTTGGCCAATTCTGACCCGTTTCGTGGACTATTACCCACCGTTTTGGGGTCCCAAAGTGATTTACATAGTTGTTGAACCCCAAGGTGCGCTTACGTGTCGGTCAACAACACTCGCACTTTTTGGCCGATTCTGGCCCGTTTCATCGACTATTACTCACAGTTTTGGGGTCCCGGAGTGATTTCCACTATTAACGAACCGTGGGGTGCTTTCTCGTGTCTGTCATATGCACTCGCGATTTTTGTCGATTCTCACCCATTCTGTGGATTATTACTCACCGTTTTGGGGTCCCAAAGCGATTTCCATGGTTGTCAAACCCCAAGATGTGCTTACGTGTTGGTCGTCAAGACTCATAGTTTGGGCCGATTCTGGCCCGTTTCTTGGACTATTACTCAGTTTTGGGGCCCCGAAGTGATTTCTAGGATTGACGAACCCCGGGGTGCGTTTAAGTGTCGGTCATCAACACTCACAATTTTGGCCAATTCTGGTCCATTTCTTGGACTATTACTCACCGTTTTGGGGTCCCAGTGCGATTTCCACGATTGACGATCCCCGGGGAGTGCTTACATGTCGGTCATCAACACTCGTAGTTTTAGCCAATTTTGGCCCATTTCGTGGACTATTACTCATTGTTTCGGGGTCCCTAAGCGATTTACATTCTTGTTGAACCCCAAGGTGCGCTTACGTGTCAGTCATCAACACCCGCACTTTTTGGCCGATTCTGGCCCGTTTCCTGGACTATTACTCACAATTTTGGGCTCCCGGAGTGATTTCCACTATTAACGAACCCCTGGGTGCGTTTTCGTGTCGGTCATCAGCACTCGTGGTTTTTGTCGATTCTGACCCGTTTTGTGGTCTATTACTCACCGTTTTGGGGTCCCAAAGCGATTTCCATGGTTGTCGAACCCCAAGGTGTGCTTACGTGTTGGTCGTCAAGACTCGAAGTTTGGCCGAATCTGGCCCATTTCTTAGATTATTACTCAGTTTTGGGGCCCCGAAGTGATATCCATGATTGATGAACCCTAGGGTGCGTTTAAGTGTCGATCATCAACACTCAATTTTGACCAATTCTGGTCCGTTTCCTGGACTATTACTCACAGTTTTGGGGTCCCGGAGTGATTTCCACTATTAAAGGAACCCCGGGGTGCATTTTCGTGTTGGTCATCAGCACTCGTGGGTTTTTTCCATTCTGACCCGTTTTGTGGACAGTTACTCACGGTTTTGGGATCCCAAAGCGATTTCCATAGTTGTTGAACCCCAAGGTGTGCTTACGTGTTGGTCGTCAAGACTCGCAGTTTGGCAGAATCTGCCCCGTTTCTTGGACTATTACTTAGTTTTTGGGCCCAGAAGTGATATCCACGATTGGCGAACCCCGGGGTACGTTTAAGTGTCGGTCAACAACACTCACTATTTTGGCCAGTTCTGGTCAGTTTCGTGGACTATTACTCACCGTTTCGGGGTCCCAATACGATTTCTACGATTGACGATGCCCGGGGAGCGTTTACGTGTCCGTCGTTAACGCTCACAGTTTTGGCCAATTCTGACCCGTTTCGGGGACTATTACCCACCGTTTTGGGGTCCCGAAGTGATTTACATAGTTGTTGAACCCCAAGGTGCGCTTACGTGTCATTCAACAACACTCGCACTTTTTGGCAGATTCTGGCCCATTTCATGGACTATTACTCACAGTTTTGTGGTCCCGGAGTGATTTCCACTGTTAACGAACCCCGGGGTGCGTTTTCGTGTCTGTCATCAGCACTCGCGATTTTTGTCGATTCTGACCCATTTTGTGGACTATTACTCACCGTTTTGGGGTCCCAAAGCGATTTCCATGGTTGTCGAACCCCAAGATGTGCTTACGTGTTGGTCGTCAAGACTCATAGTTTGGCAGAATCTGGCCCGTTTCTTGGACTATTACTCAGTTTTGGGGTCCCGAAGTGATATCCACGATTGACGAACCCCGGGGTACGTTTAAGTGTCGGTCAACAACACTCACAATTTTGGCCAATTCTGGTAAGATTCATGGACTATTACTCATCGTTTTGGGGTCCCATTGTGATTTCTACTATTGACGATGCCCGGGGAGCGTTTACGTGTCCGTCGTTAATGCTCACAGTTTTGGCCAATTCTGACCCGTTTCATGGACTATTACCCACCACTTTGGGGATCCAAAGTGATTTACATAGTTGTTGAACCCCAAGGTGCGCTTACATGTCGGTCAACAACACTCGCACTTTTTGGCCGATTCTGGCCCGTTTCATGGACTATTACCCACAGTTTTGGGGTCCCGGAGTGATTTCCACTATTAACGAACCCCGGGATGCGTTTTCGTGTCTCTTATTAGCACTAGCGATTTTTGTCGATTCTGACCTGTTTTTGGACTATTACTCACCGTTTTGGGGTCCCAAAGCGATTTCTATGGTTGTCGAACCCCAAGATGTGCTTACGTGTTGGTTGTCAAGACTCATAGTTTTGGCTGATTCTGGCCCGTTTCTTGGACTATTACTCAGTTTTGGGGCCCCGAAGTGATATCCACGATTGGCGAACCCTGGGGTACGTTTAAGTGTCGGTCAACAACACTCACAACTTTGGCCAATTCTGGTCCGTTTCATGGACTATTACTCACCGTTTTGGGGTCCCGGTGCGATTTCTACGATTGACGATGCGCAGGGAGCGCTTACATGTCTGTCATTAACGCTCACAATTTTGGCCAATTCTGACCAGTTTCGTGGACTATTACCCACCGTTTTGGGGTCCCGAAGTGATTTACATAGTTGTTGAACCTCAAGGTGCGCTTACGTGTTGGTCATCAACACTCGCACTTTTTGGCCGATTCTGGCCTGTTTCATGGACTATTACTCATAGTTTTGGGGTCCCAGAGTGATTTCCACTATTAACGAACCCCGGGATGCGTTTTCGTGTCTGTCATCAGCACTAGCGATTTTTGTCGATTCTGACCTGTTTTGTGGACTATTACTCACCGTTTTGGGGTCCCAAAGCGATTTCTATGGTTGTCGAACCCCAAGATGTGCTTACGTGTTGGTTGTCAAGACTCGTAGTTTTAGCCGATTCTGGCCCGTTTCTTGGACTATTACTCAGTTTTGGGGCCCCGAAGTGATATCCACGATTGACGAACCCCGGGGTACGTTTAAGTGTCGGTCAACAACACTCACAATTTTGGCCAATTCTGGTCCGTTTCATGGACTATTACTCACCGTTTTGGGGTCCCAGTGCGATTTCTACGATTGACGATGCGCGGAGAGCGCTTACATGTCTGTCGTTAACGCTCACAGTTTTGGCCAATTCTGACCCGTTTCGTGGACTATTACCCACCGTTGTGGGGTCCCGAAGTGATTTACATAGTTGTTGAACCCCAAGGTGCGCTTACGTGTTGGTCATCAACACTCGCACTTTTTGGCCGATTCTGGCCTGTTTCATGGACTATTACTCACAGTTTTGGGGTCCTGGACTGATTTCCACTATTAACGAACCCCGGGGTGCGTTTTCGTGTCTGTCATCAGCACTCGCGATTTTTGTCTATTCTGACCCATTTTGCGGATTATTACTCACTGTTTTGGGGTCCCAAAGCGATTTCCATGGTTGTCAAACCCCAAGATGTGCTCACGTGTTGGTCATCAAGACTCATAGTTTGGGCCGATTCTGGCCTGTTTCTTGGACTATTACTCAGTTTTGGGGCCCCGAAGTGATTTCCATGATTGACGAACCCTGGGGTGCATTTAAGTGTCGGTCATCAACACTCACAATTTTGGCCAATTCTGGTCCATTTCGTGGACTATTACTCACCGTTTTGGGGACCCGGTGCGATTTCCACGATTGACGATCCCCGGGGTGCGCTTACATGTCGGTCATCAACACTCGTAACTTCGGCCAATTCTAGCCCGTTTTGTGGACTATTACTCACTGTTCCGGGGTCCCTAAGAGATTTCCATTGTTGTTGAACCCCAAGGTGCGCTTACGTGTTGGTCATCAACACTCACACTTTTTGGCAATTCTGACCCGTTTCATGGACTATTACTCACAGTTTTGGGGTCCTGGAGTGATTTCCACTATTAACGAACCCCGGGGTGCGTTTTCGTGTCGGTCATCAGCACTCGCAGTTTTTGTCCATTCTGACCCGTTTTGTGGACTATTACTCACCGTTTTGGGGTCCCAAAGCGATTTCCATGGTGGTCGAACCCCAAGATGTGCTTACGTGTTGGTCGTCAAGATTCGCAGTTTCGCAGAATCTGGCCCGTTTCTTGGACTATTACTCAGTTTTGGGGCCCCGAAGTGATATCCACGATTGACGAACCCTGGGGTACGTTTAAGTGTCGGTCAACAACACTCACAATTTTGGCCAATTCTGGTCCATTTCGTGGACTATTACTCACCGTTTTGGGTTCCCAATGCGATTTCTACGATTGAAGATGCCTGGGGAGCGTTTACGTGTCCGTCGTTAACGCTCACAGTTTGGCCAATTCTGACCCGTTTCGTGGACTATTACCCACCGTTTCGGGGTCCCAAAGTGATTTACATAGTTGTTGAACCCCAAGGTGCGCTTACGTGTCGGTCAACAACACGCGCACTTTTTGGCCGATTCTGGCCTGTTTCATGGACTATTACTCACAGTTTTGGGGTCCCGGAGTGATTTCCACTATTACCGAACCGTGGGGTGCTTTTTCGTGTCTGTCATCAGCACTCGCGATTTTTGTCGATTCTGACCCATTCTGTGGATTATTACTCACCGTTTTAGGGTCCCAAAGCGATTTCCATGGTTGTCAAACCCCAAGATGTGCTTACGTGTTGGTCGTCAAGACTCCTAGTTTGGGCCGATTCTGGCCCGTTTCTTGGACTATTACTCAGTTTTGGGGCCCCGAAGTGATTTACAGGATTGACGAACCCCGGGGTGCGTTTAAGTATCGGTCATCAACACTCACAATTTTGGCCAATTCTGGTCCATTTCATGGACTATTACTCACCGTTTTGGGGTCCCAGTGCGATTTCCACGATTGACGATCCCCGGGGAGTGCTTACATGTCGGTCATCAACACTCGTAGTTTTAGCCAATTTTGGCCCATTTCGTGGACTATTACTCATTGTTTCGGGGTCCCTAAGCGATTTACATTCTTGTTGAACCCCAAGGTGCGCTTACGTGTCAGTCATCAACACCCGCACTTTTTGGCCG
>NC_041389.1:3135320-3135639 GCF_002162155.2 Triticum dicoccoides
CCGTTTCTTGGACTATTACTCAGTTTTGGGGTCCCGAAGTGATATCCACGATTGACGAACCCCGTGGTACGTTTAAGTGTCGGTCAAGAACACTCACAATTTTGGCCAATTCTGGTAAGATTCATGGACTATTACTCATCGTTTTGGGGTCCCATTGCGATTTCTACGATTGACGATGCCCGGGGAGCATTTACGTGTCCGTCGTTAACGCTCACAGTTTTGGCCAATTCTGGCCCGTTTCTTGGAGTATTACTCAGTTTTGGGGCCCCGAAGTGATTCCACGATTGACGAACCCCGGGGTACGTTTAAGTGCCGGTCA
>NC_041389.1:3135649-3137419 GCF_002162155.2 Triticum dicoccoides
TCGGTCATCAACACTCACAATTTTGGCCAATTCTGGTCCATTTCATGGACTATTACTCACCGTTTTGGGGTCCCAGTGCGATTTCCACGATTGACGATCCCCGGGGAGTGCTTACATGTCGGTCATCAACACTCGTAGTTTTAGCCAATTTTGGCCCATTTCGTGGACTATTACTCATTGTTTCGGGGTCCCTAAGCGATTTACATTCTTGTTGAACCCCAAGGTGCGCTTACGTGTCAGTCATCAACACCCGCACTTTTTGGCCGTTTCTGGCCCGTTTCCTGGACTATTACTCACAATTTTGGGGTCCCGGAGTGATTTCCACTATTAACGAACCCCCGGGTGCGTTTTCGTGTCGGTCATCAGCACTCGTAGTTTGTCGATTCTGACCCGTTTTGTGGACTATTACTCACCGTTTTGGGGTCCCAAAGCGATTTCCACGGTTGTCGAACCCCAAGGTGTGCTTACGTGTTGGTCGTCAAGACTCGCAGTTTGGCCGAATCTGGCCCGTTTCTTGGACTATTACTCAGTTTTGGGGCCCCGAAGTGATATCCATGATTGATGAACCCCAGGGTGCGTTTAACTGTCGGTCATCAACACTCAATTTTGACCAATTCTGGTCCGTTTCCTGGACTATTACTCATAGTTTTGGGTTTTGGGGTCCTGGAGTGATTTCCACTATTAAAGGAACCCCGGGGTGCATTTTCATGTCGGTTATCAGCACTCGTGGGTTTTGTCCATTCTGGCCCGTTTTGTGGACTGTTACTCACCGTTTCAGGATCCCAAAGCAATTTCCATAGTTGTCAAACAACAAGATGTGCTTACGTGTTGGTCGTCAAGACTCGCAGTTTGGCAGAATCTGCCCCGTTTCTTGGACTATTACTTAGTTTTTGGGCCCAGAAGTGATATCCACGATTGGCGAACCCCGGGTTACGTTTAAGTTCGGTCAACAACACTCACAATTTTGGCCAACTCTGGTCAGTTTCGTGGACTATTACTCACCGTTTTGGGGTCCAATTACGATTTCTACGATTGACGATGCCCGGGGAGCGTTTACGTGTGCGTCGTTAACGCTCACAGTTTTGGCCAATTCTGACCCGTTTCGTGGACTATTACCCACCGTTTTGGGGTCCCGGAGTGATTTACATAGTTGTTGAACCCCAAGGTGCGCTTACGTGTCATTCAACAACACTCGCATTTTTTGGCAGATTCTGGCCCGTTTCATGGACTATTACTCACAGTTTTGTGGTCCCGGAGTGATTTCCACTATTAACGAACCCCGGGGTGCGTTTTCGTGTCTGTCATCAGCACTCGCGATTTTTGTCGATTCTGACCCATTTTGTGGACTATTACTCACCGTTTTGGGGTCCCAAAGCGATTTCCATGGTTGTCGAACCCCAAGATGTGCTTACGTGTTGGTCGTCAAGACTCATAGTTTGGCAGAATCTGGCCCGTTTCTTGGACTATTACTCAGTTTTGGGGTCCCGAAGTGATATCCACGATTGACGAACCCCGTGGTACGTTTAAGTGTCGGTCAAGAACACTCACAATTTTGGCCAATTCTGGTAAGATTCATGGACTATTACTCATCGTTTTGGGGTCCCATTGCGATTTCTACGATTGACGATGCCCGGGGAGCATTTACGTGTCCGTCGTTAACGCTCACAGTTTTGGCCAATTCTGGCCCGTTTCTTGGAGTATTACTCAGTTTTGGGGCCCCGAAGTGATTCCACGATTGACGAACCCCGGGGTACGTTTAAGTGCCGGTCA
>NC_041389.1:3137442-3152293 GCF_002162155.2 Triticum dicoccoides
ATTTCTACGATTGACAATGCCCGGGGAGCGTTTACATGTCCGTCGTTAACGCTCACAGTTTTGGCCAATTCTGACCCGTTTCATGGACTAATGCCCAACATTTTGGGGTCCCGAAGTGATTTACATAGTTGTTGAACCCCCAAGGTGCGCTTACGTGTCGGTCATCAACACTCGCACTTTTTGGCCGATTCTGGCCCGTTTCATGGACTATTACTCACAGTTTTGGGGTCCCGAAGTGATTTCCACTATTAACGAACCTCGGGGTGCGTTCTCGTGTCTGTCATCAGCACTTGCGGTTTTTGTCGATTCTGACCCGTTTTGTGGACTATTACTCACCGTTTTGGGGTCCCAAAGCGATTTTCATGGTTGTCGAACCCCAAGGTGTGCTTACGTGTTGGTCGTCAAGACTCGCAGTTTGACAGAATCTGGCCCGTTTCTTGGACTATTACTCAGTTTTGGGGCCCCAAAGTGATATCCACGATTGACGAACCCCGGGGTGCGTTTAAGTGTCGGTCATCAACACTCAAAATTTTGGCCAATTCTGGTCCGTTTCGTGGACTATTACTCACCGTTTTGGGGTCCCAGTGCGATTTCCACGATTGCCGATCCCCGGGGAGCGCTTACATGTCGGTCATCAACACTCGTAGTTTTAGCCAAATCTGACCCGTTTCGTGGACTATTACTCACTGTTTCGGGGTCCCTAAGTGATTTCCATTGTTGTGAAACCCCAAGGTGCGCTTACGTGTCGGTCATCAACACTCGCACTTTTTCGCCGATTCTGGCCCGTTTCATGGACTATTACTCACAGTTTTGGGGTCCCGGGGTGACTTCCACTATTAACAAACCCTGGGGTGCGTTTTTGTGTTTGTCATCAACACTCGCGATTTTTGTCGATACTGACCAGTTTTGTGGACTATTACTCACCTTTTTGGGGTCCCAAAGCGATTTCCCTGGTTGTCGAACCCCCAAGATGTGCTTACGTGTTGGTCGTCAAGACTCATAGTTTGGGCCGATTCTGGCCCGTTTCTTGGACTATTACTCAGTTTCGGGGCCCCGAAGTGATTTCCACGATTGACGAACCCCGGGGTGCGTTTAAGTGTCGGTCATCAACACTCACAATTTTGGAAAATTCTGGTCCATTTCATGGACTATTACTCACTGTTTTGGGGTCCCAGTGCAATTTCCACGATTGACGATCCCCGGGGTGCGCTTACATGTCGGTCATCAACACTCATAGCTTTGGCAAATTCTAGCCCATTTCGTGGACTATTACTCACTGTTTCGGGCTCGCTAAGCGATTTCCATTGTTGTAGAACCCCAAGGTGTGCTTACGTGTCGGTCATCAACACTCGCACTTTTTGGCCGATTCTGGCCTGTTTCATGGACTATTACTCACAGTTTTGGGGTCCCGGAGTGATTTCAACTATTAACAGACTTGTTAGATCAGTTGACGGCCTTGTTGACAGCAGAGGTCAGCCCGGAGAATGAGATCAACACAACGCAGAAGTTACAAAGCTGCAAGATGAGATAGCGCAGGGCAAGGCAGACCTGGCGGCTGAGGACGTCAAGATGGTCGCAGAGCGAGCTGCCATGGATGCCCAGGCGCAGCAGATCCAGGCAGAGACTTACCGGCTTACGATGGATCAGAACGCTTCGAATGAAGTCATGAGAAGGAGGCACATGTCTCGTGTACCTTCAGTTTACGAGGTGAGAAATCTCTTTTGCACGCCTGGAGCGGGGACCAGTAACCCACCATAGTTAAACCATGTTGCAGCGCCTGGGGCCGGAACGCCGGTTCAGCCACGCATAGCGAAGCATCCTCGTTTGAACACAGTTCCGCCTCTGCATGTGCCAACACCACCGGGTCATTATTCTAACCCATTGGATAATATGATTGCTGTGGCGACACGGCTGGCAGCTCTCCCACTAGATGGCGACTCTCCGGCGGTGATTAAAACACGAAGGGCTAGGGAGCTTCTTCGAACCTCATTGGTGTAGCAGGATACATATTCTTACAGTCGGGACAGGATTCATTCAACCCCTCGCCCAGGCCGGAGCTATAGCAGACACATGGATTCACCAGCTGTTTCAAGGAAAGCTCAGCGCCATGACCAGCCGCGTGGGCATGACCTAGTGCGTGATGGAGCTCATAACTTGGTTGATCAGGACAGAGTGCGCCAAGAGGCTGAGCATGCGGCTCAGCAGGCGGCTCACCAACCCCTTCGGTTTATTCGACGGCCTCGGTAAAGGCAGGTTTGACCTCTAGATCTACAGGTGTGCCCAATCTGGTGTCAGCTCTGCGCAATGAGTGTTTGCCTAAGGATTTCAAAGGACCTCGTAAGGTGCCTAATTACACGGCCGATTTACCCCCCTGAGGCGTGGATTGAGAGTTATGAGATGGCCATGGAACTGCTGGAGGTCAGTGATGCTGTGTGTGCTAAATACTTCACCATGATGCTGGATGGGACGGCCTGCACTTGGTTAAAAGAGTTGCCTGCTAACTCCATCGGGTCATGGGGGGAGCTGAAGGCCCAGTTTATTCAGAACTTTAAGGACACATGCAAACAGCCCATGTCGATTGTGGATTTGGCTACGTGCACCCAAGAGGAGGGTGAGTCAACTACCCATTGGGTGCGCTGGGTCAAAGCTATCATACATTCATCTGATAACATGAATGCCGATTCTGCGGTCTTAATGTTGGAGAAAATTGTCAGTTTTTGCCTCTTAAACAGAAGCTGGGGCGGCTCAAGCGTGATTGTAATGATATGGGGCAGCTGAAGGCGGCTCTAATAAAATATGCTTACTCTGATGGTACCAAGGACCCCGAGTCTGATGACGATAAGCCGGGAAAGGGAAAGTAGAATGGCAACGACAAGGGTCCGCAGCATAACCCAGCGAATCAGGGGGGCAACGGTGAACGTAAGGCTGATGGTAACTCGGAGTTTGTAGCTAACACCAGTGCACAGGGCAATAATCAGCGTCTTAAGGGGAGGCCGCCTCCTCGAGCCAGCGGATCTGGTCCTACTCTTGAACAATTACTGAATGAGCCCTGTCCAAAACATGGCTCGCAGGAGAAACCGGCTACTCACCTTTGGAAAGATTGTTCAATTATGAGGGCTTTCAAAAATTCTAACTCATCTCAGGGGCCGGGTGGCGGCTCAGGTCCAGGCGGCGGCGGCTCTCATGGCCCGGGTTATGGAGGTGGCGGTTCTAATTCTGGCTTCCAGGGCCACCAAGGCAATCAGGGTGGTTATAATCAAGGCAATCAGGGTGGTTATAATCAAGGTAATCAGGGTGGTTACAATCAACAATCCGGCCAGGGGGGTCAGCAGCAAGAACAGTCTGGATATCAGAGTCATCCAAAACAGTTGAATAGTGGGCAGTATCACGTTTTCACCACAAGTTTGTGCAAGCGGGACTAGAAGCTTCACATGAGGGTTGTGAACGTCGTTGAGCCGGCAGTTCCCCAATACTTGCGATGGTCTGAGCAACCCATTATGTGGAGCCGAGAGGATCACCCGCCCCGGGTTGATAACCCGGGTCACTTGGCTTTGGTGGTGGCGCCTCAAGTTGGTGGATACAAATTCACCAAGGTACTCATGGATGGAGGTAGCAGCATTAATATCCTTTATTATGATACTTTCCATCGCATGGGGTTAACTGATAAAAATCTTGAGACATCCAATACTATTTTGCATGGAGTGGTGCCTGGTAAGTCGGCATATCCAGTTGGCAAGATTAAACTGGAAGTGGCCTTTGGAGATGAGCATAATTCTAGGGCTGAGAAGTTAACCTTTGAATAGGTCAAGATCAGAAGCCCGTACCACGCTCTGTTTGGACGGTCAGCTTATGCCAAGTTCATGGCACGACCGTGTTATGTTTATTTATAGCTCAAGATGCTGGGTTACATGGGGACCATCACAGTGGATGGGAGTCTGAAGATAGCTTTGGAGTATGAAGAAGGCGATGCCGCTTATGCTGAGTCTGTCTGTGCAACAAAGGAGTTGAAGTTTTACAAAGATAATGTCGACCCGGCAGATATGATGTCTTTGAAAAAGCCAACTACAGAGCATGACTCAGTTTTGAAGTTTAAATCGACGAATGATACTAAGCTAGTTGACTTTGTTCCCGGTGACTTATCCAGGCAGTTTAGCATTAGCGCTAACCTGGATCCTAAATAGGAAAATACGCTCATCGAGTTCATCCATGAGAACGGGGACATCTTTGCATTGAAACCTTCTGACATGCCGGGTGTACCAAGGGAACTCGCTGATCACACTCTCAATATTGATCCGAAGTTTAAACCGGTAAAGCAATTCCTTTGTCGCTTCAACGAAGAGAGGCGTAAGGCCATTGCCGAAGAGGTGGCCCGGCTCTTGGCAGTTGGGTTCATTATGAAGTATTTCACCCGGAGTGGTTAGCCAATCCGTTATTGGTGCTTAAGAAGAATGGCACTTGGCGCATGTGTGTGGATGACACGAACCTAAACAAGGCTTGTCCGGATGATCCTTTTGCTCTCCCTCGTATTGATCAAATCATTGATGCTACAGTGGGTTGTGAGCGTTTGAGTTTTGTGGATGCTTATTCTAGTTATAATCAGATCAAGATGGCAGTTAAGGACCAGGAGAAAACAGCTTTTTTACTCCCTTTGGAGCCTTCTGCTATGTGTATATGCCTTTCGGGCTCAAGAGTGCCCAGGCGACTTAGCAGCGATGTGTGCAGAATTGTCTTCACAATCAGATTGGATGCAATGTTCATGCTTATGTGGATGATATTGTGGGGAAATCCAGAGAGAAGGAGACTTTGATAGATGATTTGAAGGAGACCTTTGACAATCTCCGGGTATACAATATGATACTTAACCCGGCCAAGTGTGTCTTTGGTCTGCTAGCATGCAAGCTTTTGGGGTTTCTGGTTTCTAACAGAGGCATTGAAGCTAACCCGGAGAAAATCAAGGCCATTACCTCTTTGGCAAAACCAGCGTGTGTCAATGATGTTCAGCGTCTGGCGGGTCCTATAGCTGCTTTAAGCCGGTTCATAAGCCGGTTGGGTGAGAAGGCCATACCACTATATCAGATGATGAAGAAAACAGATGATTTTGTTTGGAGTGATGCTGCTAACGACGCGTTTAAAGCCTTGAAGAAACAGCTAGCTGAGCCGCCAGTCCTTGCTGCTCCTATTGATAAGGAGTCGTTGTTATTATATGTGGATGCTAACGCCCGGGCTGTCAGTGTAGTTGTTGGGGTGGAACGGAAGGAAGCAGGCAAGGTATATCCGGTGCAACGGCCAGTATATTATATCAGTGAAGTGCTCATTGAGTCCAAGCAGAGATATCCACATTGGCAGAAGCTTGTTTATGGGGTGTTCATGGCCAGCCAGAAGCTTAAGCAATATTTTTTGGGTCATCCTATCTCTATGGTTAGTTCTAATCCTTTGGGAGATATTATTTAAAATAGAGAAGCCACAGGGCGAGTAGCCAAGTGGGCCATTGAGCTTGTACCTCATGGTTTCAAGTACGTGCCTCACACCGCTATCAAGTCTCGGGCGCTAGTGGATTTCATCAATGACTGGACAGAACTACAGATGCCTGAAGAGAAGCCGGATAACACATATTGGACTATTCACTTTGATGGGTCCAGGCAATTGGAGGGCTCGGGGGCTGGAGTGGTCTTAGCTTCCCCTCGAGGTAACAAATTTTGTTATGTTTTCATATTGATGTTTCCCTGTACTAATAATGCAGCTGAGTATGAAGCCTTGCTCGATGGTATCTGGATGGCTAAGGAGATGAACTTAAGCCGGGTGAGATGTTTCGGCGACTCAGACTTTGTGGCTTAACAAGTCTCAGGCAAATGGGATTCTAAGGATCCGCTTATGGCGGCTTTTCGCCACGAAGTTGATGCTATTGCTGGGCACTTTAAGAGTTATCAAGTGGAGCACATTGATCGCAGGAAGAATGAGGCGGCTGATGCCTTAAGCCGGTTGGGGTCTCAGCATAAGCCGGTCCCACCTAACACTTTTCTGGATGTTTTGCATAACCCTTCTGTTAAATTGCCTACAGAGGAGGATCTAGCTGTTCCTGACCCGGAGGCACAATTGGTGGCAGCTCTTCACGCTATCCCAGATTGGACAGTACCATATTTGGCTTGTATGACTCGGGAGAGTTACCTGAGGATGAAACTTTGGCCACGCAGATAACCCAGCGGTCTAAGTCAATGACAATTGCTAATGGCGAGTTTCACCAACGTAGTGTCACTAGGGCATTTCAATGTTGCGTCTCTCCTGAGGAAGGCCATGAGATTCTTGAGATTCATAAAGGGGACTACGGTCATCATGCCGGTTCAAAGTCCCTTGTAGCCAAAGCTTTTCGTCATGGATTTTTTTGGCTGACGGCTCATGCTGATGCAGAGGATTTGGTTAGTAAATGTGACAGTTGTCAGAAATTCTCACGGCGAGCTCATGTGTTGGCTCAAGAATTGAGGATGATTCCAATTACTTGGCCATTTGCAGTCTGGGGGCTTGATATGGTTGGGCCTTTTCAAAGGTCCAAGGATAAAAAGACCCACCTTTTGGTGGCGGTTTATAAATTCACAAAATAGGTTGAGGCAGAGCTAGTCAGGTGCCATGGAGGAGTTTTGTCAACGTGAGCATATTCGACTTGACGTTTCATCAGTAGCTCACCCCCACTCCAATGGTCAAGCTGAAAGAGCCAATCAAGAAATTTTGAGAGGCATTAAGCCCCGGCTTATGGTGATTTTGCAACGGATGCCGGGTTGTTGGGTGGAGTAGTTACCTTCAGTGCTATGGAGTATCAATACTACCCCCAACAGATGTACGGGTTAAACGCCTTTCTTCATGGTTTATGGAGCAGAGGCGGTTCTTCCTAGTGACATCTGTCATGACTCGCCCCGCGTGGCGGCTTACGCTGAAGCTGATAATGAACAAGAACGTCAGGATGCACTTGACCTGCTAGATGAGAAGAGCGACCTTGCGGCAACCCGCTCAATGATTTACCAACAAGATCTGCGCCATTACCATAGCCACAAGGTTAAGTCCAGAACCTTTCAAGAAGGTGATTTGGTGCTCCGGCTCATATGGGATCAAACTGATGTGCACAAGTTATCCCCACCTTGGGAAGGGCCTTTTGTGGTCAGCAAGAACTTGAACAATCGGTCATACTACCTTATCGATATTCGAGAGCACAAGGACTCACGTAAGTCGGAGGAGGAGACCCGCCGGCCGTGGAATATTGCTCATCTTTGGCCTTATTCACTTGAGCCACCAGCTCTTATGATGTACATATTTTGACAAATGTATATATTATCATGATTATAATAAAGCTGGGCCTCTGTCATTTTCATCTTCAATAATGAGTCTTCTTCATCATAATTCCATGACCATTGGGGGCTGGATCATATTCGAATCATAGCTTAACCCCCTTGGCACGGCTTCCTGATCGTATTTGAATCATAGTCGTTCAAACACTTTGATCATTTGGGGGCTGGATAGTATTCGAATCATGGCTTAACCCCTTTTGGTCTGACTTACTGATCGTATTCGAATCGAAGTTGTTAAACATTTTAGACCATTGGGGGCTGTATCGTATTCGAATCATAGCATAACCCCTTTGGCACAGCTTCCTAATCGTATTTGAATCATAGCCATTCAAACACTTTGATCATTTGGGGTCTGGATCATATTCGAATCATGGCTTAACCCTTTTTGGTCCGACTTACTGATCGTATTCGAATCAAAGTCGTTAAACATTTTAGACCATTGGGGGTTGGATTGTATTCGAATCATAGCTTAACCCCTTTGGCACGGCTTCCTCATCGTATTCGAAACATAGTCGTTCAAACACTTTGATCATTTGGGGGCTGGATCGTATTCGAAACATAGCCATTCAAACACTTTGATCATTTGGGGGCTGGATCGTATTCGAATCATGGCTTAACCCCTTTTGGTCCGGCTTACTGATCGTATCCGAATCAGAGTCGTCAAATACTTTGGTCACAAGGGGGCTTCCTGATCATATTCGAATCATAGTTGTCGGTACCCCTTTGATCGGCGCAATGCCACAAACCACTTGGGGGCTTCCTGATCAGATTTGAATCATAGCCATTAACCCTTTTGGTCCGGCTTACTGAACGTATTCGAATCAGAGCCTCGTGTTTTCTCTCTTTTTGATTTGAGTTTTTTGAAAACAGTTTTTTCAGGTTTCTCCTAATACTCTCTTTCTCATATCTGAAGTATATATGGGGTCTCTATTAACCCGGCCTGGCTTTAGACGATAAGTCGCCAGTATATGACAATGATAAAAACTTGGAAGTATTGGCTTTTATAGTCTGGGTTATCACCCTTACTACATAGATATCATAAGTCAGAAGTATAATTCAATATCATAGGTATGATATTGTTATTATAATTATGTTTATACTTTGGTTAACACCAGCCCTATCTATGACTATTTTAAACATCAGTGGTTATATGTGAGATATTATGACCCGCCCTGCAGTAAACCACCAAAGGCTCTTGTGATCTACTTGTGTGCAGGATACATCAGATTTTTCATCTACACCAATCAACATCATGACAAGTGTAACAGGATATTATCAAGTGGCAGCTTAATAGTGTTGAGCATAACATAAACATGCCCGATGGCACGACAAAGCAAAGTTATGGCTACTCGATTACATGACTCAACGAGTCCAAATGATTAACTGTTTTTTTCATAGACTAGTATGAACCGCCACACGGCTCAATCCTTTTGGTTCTCATGGCCTAATGCTTCTGGATCATCCCTCTCCATGTCTTCGTTCTGTTCTACTTCCTGGAAGGTGGGGGATGGCCAGTCAATGCCACTTAAAGCTTGAAATTCAGCCTCATCATCAATGAGCTCTTCCGGGTCAACTTCCGGAGTGAAAGTGTGCCTACGGATTGGGGGTATCAGATCATGCACTTTATAAGACGGTGTCTGCATTTTCTGATTTTCCAAATCATAAGCCGGCTGATATTTGGATAGGTCTGTCTCATTAGCAATCAGACTAGCCATGGGACATATGTCCTTCACACACGCGGCAAAATCTTTCTTGTTAAACGAGGTGTCGTCTTCCTTCAAGCTCGGGTACCCAATCGATATATCGGCCGGGTCTAGCTCTCGCAGCCAAGCTTTGGCCCAGCTTAAGGTCATCACAGCTTCGGCTCTTGCACATGATCGCTTCATTTCATTAAACCTCTCAGGCAGAATAGAAAGCTTCCTTAATATGTCAACCAGGAGAGTGTGGGCTTGATTGGATGGAGAGATTGTTGCCAGTGCACGTTGAGCTCTGGTATACAACTGCTCCACTAGCGTGTAAACTGCCTTCAGCTTCACCAATATATCTGGGTTCAGATTGGTGCTCCTGGGACCTGCATAATAAACATCAATGGATCAGACGCGATTTATATCATCAAGAAAAGACATTTAAAATGAGTATCAGTGAGGCGACTGAAAGTGCAACTATCCCTAGGTGGTTTTGGTAATTCCTAACAACATATAGCTCATTGAGCTAACACTATTTCAAGATAAATATTTTAGGAAAAGCTCAATGAATTGCATGGCATCGATGAGAAAAGTGGACCCCTCAAAATGCTAAGGATAAGGATAAAAGGATTGGCTCAAGCTCAAAGCCCAAGACTCTACATTTTATATTTTAGTGATCGAATATAACATTGAGTCTATAGGAAAAGCCAATACTATCAAGGAGGGATGAGGTGTTGCTTAATGAGGTTCTTGCTCAAAGTGCTTAGTGATATGCTCCAAAACCCTCAACTACTTTCTCACATCCGCATATGACCTAAACCAAAAGTCAAACTCGGCCCCACCGATTCTTTCTATCTGGCGCCACCAAGTTCAGAAGTCATAGCCACTGCCACAAACCCTAGGCAAATCGGTCTCACCGATAGGGATCTCGGTCTCACCGAGATTGGATTGTAATCTCTCTGTTTCCTTTCGTAACGTTTCGGTACCACCGAGATGAGCGATCGGTCCCACCGAGATTGCAATGTAAATTCTCTATTTCCCTTTCGTAACATTGCGGTCTCGCCGAAATGAGCGAACCCGTCCCACCGAGTTTACCTGACCAACTCTCTGGTTAGCTTATTCCCAAAATCGGTCCCACCGAGTTTGCGTAATCGGTCTCACCGAGATTATGTTATGCCCTAACCCTAACCATATTGGTCCTACCAAGTTGCATGTGGGTCCCATCAAAAATCCTAACGGTCACTAGATTTGCTGAATCGGTCTGACAGAGTTTCTCAATTTGGTCCCACCGAGATTGGCAAGTTGTGTGTAATGGTTAGATTTTGTGTGGAGGCTATATATACCCCTCCACCTCCTCTTCATTTGTGGAGAGAGCCATCAGAATGAACCTACACTTTCAACTTACATTTTCTGAGAGAACCACCTACTCATGTGTTGAGACCAAGATATTCCTTTCCTACCATATGAATCTTGATCTCTAGCCTTCCCCAAGTTGCTTTCCACTCAAATCTTCTTTCCACCAAATCCAAATCCTGTGAGAGAGAGTTGGGTGTTGGGGAGACTATCATTTGAAGCACAAGAGCAAGGAGTTCATCATCAACACACCATTTGTTACTTCTTGGAGAGTGGTGTCTCCTAGATTGGCTAGGTGTCACTTGGGAGCCTCCGACAAGATTTTGGAGTTGAACCAAGGAGTTTGTAAGGGCAAGGAGATCGCCTACTTTGTGAAGATCTACCGCTAGTGAGGCAAGTCCTTCGTGGGCGACGGCCATGGTGGGATAGACAAGGTTGCTTCTTCGTGGACCCTTCTTGGGTGGAGCCCTCCGTGGACTCGCGCAGCTGTTACCCTTCGTGGGTTGAAGTCTCCATCAACATGGATGTACGATAGCACCACCTATCGGAACCACGACAAAAACATACATGTCTCCAATTGCGTTTGAACTCTCCAAACCCTTCCCTTTATATTCTTGCAAGTTGCATGCTTTACTTTCCGCTGCTCATATACTTTTTGCATGCTTGCTTGAATTGTGTTATGATTGCTTGACTTGTGCTAAGTTAGCTAAAATCTGCCAGGAACTAAAATTGGGAAAAGAATAAGTTTTATTTGGTCAAGTAGTCTAATCACCCCCCCTCTAGACATACTTCCGATCCTACAAGTGGTATCAAAGCTTTGGTCTCCATTTGCTTTGATTTCCATAGCTTTTGGTGGTCATAGCCTTGGTTTCACAACCTAGGAGAGTATGGCATCTAGCGAGGGAAACTACCACCGTAGAGGTCCTTACTTTGATGGTACGAATTTTGCTAGTTGGAAGCATAAGATGAAAATGCATATTCTCGGACATAACCCCGCCGTTTGGGCTATTGTGTGTATTGGCTTGCAAGGTGAATTCTTTGATGGGAGAGAACCGAATCGTGAAGCTAGCGCGGATGAGTTGAAGATGATGCAATACAACGCTCAAGATTGTGATATACTCTTCAACGGATTGTGCCCCGAAGAATTCAACAAAATCAGACGTCTTGAGAATGCAAAGGAAATTTGGGATACTTTGGTTGTTATGCACGAAGGTACCGACTCCGTCAAGGAATCCAAGTTGGATGTCCTTCAAGGTCAACTTGACAAGTTCAAGATGAAGGATGGTGAAGGCATCGCTGAAATGTACTCTAGGCTTGCTCTCATTACAAATGAGATTTCCGGCTTAGGAAGTGAAGAGATGATCGACAAACTCATCATGAAGAAGATACTAAGAGCATTGGATGGAAAATATGATACCGTGTGCACATTGATCCAAATGATGCCCAATTACAAGAATCTCAAGCCAACGGAAATCATTCGAAGAATTGTTGCTCATGAGATGTCACTCAAGGATAAGGAGGAGCTCCAAAACAACTCAAGTGGTGCTTACAAAGCCTCATGTGAATCCCCCTCATCATCAAGTGAGAAACAAACCTTCAATGAAGAATTGAGCCTAATGGTGAAGAACTTCAACAAGTTCTACAAAAGTAAAAGCAAAGAGAGAAGCTCCAAGTCAAGGTCCTACAATGACAAAAGATCTTCTAGTCGAGAGCCCAATTGCTACAATTGTGGAAGACCCGGACACTACTCCAATGAGTGTACGGCTCCCTACAAAAGAAGAGAAGAATCACCTACGAGGAGAAGTAGAGGAGAAGAATCACCACCAAGAGAGAGAAGGAGTAGAGATGATCGTTATGAACGAAGAACATCACGGAGAAGCAAGGATTCGGAAAAGAAGGACAAGTCATCAAGGAGCTACACAAAACAAAGGCATTAAGCTCATGTTGGTGAATGGGTATCCGATTCCGACTCCGACAATCACTCCGAGAGAAGCTATCACTCTGACTTCGAACATACTCAAGATGAAGGAGTTGCTGGTCTAGCACTTGTGTCAACCAACTCCTACGACATATTTGATTCACCAAATGAGGGACTTGGAAGATGCTTCATGGCTAAAGGCCCAACGGTAACACACCCCGAGTATGTTGATTTCAATAGTGATGAAGATGACTTGCTAGGTGATGATGATTTACTTATTGACAACTCTAGTGATGAATACTATGATGAAACATCAATTAATCATGCTAATCAAGATAAAACGAATGACGATGATAAGGAGAAGATTGAGCTCCTAACTAAAGAACTAAACACTCTTAAGTTAGCTCATGAAACTATCTTAGGGGGTCATCGAGAACTTTTAAGGACTCATGAGAAGTTACGCTTTGAAAAGCTCAACCTTGAGCAAGAGCATGAGTTCTTAAAGGAAATCAATGATCTTCGCAAGAAAAGTTATTCTTACATTGCCAAGCATTTACTCTTATGTACTTACATGCCTCAAGTCAAGTCTAGTAACAAGAGCAAGAAGGATTCTTCCTCTAGTAGTAACAATAATCATGTTAAATCTAATGTTGTTGCTTCTAGTAGTTCTCTTGATTCCACTAATGATTCTCTTAGCCAAGTTACACTTGAGCAAGAAAATAGCTTATTGAAGGGGATTATAGAGAAAGGTGTTTACAAGAGCCTTGCCGGGAGTAAGCAATTCGAGGAAATTGTACGCAAGCAAGGAAGGCACCGGAAGAACCAAGGAGTTGATTTTGAACGAAAGTTCAATGCTAATGGAGTTGAGTGGGAAGAAGATCAATACCCCAAGACGAAGTTTGTTCCTCAACAAGAGAAGTATGATCCTACTTCCTTCAAAGGGACACAAGCTCAAGATGATCTTCCACCACAAGACCACAAGCAAAAAGGCAAGGATGAGCTTCAAGAGGAGATTGATGCATTTGAAGAAGCTCCCAAGGCCTTGGTCAAGTGGATTCCCAAGACTACGTCAAGTTCTACTTCATCAAGTACGACTACAACCCCAAGAATTTGTTGGGGAACATTGCAGAAAATAAAAAAATTCTACGCTTCACCAAGATCAATCTATGGAGTTCATCTAGCAACGAGAGAGAGGAGTGCATCTACATACCTTTGTAGATCGCGAGCGGAAGCGTTCAAGAGAACGAGGTTGAGGGAGTCGTACTCGTCGTGATCCAAATCACCGATGATCCTAGTGCTGAACGGACAGCACCTCCGCTTTCAACACACGTACGGTTGGGGAAGACGTCTCCTACTTCTTGATCCAATAAGGGGGAAGGATAGGTTGATGGAGATCCAGCAGCACGACGGCGTGGTGGTGGAAGCAGCGGCGATCTCGGCAGGGCTTCGCCAAGCTCAGCGAGAGGGAGAGGTGGTACGGGGGGGAGAGGGAGGCGCCAGGGACTATGGTGCGGCTGCCCGCCCTCCCCCCTCTTTATATAGGGGGCCTAGGGGGTGCGCCGGCCCTGGAGATCCCATCTCCAAGGGGGGGTGGTGGCCTAGGGGGGGACTTGCCCCCCAAGTCAAGTGGGGCGCCCCCCCACCCCTAGGGTTTCCAGCCCTAGGCGCAGGGGAGGCCCAAGGGGGGGTGCACCAGCCCACCAGGGGCTGGTTCCCTTCCCCTTTCAGCCCACGCGGCCCTCCGGGATAGGTGGCCCCACCCGGTGGACCCCCGGGACCCTTCCAGTGGTCCCGGTACAATATCGGTGACCCCCGAAACTTTCCACATGGCCGAAACTGGACTTCCTATATAGAATTCTTTTCCTATGGACCATTCCGGAAATCCTCGTGACGTCCGGGATCTCATCCAGTGTCACACCGTAGCTAGTCATGCATTAGAGTGTTGCATCATGTTTACTCTTTCATCAGAAACTTGAAATGGGGATCTGTGAAACCCTCAGAATCATTTTGAAAATGACCCAAATAAAAATTTCTCCAAAAGGGTCCAAGAAAATGCTCATGTTGATCTCTGAAAATATTGGACAGAGATAAAAATCAAACCAATATTTTTAGTGGCTCATGGACATTTATTTTGGGCATTTGGAATTAATGCATAAATATTTGCTTTGGAAATATATTTCTATATATATTAATATATGTCCAAATATTATGCCAATTATAAAGGAGCTCTGGAATAATATATCTAGCGCCTGAAAAATTTGGCATAAGTTAAATAAATGATTTAATATATTATTTAAATCAAAACAAATGTCAGAAATTAGAAAACAAAAAAAAATAAAAGGGAGAAGCTTACCTGGGCTCCTCCACTGTGCAGCCCATCCAGCTGGCCGGCCCAGCCAGCAGGCGGCCCAGCCCGTCTCCCTCCTCTGTCGTCTTCGTCCCGACAGAGGGAGGGGAGTGTGGCCGGCGCGCGCGCGCCACCGCGCCACGCCACCTCTCTCCCTGCCTGCCTGCCCTCCCCTCCTCGCCTCGATGCCCTGGACGACGCCACGCCTCCCCCC
>NC_041389.1:3155692-3194707 GCF_002162155.2 Triticum dicoccoides
TTACCGCTGAGCCATGGTAGCTTGCTACTGCTCTGGAACACTTAGGCTGGCCGGCATGTGTCCTTCTTCGTTCCTGTGTCTGTCCCTTCGGGGAAATGTCACGCTTTGAGTACCGGAGTCCTGTTAGCCCGCTACAGCCCGGTTTACCGGAGTCCTGCTAGCCCAGTGCTACAGCCCGGACCCACTTGCTGATGACCGACACGTTCGAAGCTGGGTCATGGATGCCTGTCCCTGTAAGTCTGTGCCACTTTGGGTTTACGACTAGTCATGTCAGCCCGGGCTCTTTATCATATGGATGCTAGCGACACTATCATATACGTGAGCCAAAAGGCGCAAACGGTCCCGGGCAAAGGTAAGGCGACACCCGTGGGGATACCGTGCGTGAGGCCGCAAAGTGATATGAGGTGTTACCGGCTAGATCGATGTGACATCGAGTTCGGGTCCTGACAGCGTTGGCATCAGAGCCGGACTGCCTGTAGGTTCTCCAAGCCAAACTGGTCGATGTTGAGTCTAGAAATTCTTTAGTTATATGTAGGGGAATTGTTTGTGGGTTGGAACGTAAGGCTCTTTTTACTCCTTTATCTTATGACATTCTGATCTGAGTCAGTCCATTCTCCACCGGGGGTTAAGGAATTAGGATCTATTCTCTCTATCAGGATCACATGTTACCAATCAGTAGTACCTTATAAGTTTGATGGATACAAGCCTAGTTCAGTTCTACTACCACATTATGTTGTTAGAATGGATTCAGAACTTTGATATGATGATGTTGAGTGTGTACGAAATCCTTTGTCAAATGTCTCAAAATCCTTCTTGAGCATTTACAGCTGTTATGCTGCCGAAAATTTGCTAGAAATTCTAATGCCTTTGCATTATGATTGTGCTTTCAGATGGCCACTCGCGACCCCAATCAAGTGGTTCGCCTGACTCGATGCCTAGATGTACCCGGCCATACTGCCAAGTTGGTCAGGGTAATGACTGAGGCTGGATACCGCTGGTATCCTGAGTACACGGTCGAAGAGCAATTCCGAGACTTTAATCAAAGCCAGTATCTCTGCACTGTCAGGATATTTCCATCTTATCCTGGATCCACCGAGCCTCTTCACTGCTCCTATGGACTCGGGGTTACTATTGAGATGGCTGTGCAAGACGCCGCCTACTCTATGATGACCATTATGCGAGTCAGATCTGGTATATTTCGGGACTCTGATTTCCGGTATATGCCAGGATCACTTCCGGGAGCACAAGGGTATCTCCAGGCTATTTATGCTGACCCCACTCAGGAGGATTCACGGACTCGCACCACTGCTGAGATGCTCGAGGATAAGGACCGTGAAAATCGGGCCTTGAGGTTAGAGCTCTTCAATACCCGTGCTGACCACTGGGCCACTTTGACTCGGTTCGCACCGGCGGTGCAAGCTGGATTCTCATATATGCGCGATCTCTATCCTGTGAGATCTGCTCTGCCAGACGTGATGGTTTGGCGTGATGTAGGAGGCATCACCCCACCTCACGGTCCCCGCAGGCAACCGTCTGTTGGTCCAAGGCCTCATCCTAGCCCCTATGGTCCACAAGCTCCGCGAGATCGTCTGTTTCCGGATGATCATGTTGAGCTTCCAGGCTATGGAGGTGACTTTTACGAGGACTACTACGGATCGGTCTGAGTTAGTGGTAGTATCACTACTTCGCACTAGCTGTGTCGTCTATCGTCCCGCGTGACTCGTGGGATATGACCTAGTTTGTACTCTTTTCGGAGGTGTAGAAAAATAATGTATAGGAGCTTGGAATGCCTCCGATGAGATGTAATCCTTTTCTCACCGTAATAGTACTTTGTTTGGTCTTGTACTAAACCCTGTATGGTGTGTATGACGATGGAATAAAAGAAGCAGTTTCTGTTTTTACCATGTCATACGGATGGTCATCTTGCATTTCGAGTTATTCCTTACATTCTGTATCCTATGTCGGAATTTTATCATTCTGACTAAATCATTGTCTTGTTACCTAGGATGGTCAACACGCGCGCTAACCCTGCTTCTCAAGAGCAGGCCGAAGGCAGTGAAGGCAGGAATGAAAATCTGCCTCATCCTCCTTCACTAGCCGAGGTTATGATGGAAGCTGAGAGAAACAAGCGGGAGACCAACCGTTTGTTGGAGCGTATTGAACAGAACACGGCACACCATCAGAGGACTAACGTGGTGTCACTCAGTGATTTTATCAAATTACATCCACCCACGTTCCACCACTCCGTCGAGCCTCTCGACGCTGATGACTGGCTTCGCAGTATCTCTCATAAACTGCGTTCCGCGCTGGTAGCGGAGGCTGACAAGGTCACCTTTGCTGCATATCATCTTGAAGGCCCCGCCAGTCTATGGTGGGAAAATTATGGAGCTATGCGCCCAGCGGGCCATGTCACTACTTGGGCTGAGTTCAGCGAGGCTTTCCGTGAGCATCATATTCCGGAGGGTCTCATGGACCGCAAACGTGAAGAATTTTGCAGTTTCACCCAAGGCCGACTTTCTGTGGATGTTTACAGCAGGGAGTTTGGTAATCTCGCACGATATGCAACCGAGGAAGTTTCTACTGACGCCAAGAAGCAAGCAAGGTTCCGTAAGGGCCTTAGTCCTGAGCTTCGCCGTGACCTTCGTCTGCATGAGTGCACATCTTTTCAGAAACTTGTCAACAAAGCCATCAGTGCTGAAACTGGTCAGACTGACTATGATGCAACACGCAAGCATGGCCGTGATATGGGTTCCTCATCCGGTGCTGGTCCTCAGAAGCGCCGCGTGTGGGTACCCAACACCGCCCTGCCACCCAGGTTCACACCGAGGCCATCCTTCCAGGCGCCTCGCCCCGTTCAGCAGTCTGCACCGGCCAAGCCCTATGGGGGTCCAACTAACAATGCTCCTCCACGTACCAGTTCCGTGACTTGTTTCAAGTGTGGGGAATCTGGCCACTATATGCGTGAGTGTCCCCAGACCAACCCCAACCAGTCTGCTAAAGCTGTTGGCCGTGGCAAGCCGACAGGAAAAGTATTCCACGCCAAGCCGGTCACCGCTACACGTGGCCATGTCAACTGTATCTCTGCCGAAGAAGCTCAAGAGGATCCCAACGTCGTTCTCGGTACGCTTCTTGTTAATTGCCACCCGGCATCTGTTCTTTTCGATACAGGAGCCTCTCTTTCTTTTATATCTGAAAACTATGCTCGCTTGCATAACGTCGCATTCGGTGATATGCCAACCTCTATGGTAATTCAAACTCCGGGATCCAAATGGCAAACTTCTAGAGTAAGCCATGGAAATGAAATCCAAGTCGACAGACTTGTTTTCCTTGCCTCTTTGATAGCCCTTAAATTTTCAGATATCAATATCATTCTGGGTATGGACTGGATGTCAGCTCATCAAGCCAAAATTGATTGCTTCTCTAGGACTGTTCAACTCACCCATCCTTCGGGGAAGATAGTCAATGTCTTGACCCGAATAGCTAAGCGACAATTATATTCTCTTAACGCCAGCCCTTTGCCA
The DNA here is from genome assembly GCF_002162155.2 of Triticum dicoccoides. Taxonomy (NCBI): domain Eukaryota; kingdom Viridiplantae; phylum Streptophyta; class Magnoliopsida; order Poales; family Poaceae; genus Triticum; species Triticum dicoccoides. The sequence goes on from NC_041389.1 coordinate 3,159,214, forward strand.
GACCTTGAGGACGTTCCGGTAGTCCGTGACTTCCCGGATGTCTTCCTAGAAGAATTGCCAGGTGTTCCACCTGACAGGGATGTTGAGTTCGTAATAGACCTCATTCCGGGAACCGTTCCGATTGCTAGAAGACCCTATAAGATGGCACCCCTAGAACTAGCCGAGCTTAAGAAACAACTCGATGAGTCCTTGAAAAAGGGTTTCATCCGACCTAGTTCATCTCCGTGGGCTTGCCCCGTCCTATTCGTCAAGAAGAAGGATGGTACGGACCGGATGGTTGTAGATTACCGACCTGTCAATTTGGTCACAATCAAGAACAATTATCCGCTTCCCAGGATCAATGACCTGTATGATCAGCTCGCTGGATCCTCAGTCTTCTCCAAGATGGATTTGAGGTTGGGCTACCATCAAATCAAAATCAGAAACGGAGACATTCCTAAAACGGCCTTTGTTACTCGTTATGGCCAATACGAGTACACCGTCATGTCCTTCGGTTTAACCAACGCTCCAGCCACCTTTTCTCGGTAAATGAACTCAATCTTCATGGAGTATTTGGATAAATTCATTGTAGTTTACCTCGATGATATACTCATCTACTCCAAGAACGAGGAAGAACATGCCGAACATCTAAGGCTAGTGTTGCAGAAACTTCGAGAGCATCGCCTTTATGCCAAACTTTCTAAATGTGAATTCTGGTTGCCAGAAGTGACCTATCTGGGTCATGTAATATCTGGTAAAGGTATTGCTGTCAACCCTGAGCGAGTTCAAGCCGTCCTTAACTGGACTCCACCTGAATCGGTCAAGCAAGTTCGGAGTTTTCTAGGCTTAGCGAGCTATTGTCGTCGCTTTGTCGAGAACTTCTCCAAGGTTGCCAAACCTCTAACCGAACTCCTCAAGAAAGATAAGAAGTTCGAGTGGACTCCACAATGTGAGCACAGCTTTCAGGAACTGAAAAGACGCCTGACTTCTGCTCCCGTACTGGTACCGCCAGACTTCTCCAAGGATTTTGTTATCTACTGCGACGCCTCGCGACAAGGACTAGGTTGCATTCTCATGCAAGATCGACACGTAATTGCCTACGCTTCACGGCAATTGCACCCACATGAGGAGGATTATCCTACTCATGATCTAGAGCTTGCAGCTGTAGTCTGTGCACTTAAAACCTGGCGACATTACCTCCTCGGTAATCGTTGCGAAATATTCACTGATCACCAAAGTTTGAAGTACATCTTCACCCAACCGGATCTGAACCTCAGGCAAAGACGTTGGGTTGAATTGATCACAGATTTCGATTTAGGAATAACCTACACCCCAGGGAAAGCCAACGTCATGGCTGATGCGCTAAGTCGTAAATCTTATTGTAACAACCTGATGTTACAACAAAGTCAACCGCTTCTCCATGAGGAATTTCGGAAGCTTAACCTTCACATTGTTCCTCAAGGTTTTATTTCCACCTTGGTGGCAAAACCTACCCTTACGGATCAGATTATCAAGGCACAGAAGGTAGATCCGGGAATCTCCCGCATCAAGAGAAACCTTCGGAAAGGAATTGCGAATTGCTTCTCCATTAATGATCAGGGGGTCGTATACTTCGGGAATCGACTAGTGGTTCCCAAAGTGCGAAACCTGAGGCGTTTGATCCTTAAGGAAGCTCATGAATCTCCTCTCACCATTCATCCCGGTAGCACTAAGATGTATCAGGACCTACGCCAGAGGTTCTGGTGGACTAGGATGAAGAGAGAAATTGCTCAGTATATTGCAAATTGCGACGTCTATCGTCGTGTAAAAGCAGAGCACCAACGGCCTGCTGGCACCCTTCAACCCTTAGCTATTCCTGAATGGAAATGGGATAAAATTGGTATGGATTTCATTACCGGTTTTCCCAGGACCAAGAGAGGGAATAATGCTATTTTCGTCGTGGTCGATCGTCTTTCCAAAGTAGCCCATTTCCTACCTGTTCGAGAGAGTATAACCGCTAGTCAACTGGCAGACTTATACATCTCCCGAATAGTGTCCCTTCATGGTGTTCCTTTGGAAATTAACTCGGATCGAGGAAGTCTTTTCACCTCTCGATTTTGGGAAAGTTTCCAAAATGCTATGGGAACTCGTCTCTCCTTTAGCACCGCCTTCCACCCTCAGTCGAGTGGTCAAGTGGAACGCGTCAACCAAATTCTAGAAGACATGCTTCGAGCCTCTGTTATCTCATTCGGAATGGACTGGGAGAAGTGCCTTCCATTTGCCGAATTCGCTTACAACAACAGCTATCAATCTAGCTTGGGTAAAGCCCCTTTTGAAGTTCTCTATGGACGACGGTGTCGAACACCCCTTAACTGGTCAGAGACCGGGGAAAGACAATTCTTTGGCCCGGACATGATTCAGGAAGCAGAAGAACAAGTTCGCATCGTGCGTGAAAAGTTGAAAACAGCCCAATCTCGTCAAAAGAGTCAATATGACCGAAAACATAAGGCTATGACTTTCGAGGTTGACGAGAAGGCATATCTTCGGGTCACCCCTCTGAAGGGAACCCATCGTTTCGGTATCAAAGGCAAATTGGCTCCTCGTTACATTGGACCTTTTCGCATTCTTGCCAAACGAGGGGAAGTTGCCTACCAGCTGGAACTACCTCCGCATCTCTCCAGAGTCCACGATGTCTTCCACGTTTCTCAACTCAGGCGTTGCTTCTCGGATCCTATCCGTGAAGTGGACCACGAAACGCTTGATCTCCAAGATAATCTTACATATCGAGAGTACCCCGTTCGTATCCTCGATCAGGCCGAACGTATCACCCGACGTCAGAACATCAAGTTCCTCAAAGTACAATGGTCGCACCATTCTGAGGATGAAGCAACCTGGGAAAGGGAGGATCGTCTTCGACTTGAGTACCCCGCCTTCTTCCCAGAGGAACCCAAATCTCGGGACGAGATTCTTTTGAGTGGGGGTGAGTTGTCACACCCTAGCTAGTCATGCATTAGAGTGTTGCATCATGTTTACTCTTTCATCAGAAACTTGAAATGGGGATCTGTGAAACCCTCAGAATCATTTTGAAAATGACCAAAATAAAAATTTCTCCAAAAGGGTCCAAGAAAATGCTCATGTTGATCTCTGAAAATATTGGACAGAGATAAAAATCAAACCAATATTTTTAGTGGCTCATGGACATTTATTTTGGGCATTTGGAATTAATGCATAAATATTTGCTTTGGAAATATATTTCTATATATATTAATATATGTCCAAATATTATGCCAATTATAAAGGAGCTCTGGAATAATATATCTAGCCCCTGAAAAATTTGGCATAAGTTAAATAAATGATTTAATATATTATTTAAATCAAAACAAATGTCAGAAATTAGAAAACAGAAAAAAATAAAAGGGAGAAGCTTACCTGGGCTCCTCCACTGTGCAGCCCATCCAGCTGGCCGGCCCAGCCAGCAGGCGGCCCAGCCCGTCTCCCTCCTCTGTCGTCTTCGTCCCGACAGAGGGAGGGGAGTGTGGCCGGCGCGCGCGCGCGCCACCGCGCCACGCCACCTCTCTCCCTGCCTGCCTGCCCTCCCCTCCTCGCCTCGATGCCCTGGACGACGCCACGCCCCCCCTGCTCTCTCTCACTCGCCCTCGGCTCTTCCCTCCTCTCCCTCGCTCTCTCTCTCACGGCCGAACACCACCGTCGCCGCCGTTCGCCTTAGCAGCCGTCTCCGGCCACCCCTCGCTCCCCCGACTAGCTCAGAAGCTCCGCCACAACCCCCTCTTCCTCCCCACCGCTCCACGGGCCTCCGGAAGCCCTGCATCGCCGCCACGTCGCCGTTCCCCTCCTCGGGCTCCGACCATCATCGCCGTCGAATTCGCCGTCTCCAGCGCGTCCCCGAGCCCGCTTCGACGCCCACTGCAACCGCGGTGAGCCCCCGAGTCGTTTCCCCCTTCTCCCCTGGTCTCTTTCGACCTCTAGGCCTTAGCCCCACCTTGGCCGAGAGCTCCACGCCGCCGGCGCTGTCGCCGTCGTGGCCACGGTCACCGTAGCGCCCAACCGAGCACACTATCGTGCTCCACGCCTCACTAGGAGCACGCAGCACGCACCAACGCCTCCCCAAACCCCCTGCAACGCCGACTCCGACCGCACCCGAACTCCGGCGGCCGCAGCCGAGCTCGCCGCCGTCGACTCTGGCCACCTCAGGCACGGCCACCACCACCGTTCGACGCGCGGGAGCAAGGGCTCTCCAACGAGCCCAAGCACAGCCTCGCCCGTGCCCTGTAGCGCGATCCCGCATCACGCCGCCGTCTCGGACCTCGCCGGCGTCATGTCGCCGGTGGGGTTTGACTTGTCCGACCTGGGGTTTGACCCCCCAGGGTCACTGACGCGTGGGCCCCGCCGGCCAGGTGGACATCATTAGCGCTAACCACTGTTAGTTAACCCCCTGACACTGACTAGTGGGCCCCAGCGCCACTAATTAGTAATTAGGATTAATTTAACCCTGTTTAACCCCCCTGTCACTGACGTGTGGGCCCCACACGTCAGGTTTGACTCCAGCCAGCCGCAGTTGACCACTGACGTCATGCTGACGTCATGCTGGCGCAATAATTATATTTCTGGATTTAATTTAAATCAGGAAATTCCAGAATATTATTTAAACTTCAAAAATTCATAACTTTTATTCTGTAACTCCAAATTGGACAAATTATATATGAAAAATGATCAGAAAAATCCAATCTATCCATCTGTACTATTTTCATGCATGATCAAACAAGTTAAATTGATGTTTTAAGCAGAACAAGGAAAAGCACTTTAAAAGGCCATGTTTGAGTTTGAAATTTGAATCTTTGATTCAAATTTGTTCAAACCCTTCTGGTTTTAGTTGCATTAGCCCAACACACTCATATTGCCATGTTTCATGCATGCATCATATTGTTGCACATTGTTTGGTGATGGTTGTGTATCGATGTCCTTTGCGACAGGTTCTGCCTCTGAGGAGTACCGTGATTACCCTAACGAAGAACCGTATCAGTGCATCGAACCATCAGGCAAGCAACCAACCATTTGATCATATCGATACAATCCCATGTTCTCGCTCCTGCTCTCTTTTACTGCATTAAGACAACGCGTTTCAAACTGCTGTGTGCTACGGTAGTTGAACCCATTTCCTCTGCATGACCTGTCATGGCCACAGTAACTAGATGAAACCCACTAGCATGTGTAGGAGTTGATTGAGCCATATGTATGTGTTGTTCCTACCTTGCTATGCCTGCTATGCTTAGAGTCGTGTCAGGTCTGGTTCATCTGGGTGATGGGCTAGAGTGAAATGATTATGTCGGTAATGAGAGTGGTGTGGTGAACACGATTTGGTAAAGGTATCGATGAGAGGCCATGTAGGAGTACATGGTGGGTTGTTTCATTGAAGCCGACCTTAAGCACTGAGATCTGTATGTGTGATTTAAGAATCAGCTACTACCATGCATTGGGCCCGAAACCAATGGACCCTCTCGGCTTCTTATTCACCCTAGTTCTCCGTCCAGGAGTTGCAAGTAGTTTCTGGTGTTTGTAGCCTACTGGAGGCCGTGGACAGCGCTGACCGTAGGGGTGGGCTGTGATGCGGTAGGTACGTGGCACGGTGTACCGAATACCCGTTAGGTATCTTGGGAACCCTGTTCACATCGTTCGGGGCCGTATGGGAAACCTCGGCCGGACTCCCTGCGGATGGAACCTGGATAGGCGATAAACCTGGACTAGAGGCTTAGGTGATTAGGTAGGTCGTGGCCGACACCCACGTTGGGCTTCCGCTTGAAGGTTGCCGAGTACATGTCGTGTAAACGACGGTAAGTGGTGGGAGCGTGTATGAAGGAGTACACCCCTGCAGGGTTAACATGATCTATTCGAATAGCCGCGTCCGCGGTAAAGGACTACTTGGTTGCCTATACAGTTCATAGACAAGTAAATGGAAACTACTAAAAGCCTCAAGATAAGAGTGAGTGCCGAGGATGGCTCTTCCGTAGGAAGACGGAGGTGGATCCTCGGTGGTGTATTGAAGTGGTGAGTAGTGGACTCGTGTGCGCAAAACCTTTTCAAGTTGGAGTATCGTAGGATAGTCTAGCCAAGAGTCAAAGCTGGCTTGCTGCAATAACTCCACCAACCCTTCTTGATACTAAGCATGTATGTAGGATCTGATGTAAGTCTTGCTGAGTACCTTTGTACTCATGTTGCTATAATCTACATTTTTACAGAAGACGCTGCAACCCCTTCTGATGGGTTCTATGTAGACGTTGACATCAACGAGTAGGCTAAAGACCCAGGTGGTGACCCTGAGCTTGTGAAGGACCTCGTAGTATAGCTAGGCTTCCCAAGCCTCTTTATTTTACTAGTTGTCTATACTCAGACAAGTTACTTCCGCTGCTGGTTTGTATGACTGTATGACTTGTATGTTGGGTCGTGAGACCCGTACCTTGTGTATGTTATGTATGGCTCCCTGAGCCTTAAATAAAGTACTTGTGTCGTAGAGTCATGTTGTGATGCTTCGTTGTATTTGCACATATCGAGCATATTGTGTGTATGATTGAAATGCTTGGTATGTGTGGGATCTGACTATCTAGTTGTTTATCTTTAGTAGCCTCTCTTACCGGGAAATGTCTCCTAGTGTTACCGCTGAGCCATGTTAGCTTGCTACTGCTCTGGAACACTTAGGCTGGCCGGCATGTGTCCTTCTTCGTTCCTGTGTCTGTCCCTTCGGGGAAATGTCACGCTTTGAGTACCGGAGTCCTGTTAGCCCGCTACAGCCCGGTTTACCGGAGTCCTGCTAGCCCAGTGCTACAGCCCGGACCCACTTGCTGATGACCGACACGTTCGAAGCTGGGTCATGGATGCCTGTCCCTGTAAGTCTGTGCCACTTTGGGTTTACGACTAGTCATGTCAGCCCGGGCTCTTTATCATATGGATGCTAGCGACACTATCATATACGTGAGCCAAAAGGCGCAAACGGTCCCGGGCAAAGGTAAGGCGACACCCGTGGGGATACCGTGCGTGAGGCCGCAAAGTGATATGAGGTGTTACCGGCTAGATCGATGTGACATCGAGTCGGGGTCCTGACATCCAGGACTCCGAAAAACTTTCGGGTTTCCGCATACTAATATCTCAACCCTAGCGTCACCGAACCTTAAGTGTGTAGACCCTACGGGTTCGGGAGACATGCAGACATGACCGAGACGACTCTCCGGTCAATAACCAACAGCGGGATCTGGATACCCATGTTGGCTCCCACATGCTCCTCGATGATCTCATCGGATGAACCATGATGTCGAGGATTCAAGTAACCCCGTATACAATTCCCTTTGTCAATTGGTACGTTACTTGCCCGAGATTCGATCATCGGTATCCCAATACCTCGTTCAATCTCGTTACCGGCAAGTCACTTTACTCGTACAGTAATGCATGATCATGTGACCAAACACTTGGTCACATTGAGCTCATTATGATGATGCATTACCGAGTGGGCCCAGAGATACCTCTCCGTCATACGGAGTGACAAATCCCAGTCTCGATCCGTGTCAACCCAATAGATACTTTCGGGGATACCCGTAGTATACCTTTATAGTCACCCAGTTACATTGTGACGTTTGGTACACCCAAAGCACTCCTACGGTATCTGGGAGTGACACGATCTCATGGTCTAAGGAAAAGATACTTGACATTGGAAAAGCTCTAGCATACGAACTACACGATCTTGTGCTATGCTTACGATTGGGTCTTGTCCGTCACATCATTCTCCTAATGATGTGATCCCGTTATCAACGACATCCAATGTCCATAGTCAGGAAACCACGACTATCAGTTGATCAACGAGCTAGTCAACTAGTGGTTTACTAGGGACATGTTGTGGTCTATGTATTCACACATGTATTACGATTTCTGGATGACACAATTATAGCATGAATAATAGACAATTATCATGAACAAGGAAATATAATAATAATCATTTTATTATTGCCTCTAGGGCATATTTCCAACAGTCTCCCACTTGCACTAGAGTAAATAATCTAGTTACATTGTGATGAATCGAACACCCATAGAGTTCTGGTGTTGATCATGGCTCACGGAAGAGGTTTAGTCAACGGATCTGCGACATTCAGATCCGTATGCACTTTGCAAATATCTATGTCTCCATCTTGAACATTTTCACGAATGGAGTTGAAGCGACGCTTGATGTGCCTGGTCTTCTTGTGAAACCTGGGCTCCTTGGCAAGGGCAATAGCTCCAGTGTTGTCACAGAAGAGAGTGATCGGCCCCGACGCATTGGGTATGACTCCTAGGTCGGTGATGAACTCCTTCATCCATATTGCTTCATGCGCTGCCTCCGAGGCTGCCATGTACTCCGCTTCACATGTAGATCCCGCCACGACGCTCTGCTTGCAAATGCACCAGCTTACTGCCCCACCATTCAAAATATACACGTATCCGGTTTGTGACTTAGATTCATCCGGATCTATGTCGAAGCTTGCGTCGACATAACCCTTTACGACAAGCTCTTCGTCACCTCCATAAACGAGAAACATATCTTTAGGCCTTTTCAGGTACTTCAGGATATTCTTGACCGCTGTCCAGTTTTCCATGTCGGGATTACTTTGGTACCTTCCTACCAAACTTACGGCAAGGTTTACATCAGGTCTGATGCACAGCATGGCATACATTATGGACCCTATAGCCGAGGCATAGGGGATGACAGTCATCTTTTCTCTATCTTCTGCCGTGGTCGGGCATTGAGCCGAGCTCAATTTCACACCCTGCAACACAGGCAAGAACCCCTTCTTGGACTGATCCATATTGAACTTCTTCAATATCTTATCAAGGTATGTGCTTTGTGAAAGACCTATGAGGCGTGTCGATCTATCCCTATAGATCTTGATGCCTAATATGTAAGCAGCTTCTCCAAGGTCCTTCATTGAAAAACACTTATTCAAGTAGGCCTTAATGCTGTCCAAAAGTTCTATATCATTTCCCATCAAAAGTATGTCATCTACATACAATATGAGAAATGCTACAGAGCTCCCACTCACTTTCTTGTAAATGCAGGCTTCTCCATAAGTCTGCATAAACCCAAACGCTTTGATCATCTCATCAAAGCGAATGTTCCAACTCCGAGATGCTTGCACTAGCCCATAAATGGATCGCTCGAGCTTGCATACCTTGTTAGCATTCTCACGATCGACAAAACCTTCCAGCTGCATCATATACAATTCTTCCTTAAGATAGGCGTTAAGGAATGTCGTTTTGACGTCCATTTGCCATATCTCATAATCATAGTATGCGGCAATTGCTAACATGATTCGGACGGACTTCAGCTTCGCTACGGGAGAGAAAGTCTCATCATAGTCAACCCCTTGAATTTGCCGATAACCCTTAGCGACAAGTCGAGCTTTATAGATGGTAACATTACCATCCGCGTCCGTCTTCTTCTTAAAGATCCATTTATTTTCTATCGCTCCTCGATCATCGGGCAAGTCTGTCAAAGTCCATACTTTGTTTTCTTACATGGATCCTATCTCGGATTGAATGGATTCAAGCCGTTTGTTGGAATCTGGGCCCGCCATCACTTCTTCATAGTTCGAAGGTTCACCGTTGTCTAACAACATGATTTCCAGGACAGGGTTGCCATACCACTCTGGTGTGGAACGTCTCCTTGTGGACCTACGAAGTTCAGTAGCAACTTGATCTGAAGTACCTTGATCATCATCATTAATTTCCTCTCCAGTCGGTGTAGGCACCACAGGAACATTTCCTGAGCTACACTACTTTCCGGTTCAAGAGGTAGTACTTCATCGAGTTCTACTTTCCTCCCACTTACTTCTTTCGAGAGAAACTCTTTCTCCAAAAAGGACCCGTTCTTGGCAACAAAGATCTTGCCTTTGGATCTAAGGTAGAAGGTATACCCCATGCTTTCCTTAGGGTATCCTATGAAGACGCATTTTTCCGACTTGGGTTCGAGCTTTTCTGGTTGAAGTTTCTTGACATAAGCATCGCATCCCCAAACTTTTAGAAACGACAGCTTAGGTTTCTTCCCAAACCATAATTCATACGGTGTCGTCTCAACGGATTTAGACAGTGCCCTATTTAAAGTGAATGTAGCAATCTCTAGAGCGTATCCCCAAAATGATAGCGGTAAATCAGTGAGTGACATCATAGATCACACCATATCCAATAGAGTGCGATTACGATGTTCGGACACACCGTTACGCTGACGTGTTCCAGGCGGCGTGAGTTGTGAAACAACTCCACATTCCCTTAAGTGCGTACCAAATTCGTGACTTAGATATTCTCCTCCATGATCTGATTGTAAGAACTTTATTTTTCGGTCACGTTGATTCTCTACCATTCTAAAATTCCTTGAACTTTTCAAAGGTCTCAGACTTGTGTTTCATCAAGTAGACATACCCATATATACTTAAGTCATTAGTGAGAGTGAGAACATAACGATAGCCTCCGCGAGCCTCAATGCTCATTGGACCGCACACATCAGTATGTATGATTTCCAATAAGTTGGTTGCTCGCTCCATCGTTCCGAAGAACGGAGTCTTGGTCATTTTTCCCATGAGGCATGGTTCGCATGTGTCAAATGATTTATAATCGAGAGACTCTAAAAGTCCATCAGCACGGAGCTTCTTCATGTGCTTGACACCAATGTGACCAAGGCGGCAGTGCCACAAGTATGTGGGACTATCGTTATCAACCTTACATCTTTTGGTATTCACACTATGAATATGTGTAACATCACGTTCGACATTCATCAAGAATAAACCATTGACCAGCGGGGCATGACCATAAAACATATCTCTCATATAAATAGAACAACCATTATTCTCGGATTTAAATGAGTAGCCATCTCGTATTAAACGAGATCCAGATACAATGTTCATGCTCAAAGCTGGCACTAAATAACAATTATTGAGGTTTAAAACTAATCCCGTAGGTAAATGTAGAGGTAGCGTGCCGACGGCGATCACATCGACCTTGGAACCATTCCCGACGCGCATCGTCACCTCGTCCTTCGCCAGTCTCCGCTTATTCCGCAACTCCTGCTTTGAGTTACAAATATGAGCAACCGCACCGGCATCAAATACCCATGAGCTACTACGAGTACTGGTAAGGTACACATCAATTACATGTATATCACGTATACCTTTAGTGTTGCCGGCCTTCTTGTCCGCTAAGTATTTGGGGCAGTTCCGCTTCAAGTGTCCCTTTCCCTTGCAATAAAAGCACTCAGTCTCAGGCTTGGGTCCATTCTTTGGCTTCTTCCCGGTAACTAGTTTACCGGGCGCAGCAACTTCCTTGCCGTCCTTCTTGAAGTTCTTCTTACCCTTGCCCTTCTTGAACTTGGTGGTTTTATTGACCATCAACACTTGATGTTCCTTTTTGATTTCCACCTCCGCTGATTTCAGCATTGAAAATACTTCAGGAATAGTTTTCACCATCCCCTGCATATTGTAGTTCATCACAAAGCTCTTGTAGCTAGGTGGGAGCGACTGAAGGATTCTGTCAACGACCGCCTCGTCTGAGAGGTTAATGTCCAGCTGGGACAAGCGGTTGTGCAACCTAGACATTTTGAGTATGTGCTCACTGACAGAACTATTTTCCTCCATCTTACAACTATAGAACTTGTAGGATACTTCATATCTCTCGACCCGGGCATGATCTTGGAAAACCATTTTCAGCTCCTCGAACATCTCAAATGCTCCGTGTTGCTCAAAACGCTTTTGGAGCCCCGGTTTTAAGATGTAAAGCATGCCGCACTGAACGAGGGAGTAATCATCAGCACGTGACTGCCAAGCGTTCATAACGTCTTGGTTCTCTAGGATGGGTGCTTCACCTAGCGGTCCTTCTAGGACATATGCTTTCTTGGCAGCTATGAGGATGATCCTCAGGTTCTGGACCCAGTCCGAATAGTTGCTACCATCATCTTTCAGCTTGGTTTTCTCTAGGAACGCGTTGAAGTTGAGGTTGACATGAGCGATGGCCATTTGATCTACAAGACAATTTTTGCAAAGGTTTTTAGACTAAGTTCATGCTAATTAAGTTCATCTAATCAAATTATTTAATGAACCCCCACTCAGATTAGACATCCCTCTAGTCATCTAAGTGATACATGATCTGAGTCAACTAGGCTGTGTTGGATCATCACGTGAGACGGACTAGTCATCATCGGTGAACATCTTCATGTTGATTGTATCTTCCATACGACTCATGTTTGACCTTTCGGTCTCTTGTGTTCCGAGGCCATGTCTGTACATGCTAGGCTCGTCAAGTTAACCTAAGTGTTTTGCATGTGTAAATCTGTCTTACACCCGTTGTATGTGGACGTTGGAATCTATCACACCCGATCATCATGTGGTGCTTCGAAACAACGAACTTTCGCAATGGCGCACAGTTAGGGGGAACAATTTCTTGAAATTATTATGAGGGATCATCTTATTTACTACCGTCGTTCTAAGCAAATAAGATGCAAAAACATGATAAACATCACATGCAATCAAATAGTGACATGTTATGGCCAATATCATATAGCTCCTTTGATCTCCGTCTTTGGGGCGCCATGATCATTTTCGTCACCGGCATGACACCATGATCTCCATCATCGTGTCTCCATGAAGTTGCTCGCCAACTATTACTTCTACTACTATGGCTAACGGTTTAGCAATAAAGTAAAGTAATTACATGGCGTTTAATCATTGACACGTAGGTCATACAATAGTTAAGACAACTCATATGGCTCTTTCTGGTTTTCATACTCATCGACATGCAAATCGTGATTCCTATTACAAGAACATGATCTCATACATCACATATATATCATTCATCACAACTTTTGGCCATATCACATCACAAGGCATATGCTGCAAAAACAAGTTAGACGTCCTCTAATTGTTGTTGCATGTTTTTACTGTTGGGGAACGTTGTAGAAAATAAAAAAATTCTATGCCTTCACCAAAATCAATCTATGAGTTCATCTAGCAACGAGAGAGAGGAGTGCATCTACATACCCTTGTAGATCGCGAGCGGAAGCGTTCAAGACAACGGGGTTGAGGGAGTCGTACTCGTCGTGATCCAAATCACCGATGATCCTAGTGCTGAATGGACAGCACCTCCGTGTTCAACACACGTATGGTCGGGAAGACGTCTCCTCCTTCCTGATCCAACAAGGGGAAAGGAGAGGTTGATGAAGATCCAGCAGCACGACGGCGTGGTGGTGGATGCAGCAGCAATCTCGACAGGGCTTCGCCAAGCTCTACGAGAGGGAGAGGTGTAGCAGAGGGAGAAGGAGGAGCCAAGAGCATGGGTGCGGCTGCCCTCCCTCCCCCCACCCTCTTTATATAGCCCCCTAGGGGGGCGCCGGCCCTAGGAGATGCAATCTCCAAGGGGGGCGGGGGCCAAGGGGGGTGGCTTGCCCCCCAAGCCAAGTGGAGGCGCCCCCACCCCTAGGGTTTCCAACCCTAGGCGTAGGGGGCCCAAGGGGGGTGCACCAGCCCACCAGGGGCTGGTTCCCCTGCCTCTTCAGCCCATGGGGCCCTCTGGGATAGGTGGCCCCACCCGGTGGACCCCCGGGAGCCTTCCGGTGGTCCCGATACAATACTGGTGACCCCCGAAACTTTCCCGATGGCCGAAACTTGACTTCCTTTATATAATTCTTTACCTCCGGACCATTCCGGAACTCATCGTTGTGTCCGGAATCTCATCTGGGACTCCAAACAACTTTCGGGTTACTGCATACTCATATCTCTACAACCCTAGCGTCACCGAACCTTAAGTGTGTAAACCCTACGGGTTCGGGAGACATGCAGACATGACCGAGACGCCTCTCCGATCAATAACCAACAGCGGGATCTGGATAGCCATGTTGGATCCCACATGCTCCTCGATGATCTCATCGGATAAACCACGATGTCAAGGATTCAATCAATCCAGTATACAATTCCCTTTGTCAGTCGGTATGTTACTTGCCCGTTTAATCTCACATGCTCCTCGATGATCCCAATACCTCGTTTAATCTTGTTACCGGCAAGTCACTTTACTCGTACCGTAATGCATGATCCCGTGACCAGAAACTTGGTCACATTGAGCTCATTATGATGATGCATTACCGAGTGGGCGCAGAGATACCTCTCCATCATACGGACTAACAAATCCTAGTCTCGATTCATGCCAACCCAACAGACACTTTCGGAGATACCCGTAGTGCACCTTTATAGTCACCCAGTTACGTTGTGACGTTTGGCACACCCAAAGCACTCATACGGTATCTGGGAATTGCACAATCTCATGGTCTAAGGAGATGATACTTGACATTTGGAAAAAGCTCTAGCTACACGAACTACACGATCTTTGAGCTATGCTTAGGATTGGGTCTTGTCCATCACATCATTCTCCTAATGATGTGATCCCGTTATCAATGACATCCAATGCCCATAGTCAGGAAACCATGACTATCTGTTGATCAATGAGCTAGTCAACTAGAGGCTCATTACGGACATGTTGTGGTCTATGTATTCACACGTGTATTACGATTTCCGGATAACACAATTACAGCATGACTAACAGACAATTATCATGAACAAAGAAATATAATAATAAGCATTTTATTATTGCCTCTAGGGAATATTTCCAACAGTATCCCACTTGCACTAGAGTCAATGATCTAGATACATTGTGATGAATCGAGCACCCATAGAGTTCTGGTGTTGATCATGTTTTGCCCTAGGGAGAGGTTTAGTCAGCGGATCTGCTAAATTCAGGTCTGTATGTACTTTACAAATATCTATGTCTCCATCTTTAACATTTTCACGAATGGAGTTGAAGCGACGCTTGATGTGCCTGGTCTTCTTGTGAAACCTGGGCTCCTTGGCAAGTGCAATAACTCCAGTGTTGTCACAGTAGAGTGTGATCGGCCCCGACGCATTGGGTATGACTCCTAGGTCGGTGATGAACTCCTTCACCCAGATTGCTTCATGCGTTGCCTCCGAGGCTACCATGTACTCTGCTTCACATGTAGATCCCGCCACGACGCTTTGCTTGCAACTGCACCAGCTTACTGCCCCACCATTCAGAATATACACGTATCCGGTTTGTGACTTAGAGTCATCCAGATCTGTGTCGAAGCTAGCGTCGATGTAACCGTTTATGATGAGCTCTTCGTCACCGCCATAAACGAGAAACATATCCTTAGTCCTTTTCAAGTACTTCAGGATGTTCTTGACCGTTGTCCAGTGTTCTATGCCGGGATTACTTTGGTACCTTCCTACCAAACTTACCGCAAGGTTTACATCAGGTCTGGTACACAGCATGGCATACATAATAGACCCTATAGCTGATGCATAAGGGATGACACTCATCTTTTCTCCATCTTCTACCGTGATCGGGCAATGAGTTGAGCTCAATTTCACACCTTGCAACACAGGCAAGAACCCCTTCTTAGACTGATCCATATTGAACTTCTTCAATATCTTATCAAGGTATGTGCTTTGTGAAAGACCTATGAGGCATCTCGATCTATCCCTATAGATCTTGATGCCTAGTATGTAAGCAGCTTCTCCAAGGTCCTTCATTGAAAAACACTTATTCAAGTAGGCCTTAATGCTGTCCAAAAGTTCTATATCATTTCCCATCAAAAGTATGTCATCTACATATAATATGAGAAATGCTACAGAGCTCCCACTCACTTTCTTGTAAACGCAGGCTTCTCCAAAAGTCTGCATAAACCCGGATGCTTTGATCATCTCATCAAAGCGAATGTTCCAACTCCGAGATGCTTGCACCAGCCCATAAATGGATCACTGGGGTTTGCACCCTTGTTAGCATTCTCAGGGTCGACAAAACCTTCCGGCTGCATCATATACAGTTCTTCCTTAAGATGGTCGTTAAGGAATGTCGTTTTGACGTCCATTTGCCATATCTCATAATCATAGTATGCGGCAATTGCTAACATGATTCGGACGGACTTTAGCTTCGCTACGGGAGAGAATGTCTCATCGTAGTCAACCCCTTGAACTTGTCGATAACCCTTAGCGACAAGTCAAGCTTTATAGATGGTAACATTACCATCCGCGTCCGTCTTCTTGTTAAAGATCCATTTGTTTTCTATCGCTCGCCGATCATCGAGCAAGTCTGTCAATGTCCATACTTTGTTTTCATACATGGATCCTATCTCGGATTGGATGGCTTCAAGCCATTTGTTGGAATCTGGGCCCGCCATCGCTTCTTCATAGTTCGAAGGTTCACCGTTGTCTAACAACATGATTTCCAGGACAGGGTTGCCATACCACTCTGGTGTGGAACGTGTCCTCGTGGACCTATGAAGTTCAGTAGTAACTTGATCCAAAGTACCTTGATCATCATCATTAACTTCCTCTTCAGTTGGTGCTGGCACCACAGGAACATCTTCCTGAGTTGCGCTACTCACCGGTTCAAGAGGTAGTACTTCATCTAGTTCCACTTTCCTCCCACTTACTTCTCTCGAGAGAAACACTTTCTCCAGAAAGGACCCGTTCTTGGCAACAAAGATCTTGCCTTCGGATCTGAGGTAGAAGGTATACCCAATGGTTTCGTTAGGGTATCCTATGAAGACGCATTTTTCCGACTTGGGTTCGAGCTTTTCAAGTTGGAGTTTCTTGACATAAGCATCGCATCCCCAAACTTTTCGAAACGATAGCTTAGGTTTCTTCCCAAACCATAATTCATACGGTGTCGTCTCAATGGATTTAGACAGTGCCCTATTTAAAGTGCATGTAGCTGTCTCTAGAGCGTATCCCCAAAAAGATAGCGGTAAATCGGTAAGAGACATCATAGATCACACCATATCCAATAAAGTGCGATTACGACGTTCGGACACACCGTTACGCTGAGGTGTTCCAGGTGGCGTGAGTTGTGAAACGATTCCACATTTCCTTAAGTGTGTACGAAATTAATGACTTAAATATTATCCTCCATGATCTGATCATAAGAAATTTATCTTTCGGTCACGTTGATTCTCTACCTCATTCTGAAATTCCTTGAACTTTTCAAATGTCTCAGACTTGTGTTTCATCAAGTAGACATACACATATCTACTCAAGTCGTCAGTGAGAGTGAGAGCATAACGATATCCTCCGCGAGCCTCAACGCTCATTGGACCGCACACATCAGTATGTATGATTTCCAATAAGTTGGTTGCTCGCTCCATTGTTCTGGAGAACGGAGTCTTGGTCATTTTGCCCATGAGGCATGGTTCGCATGTGTCGAATGATTCATAATCGAGAGACTCTAAAAGTCCATCAGGATGGAGCTTCTTCATGCGCTTGATACCAATGTGACCAAGGCGATAGTGCCACAAGTATGTGGGACTATCGTTATCAACTTTACATCTTTTGGTATTCACACTATGAATATGTGTAACATCACGTTTGAGATTCCTTAAGAATAAACCAATGACCATCGGGGCATGACATTAAAACATATCTCTCATGTAAATAGAACAACCATTATTCTTAGATTTAAATGAGTAGCCATCTCGTATTAAACGAGATCCAGATACAATGTTCATGCTCAAAGCTGGCACTAAATAACAATTATTGAGGTTTAAAACTAATCCCGTAGGTAAATGTAGAGGTAGCATGCCGACGGCGATCACATCGACCTTGGAACCATTCCCGACGCGCATCGTCACCTCGTCCTTCGCCAGTCTCCGCTTATTCCGCAGCTCCTGCTTTGAGTTACAAATATGAGCAACCGCACTGATATCAAATACCCAGGAGCTACTACGAGTACTGGTAAGGTACACATCAATTACATGTATATCACATATACCTTTGGTGTTGCCGACCTTCTTGTCCGCTAAGTATTTGGGGCATTTCCGCTTCCAGTGACAACTTCCCTTGCAATAAAAGCACTCAGTCTCAGGCTTGGGTCCATTCTTTGACTTCTTCCTGGCAACTAGCTTACCGGGTGCGGCAACTCCCTTGCCATCCTTCTTCAAGTTCTTCTTACTCTTACCTTTCTTGAACTTAGTGGTTTTATTCACCATCAACACTTGATGTTCCTTTTTGATCTCTACCTCCGCTGATTTCAGCATTGAATATACCTCAGGAATGGTCTTTTCCATCCCCTGCATATTGAAGTTCATCACAAAGCTCTTGTAGCTCGGTGGCAGCGACTGAAGGATTCTGTCAATAACCGCATCATCCAGGAGATTAACTCCCAGCTGAATCAAGTGGTTGTGCAACCTAGACATTTTGAGTATGTGCTCACTGACAGAACTATTTTCCTCCATCTTACAACTGAAGAACTTGTCGGAGACTTCATATCTCTCGACCCGGGCATGAGCTTGGAAAACCTTTTTCAGCTCTTCGAACATCTCATATGCTCCGTGTTGCTCAAAACACTTTTGGAGCCCCAGTTCTAAGTTGTAAAGCATGCCGCACTGAACGAGGGAGTAATCATCAGCACGAGACTGCCAAGCTTTCATAACGTCTTGGTTCTCTGGGATGGGTGCTTCACCTAGCGGTGCTTCTAAGACATAATCTTTCTTTGCAGCTATGAGGATGATCCTCAGGTTCCGGGCCCAGTCTGTATAGTTGCTGCCATCAACTTTCAGCTTGGTTTTCTCTAGGAATGCGTTGAAGTTGAGGTGGACATGAGCGTTGGCCATTTGATCTACAAGACATTTTTGTAAAGATTTCAGACTAAGTTCATGATAATTAAGTTCATCTAATCAATTTTCTTTAATGAACTCCCACTCAGATTAGACATCCCTCTAGTCATCTATGTGATACATGATCCGAGTCAACTAGGCCGTGTACGATCATCACGTGAGACGGACTAGTCATCATCGATGAACATCTCCATGTTGATCGTATCTTCCATACGACTCATGTTCGACCTTTCGGTCTCTTGTGTTCCGAGGCCATGTCTGTACATGCTAGGCTCGTCAAGTTAATCTAAGTGTTTATGCATGTGTAAATCTGTCTTACAGCCGTTGTATGTTAACGTTAGAATCTATCACACCCGATCATCACGTGGTGCTTCGAAACAACGAACTTTTGCAACGGCGCACAGTTAGGGGGAACACTTTCTTAAAATTATTTTGAGGGATCATCTTATTTACTACCGTCATTCTAAGTAAACAAGATGCAAAAACATGATAAACATCACATGTAATCAAATAGTGACATGATATGGCCAATATCATCTAGCTCCTTTGATCTCCATCTTCGGGGCTCCATGATCATGTTCGTCACCAGCATGACACCATGATCTCCATCATCATGATCTCCATCATCGTGTCTCCATGAAGTTGCTCGCCAACTATTACTTCTACTACTATGGCTAAAGGTTTAGCAATAAAGTAAAGTAATTACATGGCATTTAATCATTGACACGCAGGTCATATAATAATTAAGACAACTCCTATGGCTCCTGCAGGTTGTCATACTTATCGACATGCAAGTCGTGATTCCTATTACAAGAATATGTTCTCATACATCACATATATATCATTCATCACAACTTTTGGCCATATCACATCACAAGGCACATGCTGCAAAAACAAGTTGGACGTCCTCTAATTGTTGTTGCATGTTTTTACATGGCTGCAATAGGGTTCTAGCAAGAACATTTTCTTACCTACGTGAAAGCCACAACGTGATATGCCAACTTCTATTTATCCTTCATAAGGACCCTTTTCATCGAATCCGCTCCAACTAAAGTGGGAGAGACAGACACCCGCTAGCCACCTTATGCAACTAGTGCATGCCAGTCGGTGGAACCTGTCTCACGTAAGCGTACGTGTAAGGTCGGTCCGGGCCGCTTCATCCCATGATGCCACCGAAGCAAAATAAGACTAGTAGTGGCAAGAAAGTTGACAACATCTACGCCCACAACAAATTGTGTTCTACTCGTGCAAAGAGAACTACGCATAGACCTAGCTCATGATGCCACTGTTGGGGAACGTTGCAGAAAATAAAAAAATTCTACACTTTCACCAAAATCAATCTATGAGTTCATCTAGCAACGAGAGAGAGGAGTGCATCTACATACCCTTGTAGATCGCGAGCGGAAGCGTTCAAGAGAACGGGGTTGAGGGAGTCGTACTCGTCGTGATCCAAATCACCGATGATCCTAGTGCTGAACGGACAGCACCTCCGCATTCAACACACGTACGGTCGAGAAGACGTCTCCTCCTTCTTGATCCAGCAAGGGGAAAGGAGAGGTTGATGAAGATCCAGCAGCACGACGATGTGGTGGTGGATGCAGCAGCGATCTCGGCAGGGCTTCGCCAAGCTCTACGAGAGGGAGAAGTGTAGCAGAGGGAGAGGGAGGCGCCAAGAGCATGGGTGTGGCTGCCCTCCCTCCCCCCCCCCTCTTTATATAGGCCCCCTAGGGGGGGCGCCGGCCCTAGGAGATGCAATCTCCAATGGGGGCGGCGGGCAAGGGGGTGGCTTGCCCCCCAAGCCAAGTGGAGGCGCCCCCACCCCTAGGGTTTCCAACCCTAGGCGCAAGGGGGCCCAAGGGGGGCGCACCAGCCCACCAGGGGCTGGTTCCCCTCCCACTTCATCCCATGGGGCCCTCCGAGATAGGTGGCCCAACTGGTGGACCCCCGGGACCCTTCCGGTGGTCCCGGTACAATACCGATGACCCCCAAAACTTTCCCGATGGCGGAAACGTGACTTCCTATATATAATTATTTACCTCTGGACCATTCCGGAACTCCTCGTGACGTCCGGGATCTCATCCGGGACTCCGAACAACTTTCGGGTTACTGCATACTCATATCTCTACAACCCTAGCATCACCGAACCTTAAGTGTGTAGACCCTACGGGTTCAGGAGA
The DNA here is from genome assembly GCF_002162155.2 of Triticum dicoccoides. NCBI lineage: Eukaryota > Viridiplantae > Streptophyta > Magnoliopsida > Poales > Poaceae > Triticum > Triticum dicoccoides. The sequence goes on from NC_041389.1 coordinate 3,180,046, forward strand.
CATGCTGACATGACCGAGACGCCTCTCCGGTCAATAACCAACAGCGGGATCTGGATACCCATGTTGGCTCCCACATGCTCCTCGATGATCTCATCAGATGAACCACGATGTCGAGGATTCAATCAATCCCGTCACAATTCCATTTGTCAATCGGTACGTTACTTGCCCGAGATTCGATCGTCGGTATCCAAATACCTTGATTAATCTCGTTACCGGCAGGTCTCTTTACTCGTACAGTAATGCATGATCCCGTGACCAGACACTTGGTCACATTGAGCTCATTATGATGATGCATTCCCGAGTGGGCCCAGAGATACCTCTCCGTCATACGGAGTGACAAATCCTAGTCTCGATTCGTGCCAACCCAACTGACACTTCCGGAGATACCCGTAGTGCACCTTTATAGTCACCCAGTTACGTTCTGACGTTTGGCACACCCAAAGCACTCCTACGGTATCCGGGAGTTGAACAATCTCATGGTCTAAGGAGATGATACTTGACATTTGGAAAAAGCTCTAGCTAAACGAACTACATGATCTTTGAGCTATGCTTAGGATTGGCTCTTGTCCATCACATCATTCTCCTAATGATGTGATCCCGTTATCAATGACATCCAATGCCCATAGTCAGGAAACCATGACTATATGTTGATCAACGAGCTAGTCAACTAGAGGCTCACTAGGGACATGTTGTGGTCTATGTATTCACACGTGTATTACGATTTCCGGATAACACAATTATAGCATGAATAACAGACATGAACAAAGAAATATAACAATAACCATTTTATTATTGCCTCTAGGGCATATTTCCAACATTTATGTGGCTGCAATAGGGTTCTAGCAAGAAGGTTTCTTACCTACGTAAAAGCCACAACGTGATATGCCAATTTCTATTTACCCTTCATAAGGACCCTTTTCATCGAATCTGCTCCGACTAAAGTGGGAGAGACAGACACCCGCTGGCCACCTTATGCAACTAGTGCATGTCAGTCGGTGGAACCTGTCGCACGTAAGCATACGTGTAAGGTCGGTCCAGGCCGCTTCATCCCACGATGCCGCCAAAGCAAAACAAGACTAGTAGTGGCAAGAAAATTGACAACATCTACGCCCACAACAAATTTGTGTTCTACTCGTGCAAAGAAACTACCCATAGACCTAGCTCATGATGCCACTGTTGGGGAACGTTGCAGAAAATAAAAAATTCTACGCTTCACCAAGATCAATCTATGGAGTTCATCTAGCAACGAGAGAGAGAGGAGTGCATCTACATACCCTTGTAGATCGCGAGCAGAAGCGTTCAAGAGAACGGGGTTGAGGGAGTCGTACTCGTCGTGATCCAAATCACCGATGATCCTAGTGCTGAACGGACAGCACCTCCACGTTCAACACACGTACGGTTGGCGAAGACATCTCCTCCTTCTTGATCCAGCAAGGGGGAAGGAGAGGTTGATGGAGATCCAGTAGCACGATGGCGTGGTGGTGGAAGCAGTGGCGATCTCGGCAGGGCTTCACCAAGCTCAGCGAGAGGGAGAGGTGGTACAGGGGGAGAGGGAGGCGCCAAGGACTAGGGTGCGGCTTCCCTCCCTCCCCCCTCTTTACATAGGGGCCCTAGGGGGTGCGCTGTCCCTAGAGATCCCATTTCCAAGAGGGGCGGCGGCCTAGGGGGGGACTTGTCCCCCAAGTCAAGTGGTGAGCCCCCCCCCCCCACCCCTAGGGTTTCCAACCCTAGGCGTAGGGGAGGCCCAAGAGGGGGTGCACCAGCCCACCAGGGGCTGGTTCCCTTCCCCTTTCACCCCACGTGGCCATCCGGGATAGGTGGCCCCACCCGGTGGACTCCCGGGACCCTTCCGGTGGTCCCGGTACAATACCGGTGACCCCCGAAACTTTCCCGGTGGCCGAAACTGGACTTCTGATATAGAATTCTTTACCTCCGGACCATTCTGGAACTCCTCGTGACGTCCGGGATCTCATCCGGGGCTCCGAACAAATTTTGGGTTTCCGCATACTAATATCTCTACAACCCTAGCGTCACCGAACCTTAAGTGTGTAGACCCTACGGGTTCGGGAGACATGCAGACATGACCGAGACGACTCTCCGGTCAGTAACAAACAACGGGATCTGGATACCCATGTTGTCTCCCACATGCTCCTCGATGATCTCATCAGATGAACCATGATGTTGAGGATTCAAGTAACCCCGTATACAATTCCCTTTGTCAATCGGTATGTTACTTGCCCGAGATTCGATCGTCGGTATCCCAATACCTCGTTCAATCTCGTTACCGGCAAGTCACTTTACTCGTACCGTAATGCATGATCCCGTGACCAAACGCTTGGTCACATTGAGCTCATTATGATGATGCATTACCGAGTGGGCCTAGAGATACCTCTCCGTCATACAGAGTGCCAAATCCCAGTCTCAATCTGTGTCAACCCAACAGATACTTTCGGGGATACCCGTTGTATACCTTTATAGTCACCCAGTTACGTTGTGACGTTTGGTACACCCAAAGCACTCCTACGGTATCCGGGAGTTACACGATCTCATGGTCTAAGGAAAAGATACTTGACATTGGCAAAGCTCTAGCATACGAACTACACTATATTGTGCTATGCTTACGATTGGGTCTTGTCCATCACATCATTCTCCTAATGATGTGATCCCGTTATTAACGACATCCAATGTCCATAGTCAGGAAACCATGACTATCAATTGATCAACGAGCTAGTCAACTAGAGGTTTACTAGGGACATGTTGTGGTCTATGTATTCACACATGTATTACGATTTCCGGATAACACAATTATAGCATGAATAATAGACAATTATCATGAACAAGGAAATATAATAATAATCATTTTATTATTGCCTCTAGGGCATATTTCCAACAGAATTCCCATCAAGATGGTGTGGATCCCGAAGAAGAAGAACTAAGAAGAACTAGATAGTTCTTGAGGGTGACTCCGCCAACATACTTCACTCATATCATTTTGGCAAGGACAAGTGCAATCAACTTCCACATCTTGCAGTAGTTCATGGAGTCACAAACCCTCTTGTTGGTAATACAAGGGACAAGGTAACCTAATGCTTTCATAGATATCATTTTGTGTGTGCATCACTCTATGTCTATGGATATCCTTGTTTGTTCCTTGTGGGACTAACCTGTGTAGGTATTGAAAGTGCAACTCACTCCAAAGGATTGCTCCGAATGATCTACATCAACATTGAGCATCCACATCTTCAACACCTACATGAAGTCATCATCGACAAAACCCAAGGTTAGTTCATCCCTCTAAAGGGGGATCTCACATCTAGGGGGAGCTTTACTCTAAGAATTGAGTTAAAGCAACTCAAATGGTGTGAACACATCAATGCATTATGTAAAAGTGGCAACCCCACTTGAGCTTAAACGATGAGTATGACCTATGATCAAATGTTCTCATTTGACTCCTAAGTCAATATACTCATATATAGATGACCTAGTCATCGCCAATTGCTTGATAGATGCTAGAATGGTTGTGCATGCTTTGCCACATATTTCATTTGTCATTTTATTGTGTGAGCATGTTGGTTGCATATTTCACTCATTCGAGGACATCCACTTGTTGTGTTGATTGTTTGGGTTCTTTTCTTTTGCCAAGTGGATGGACAAGAATGCCTAAGAACCCTCTCTAGCTATCTATGCTTTTCTTGTCTCAAACTATATTCTTGTTACATCACAAAGTTTGATCAAGTCATATTCAAACCACTCTGTTGAGGAGCACTCGGAGTCCCCGATTTGTCATAGACTTAAACTTCCAAAACTTCTTTGTGCGTTTCGGTCTGACTGATTCTTCTATTTCGGTCATACCAAGATCACTAAGTCGATCTAGGTTTTCAATCTCGGTGCAACCGATTTGAAAATTTCGGTCACACCGAGTTGCAGTAACTACTTGTAGTAATGCATCTCGGTGCCACCGAGTTGTTCCACTCGGTCACACCGACAGGGTCGGGCTATATATATCCATGGGCAAAAAATTTGGAAATTTCTCCGAACTCTTTCGCCCGCGCTTAGCCTGCTCTACCTCCTGGGTCTCCGGATCGTCCTCCTCGCTGCCAGCTGCCTCCCGCCGCTGGTCTCCGCCGCTGTTAACGGGAATCATCTCCGCAGTTGCCGCCGTAGCAAGTCCATCGCTGAACTAGGGTATGGACTTGATCCTTGTGCTAATCTCACTCCGATTCCTAACACATTGTTTTTTCCATGTATCTTGCCACGATTGAGATCATCTTATCCAGTAAAAACGCTCCGTAGATTAGGTTTGGATTGAAAATTTAGGGTTAGGTTTCCGCCGAAACCATCTCAGACCCACCGATTTGTAGAAATCGGTTCCACCGATTTGGCCAAGGCCATTGCACATGTGATTCTCGGTCCGACCGAGAATTGCCAAGGCCCCAGTGCTTGAAGTTGTTGTTGAAGAAGAAGATGATGAGGAACATGTCTTGAGAAAGTTGAAGCCCAAAATTCCAGATCACAATGATGCTCATCCTGTAGCTGAGGATATGAAGCTGAGAAAGGATGCAGGACTCAGACAGTGGAGGTTGACTGATCCCTATGCAGTCAGGAGGAGAATTGCTGTGGACTATAGGTTCCATACAAAGGAATAGCAGGATTTCTATGAGATAGTGCTGCTTGACAAGAAGCCAATTGTCTGTGATATGAGATGGGTGGATTGGAAATATATCAAGGAGAATGGAGAGCACTATCCTGGTGTGTATGACAGTTTCAATGCTTGTGGATTGGATGACTTTGTTGGGCAGAAGCTCACAAAGTGGAATGATGAGCTTATAATGCAGTTCTACTCCACAGCACACTTCTATGCAGATGGAAGGTTAGTATGGATGTCTGAAGGTACTAGGTACCAATCAACTATTGAAGAATGGGCTAATCTGATCAATGTACCTAAGGAGAAACAGGATGACTTGGATGTCTATGCCAAGAAGAAGAAGGATCACAACTCTATGGCACATATGTACAAGGAGATCCCAGATGCTACTGTTGAAACACACAAGTTTGGATCAGTACATTACCTTCTGTCAGGATTGCCAACCATCAACTGGATCCTCGGGCACACACTTTTGCCTAAGTTAGGTGATCAGAAGATGATCAGAGGCCATGCTATCAATCTGCTTCACATATTTGATGTGCCTCAAAAGTTCAAGGTCATGAGCCTCATAGTGGAAACTATCAAGAGGACAGCTGCTGACCAGAAGAGAAGTTGTGGGTATGCCCCACAGATCCAGGAGCTAATTAACTCCAAGATGAGCACTACTACATACCTATTGGACAAGGAACACATGCCTATCTATCCAGATTTTGAGGACAACACAATGGTTATGGATGAAGATGAACCATCTTCTATGCAAGCATAAGCAAAGAAGGAGAAGGCAAGGACTGAAAAGGCTGCAAAGATGCCAACTGCTGAAGAGGCATCTCAGTATTTCCTGAAGAGCAAGCAAGATCAGCTTGGCTACTTAATTGCCTCCACTCTGAGGATTGAGAAGGGATTGTCCACCCTGACTCAAAACCAGGAGAGCCTGGAGAGGATCATGGAGCAGAAGTTCTATGATTTGGATGTGAAGGTCACTGAGATACAGTCAGTTGTTGAGCAACTTCAAGATGACATGCAGGAGAGGAAGGGCAAGACAACCACTGATGCGTTTGCTAGAGTGCCCAGAGCTCAGAGATCAGCTGCAATGCATGTTCCAGACACAAGAGCAACTTCATCTGCACCAGCTACAGCTTCAGTGCCACCAGCTCCAGCACCTACTCCACAAGCTCCAACTTCATCAACTGATGCTTTCGTCCTTGGCATTATCTCTACACCACCAGCTGAAGACCAAGCCTGAGAGTCGATTTAGTACTATGCATTTTCTATGAACTTTTTGGTAACTTGTTGCCAAAGGGGGAGAAAAATGTATAGATCATAGGCTTCGAGAGAGAGCGTTGTCTTTTTATTCTCTCTTGTTTTTGTGGTTGAACTTTGTTTGCTTGTTTGATATACTTTATGCCTGTGTGATACTTGGATGATCATGTGTTTGATCATATGCTACATTAATGCTTGTTGGATGACATTATCCTTTTATCTATATATGATCATTCACTTTGCTTGGTGATGAGTGCATGTATTTTAATTATTATCATTTTGAGCGCTCCACCAAGACGTATGTGACATGGGAGAGTAACTCATGATCCTAACTCATTGTGCATTTGCAGTCCAAAGTAAATCTTAAACTATGCACAAATTTAGGGGGAGCTCTCACATTTCACATACTTCTCAAAGCGACAATGTTTTTCAATCTTATTGTCATTTATCGAAGCTTTGATCTATATGTTCTCATCAATTACCAAAAAGGGGGAGATTGAAAGTGCAACTATCCCTAGGTGGTTTTGGTAATTCCTAACAACATATAGCTCATTGAGCTAACACTATTTCAAGATAAATATTTCAGGAAAAGCTCAATGAATGGCATGGCATGGATGAGAAAAGTGGACCCCTCAAAATGCTAAGGATAAAAGGATTGGCTCAAGCTCAAAGCTCGCGACTCTACATTTTATATTTTAGTGATCCAAGATCACATTGAGCCTATAGGAAAAGCCAATACTATCAAGGAGGGATGAGGTGTTGCTTAATGAGGTTCTTGCTCAAAGTGCTTAGTGATATGCTCCAAAACCCTCAACTACTTTCTCACATCCACATATGACCTAAACCAAAAGTCAAACTCGGCCCCACCAATTCTTTCTATCCGGCGCCACCTAGTTCAGATGACATAGCCAGTGCCACAAACCCTAGGCAAATCGGTCTCACCGATAGGGATCTCGGTCTCACCGAGATGGGATTGTAATCTCTCTGTTTCCTTTCGTAATGTTTCGGTACCACCGAGATGAGAGATTGGTCCCACCGAGATTGCAATGTAAACTCTCTGTTTCCCTTTCGTAACATTTCGATCTCTCCGAAATGAGCGAACCGGTCCCACCGAGTTTACCTGACCAATCTCTGGTTAGCTTATTACCAAAATCGGTCCCACTGAGTTAGTTTAATCGGTCTCACCGAGATTACGTTATGCCCTAACCCTAATCATATTGGTCCTACCGACTTGCATGTCCGTCCCACCGAAAATCCTAACGGTCACTAGATTTGCTGAATCAGTCCGACCGAGTTTCTCAATTCAGTCCCACCAAGATTTGCAAGTTGTGTGTAACGGTTAGATTTTGTGTGGAGGCTATATATACCCCTCCACCTCCTCTTCATTCGTGGAGAGAGCCATCAGAACAAACCTACACTTCCAACTTACATTTTCTGAGAGAACCACCTACTCATGTGTTGAGACCAATATATTCCTTTCCTACCATATGAATCTTGATCTCTAGCCTTCCCCAAGTTGCTTTCCACTCAAATCTTCTTTCCACCAAATCCAAATCCTGTGAGAGAGAGTTGAGTGTTGGGGAGACTATCATTTGAAGCACAAGAGCAAGGAGTTCATCATCAACACAACATTTGTTACTTCTTAGAGAGTGGTGTCTCCTAGATTGGCTAGGTGTCACTTGGGAGCCTCCGACAAGATTGTGGAGTTGAACCAAGGAGTTTGTAAGGGCAAGGAGATCGCCTACTTCATGAAGATCTACCGCTAGTGAGGCAAGTCCTTCGTGGGCGACGGCCATGGTGGGATAGACAAGGTTGCTTCTTCGCAGACCCTTCTTGGGTGGAGCCCTCCGTGGACCCGCGCAACCGTTACCCTTCGTGGGTTGAAGTCTCCATCAACGTGGATGTACGATAGCACCACCTATGAGAACCACGACAAAAACATCCGTGTCTCCAATTGTGTTTGAACTCTCCAAACCCTTCCCTTTACATTCTTGCAAGTTGCATGCTTTACTTTCCGCTACTCATATACTCTTTGCATGCTTGCTTGAATTGTGTTACGATTGCTTGACTTGTGCTAAGTTAGCTAAAATCTGCCAAGAACTAAAATTGGGAAAAGGATAAGTTTTATTTGGTCAAGTAGTCTAATCACCCCCCTCTAGACATACTTCCGATCCTACAGCGACTTACCAAAGATAGCTGAGACCATCTGAGTCACATGGCGTTTTAGGCCAGTAAGTTCAGTGGTCGCTTCGTGAAGAACCACCTTCGCCTTCTCAGCCCGCTGTGTTAAGGTAGATTTCTCTTCAGCCCAAGTGCTTCTTTCAGCTTCAAAGTTGGTTTTCAATTTCTCCGTTTCAGCCACGCTAAACTGAAATTTGGAGTCGGACTTCCGGGTCTCAGATTCTTGCAACTCCAGCCGGGATTTCAAGTCATCCAATTGAGATTCAAGTTGAGCAATAATGTCCTATGGATATGTCAGTTCAAAAATATGAGTCACAAACAAGAAGGTCCCAAGCACTTTGCAAGCAAGAGTACTTGGCACTTGGGGACTAATGTTTACTAAAAAAATTGTTCATACAATGGCTTATGTGAATAAGTCCCAAGCACTTTGCGAGCAATAGTACTAGGCACTTGGGGGCTAATGCATATTGCTTGCCTTGTTATAACTTTGCTACACATGGCCACCGCCGGTTCATGAGAACTACACAAGTAAGTAATGTTTTCAAAGATATGAAGGACCGACTAATTCATGCTGATTAAGCCGGCCCTTGGGGGCTATGGATTCAGCGTTTATAATTACAGATTCATTTTGAACCGGATGGTTTAAGCCGGATTGGGAGGATTCTTTCAAAGGTCATTATTTATGCTCATGAAAATCAAGTCTACAGCCTATTCAAATTCATCATAAACAGTAGACTTGGGGGCTGGCAGGATGTGCATAATTTACTAAAGAAGAGCTCATACCTCAAATTTTTGATGCATCTGCTTCACCATCTCAACTTCAACGTCACGGCTGGAGTGCACTTGATTGAGATAGCCAGAATATACTTCGCCAATGCTCTGTTGGGAGTAGTTGGCAACATCAAACCTCACCTTTCCCCGTTCAATATTCTCTTCCTTGGCGGAATGCTTGGCGAAGATGGTTGGCCTCCCCGGCTCTCGAAATCCGGTGTTGGTGATAACCATGTCATCATCTTGAGTATCAGCCATCTTCACGGGACTAGATGCTTCAGGATTCAACGGATCAACACTAGCTTGCTCCATGGGAGGGTCAGAAGTCATTGGCGGGTTATCGAGAACCGGTGCTTATGATGGAGGAACCATATCCTCAGGGGCTGCAGTTGATTGCTCTGGTTCACTAACTTCCGGGTCCTCGATCAGCTTATTCACCCTTGCCTTCTTGCTAGGCTTGGCTTTTCCACTACATGAGTCATGAGAGGTCAGTATAAGTATCAAAGAGCCTAGTGGGAAAGTAAGTAATTATTTTTACCCGGGAGCAGTCTTGAAAGCCGGTAGATGTGATTGAGATGACTCGCCGGAAGAGGAACGAGATGTTTCCTGATAATTTGAGTCAGAGGAATTAAGTGGTTGACGGTTGAGACCCGCCAGAGGATATAAAGAATCTAAATCAGGAATGACCTCATTTGACGCCGAGTCCGAGTCTGCCGCCGAGTCCGAGTCTGTCGCCGAGTCCGAGTCCGAGTCTGCCGCCGAGTCCGAGTCTAACGCTCTCGTGTTGCTGTCGCTTCAAAAGAAAGTGAGGATCTTGATAAGCTAAGGGGTGTGAAAATCTTACTTTCCAGGTTACTCTTTGGATTTTCTGTCTTGGCAAAGGCTCGGAGTTGGATGAAATGATAGTTACCTCTTCTTCAAGAGCTTGACTGGTTCTCGTGTCATCCTGATGATAGTCAATGTCAATAAGATGGTTGAAAAAGGAGCAAAGAGAGTCAAGGGCTACCTCCAACTCAGAGGTGTCGTCCAGCGCAAGCAGCTCAGAAGCGTTGGGCTTCTTTCCTTTCTTCTTGGTGGTATTCTTAGCGGCTTTCTTGGCCTTCCTGGCCCTCTTGGCAGCTTCATGGTCATATTCTTTCTTCCAAAAATCGTCATCAGCCTATCAAAGTTATCAAGGTTGATCTAAAACAAAGTATTCAAGGATAAAGGCAAACTAAAGGGTTTGGCGGCTTACCCCTGGTGCCGGGTTAGACTTGCAGAAAGGGCTCAGGCCCACCTTGCTGCAGTCCGTTGGGCTTTCATGTAGAAGAGACCTCGTCATCTCATTGATGGCGTCGTCAGTTAAGTCATCGGAGCTTTGGCGCAGGGGATCCTCTTTCTCACCCGTCTAGGTGCACATTAAGCCGGTGCGGCGGCTTAGAGGAATGACCCGCCATCAAATCCATCACCGAACTAAGTCAATACCGGTCAAGCCATTTCCTAACAGAGCCTTAACCTTGGCAATGGAAGGGGAAAGTTTCTTGCGTTCAACTATTGTTAACTTGTCAGGGAGAATATGTTTGGAGTCCAGGTGCAAGGCGCGAAAGCCGGGTAGTGGGTTCTCGTCAGCCGGAAAAGTGTCTTTACAATAGAACCATGTTTGATTCCAATCCTTGGGATGACTTGGCAGATGAGCATAAGGAAAGATGGCGTGTCTTCTTCTCTGAATTGAGATCCCACCAAGCTCCAGACTGGGTCTGTTTGAGTATTCATTCTGGCGGTTCAAATAAAAGTACTCTCTAAACAACTCCACACTGGGCTCTTCTTGAAGGTACACCTCACGGAACACTTGGAAATTGCAGATATTTGACACGGAATTGGGTCTGGTGTCTTGAGGATGAAGGTTGAAAAAGTGTATAATGTCCCGGAAGAACTTAGAGTTGGGCGGTGAGAAGTCCAGGTTCATATGATCAGTGAAGACAATGACTTCACCTTCCTTTGGATGAGGTTTCTCTTCTTCCGGTTTGGGGGAGTGGTAAGACATGACAGACTTCTTCGGCAAATAGCCGGTTTTCTCAAAGTCCAGAAGAGTGTTCTCCATGACGATGGAGAATACCTAATTACAGGAAGTGGTCGTCTTGGGCGGCATTGTGAAAAAGGGAGCCCAAAAAAGAAAAAAGAACAAATTTGTCGGTTCAAACTAAGACAGACGGAAAGTATTACAGCACATATGCAGAATGGCGGCTTAAGAAGGAGCCTAATGGTATATAACTAGTTATAGCGGGTTATGTAAGCCGCCATGAGCAGTTTGATGTCTATCAAAGGTCAAATTTGTTGAGCCGCCATGACTAGGTGGATCTATCAAAATGCAGCAAGTGCAGATTTTTGCTAAGTACCGTACAAACAGGTTTCATAGATTACAATTGTTATTTTGGATCAGCGGCAGTTCAGAAAAAGAAAATAAATTAAGACCTAAAACCAGTATGGGGGAGTTTGTAAGCTGTAATGAGATCTTATCCCAATGAAAAAGGGTCCGCTGGTATTGAAAGCAGTGGCGAAACTACTACCGCTCAAGATATATGTTATTTCCAGATCAAACGATGCTCGGTTTGGAGATAAACTATGAACAGCTATGAAAAACAGCAAGAACTGCGAAAACCCTAATGCAGATCTGGAGTATACATGGGGAACAGCACTTACGGAGGCAGATGAGCTGCGGAGGGGCGCTGCCGTTCTCTGGTTCGTTCAGGGTGATGCAGCGGCCAAGGACGAAGATGACGGTGTACTTCACGGCAGCGGCGGAGTTCGAGCACGGGAGGGTTGCGAGAGGAGGAAGACGAAGGAAAGAGGGGAGAATGAGAAGAAACTGTTCATGACTATTTATAAGGAGAAGGCTAATAAGTGGGCGCGAAAATAAGGAGACCAAAACATGGTTGTCTAGCTGCTCGGGCGCCTCGATTCTCGGGACGGTTATTAAGATAAAGATCCGTTGAGATATGTTGGATATTGTGTGAATTAAATGACAGGTGACGTCATGGCGGGTTATCACAAGTCTAGAAGATATCGTCATGGCGGGTTACGAGTTCTCGCACAGGTGAGAACGGAAGATTCTTTTTAAGTGTTGAAGATTGACATGAACAAGTTCAAATTAACCTGGGGCCTAATGTTGGGGATATAACTATTAGGTATGACCCACCCAGGAGGGGCCGGGTTATACCTATGGCGATTCTTAATATGAAGCCCACGAAGACATTGAAGATAGAGGTTCACAACCTAGGGTCCAAGGCCCAAGGGCGACTTAAGGCCCATAGGAATAAACCGCCATATATGTAAGACTTGTATTGTAAGGCATGTAAAGATAGTCACCGAGCCGGACACGTTGTCTATGAGCCGGCTGGGACTCCGTGAGCCGCTGGGCGTCAACCTATGTATATAAAGGGACGACCCGGCGGCGGTTCAGGACAAGAAACAACAGATCGAAAGCTAGGTCAAGCGGATTCGCTCCCTGGTAATCGAGACATAAGCAATACCACCTCAAACTAGATTAGGCCTTTACCTTCACCGCAAGGGGCCGAACCAGTATAAACTCATGTGTCCTTTGTCCCGTTTAACCCCTTTAAGCTAACCTAGAGGCGATGGCACCATGACTAAGTCCTTTCACGAGGACATCTGCCGTGACTATTGCACGACACCATGTTCTCGGGATCGGTGGTATGTTCCTATGGTGAGACTAATAATAATAATAATCATCGCTTTATTTCTGTAAATAAGTGATTTTATCACAATATTTAATTACAGTTCTTTTTGTTCTCGGGATCATGCTCTCTTTAGGAACCTTTTGGCACAACCATCATTTGAACTTGTTGATCCACTTTTATCATTGTAAAAGTTTAAAATGGTCAAGTCTACTAGTATCCTATTGCTTTGAAGCACTCCTAACCATTAATTTTCACTAGCTAAGTCCAAAGCATGCATCGTTTGGAGATCTATTTTACTACGATATTCTTTACTCAGTTTATTGTTCACTATCTTGCCTTTGTCATATTCCTTTTCTTGAGGACACGCAAAGATTTAAGTGTGGGGGAACTTGATAGCACATTTCATATATATAATTTTGACACATAAATTCACCATTTCTTGAGATGTGTCCATCTATTCTTGCTAAGAATTATCAAATATTTGATTGATAATCATAAAAGAGATTGTGACTAGTCGTTTGTTTATTTTGCAGAAAAGTGCGCAAAGGCACTATAAACTTCATGATTCCGACATTCAGGATAACGATAAGAGTCAAGGGCAGGAAAGAAGAAGAGGAACAAGACATGGAGCTAGAAGAGATGAAGAAAGGACTTGGGTGAGAAGAAGTAAGCAGAGGGGCAATAGGGACTTTCTTGTGAAGGAAGAAGAAAAGGAGAAGGGCCAATCTGAAAATTGCACATCTAATCGTGGGGATCTAAATCCCTAGCGGCATCCTTCTTTCTGCTGGAGCCTGGCATCTCCATCTCCTTCACCCGCCTTCTCCACCAACGGCCGCTGCCGCGGCCCGGCCGGCGCGGCGGTGCGCCAACCAGCGCCACCCATCCTCGCCATCTCCATCACCCACCGTTGCACCATCCACCATCATCCATCCACATCGCCGCCACCAGCTCCTCCACGCGCCATCCTGATCCAGCGCCATCCATCACCCAGGAACAAGCACCACCGCGCCACCAACACCGCCCAGCACCTCCTCGCGCCACCACCACTTCCTCCATCACCATCCAGAGCCACACCACCATGCCAACACACCCATCCGTCAACCACCATACCATCTCGTGCGGACGACCAGGCCAAGGGAGGTGGTGTCCGATCCTTCGCGAAGGCCGTGGATGGGCACTGTTGTCTGCTCCCCAGCGCGACCAACACCTCGCGCACCTGCTGCTCTTCTCCTCCCCATGGCCGAACTGCTGCTGCTCCTCCACCCTTCTTCTTCCCCCAAATTCTGCTGATGCTCTCTCTCTCTAACCTCCCAATGCCTCTGCTATTCTTCTTGCCCAAACCTTGCTGCTGCACCTTCTCTGAACCTACTGCTACTACTGTGCTCTGCTGCTTCTTCTCCCACTTCACTGCTGCTGCACTTCTTCTCTTTCCCCTACTGCTGCACTACTTCTCTCATCGCCAACTGCTCCTCCTCCTCTCTAATCCCTGCTGCCTTTATCTCTTCCCTTAATCCCAACTGCTGCTACCTCTATCTCTTCTCTGTACCCCACTTGCTACTGTTCTCTCTCCCTCTCTGAAATTTCCATGCATTAGGTATGTGTGGGATCCTGTAATATTCGGACTTGTGCTTGTTTGGGTGTACTCTGTTGGTTTGCAAGAATTAGAACAGTTTATTGTCACTTTTGTTGATGTGTAAGTACTAGTTGAATCTGTCACTTTGTACGGTGTTTTTTTGCTTAATTAGTGTTCTGTTCGTTGTCCCTGTGTTAGCGATGCAAATATATAACCTTGTGATGTGAAGTATTTCTATCCCTCTCACTAGTGTAGAACCGGCCTTTAGTGCCGGTTCGTAACAGCCTTTAGTGTCGGTTCTCCAACCGGCACTAAAGAGTGGGGACTAAAGGTCCCCCCCTTAGTACCGGTTCGTCATGAACCGGCGCTAAAGTGCGAACACGTGGTACGAGGCAGGCCCGGTGCGCGTAGGGCTTTAGTACCGGTTGGTAACACCAACCGGTACTAAATGTTTGGGTGTTTTTTTTTATTTTTGCTTTAGTTTTGTGTTTTCAATTTAATTTAGTGATTGTTTTACATTATAATGAGTTGTTAAATCATTTGGTGAAAGTACCG
>NC_041389.1:3195050-3197134 GCF_002162155.2 Triticum dicoccoides
CCATATCGATATTATATACTTGATCACCTAATTAGGTGATCAAGTATAATATATATGAATATGGCATATATATAGTTGATCACTTAGGTAGGATTCATCCAGCTGAAACTAATATGTGGTTTCTTTCATTAAATGATATAATAATTACTCATCATATCATCATATTATTAATATAAAAACTCTTGCATCATATCATCAACATACTCTAGAGCTAGCTAGCTAGCTAAAAATCATCGTAGTCGTCATTATCACTATTTAATCATCATAGTCATTACCGCTATCTAATCACCACCAACAGTAGCTTAAAGAAGAAACATTCACTTGTACCAGAAGCAAAAATATCATCGAGTTCAACATAATTGTCATGATATTATAAGCGTTCATATATAACACCACAAAGGCAAATCACTCTTTGAGATTAAGTTCAGAACAAAGAACATGGATATGAAAGGACAAGTACTAAGAGCAGCATGCTAAATCACTCCTCCTAGCTACTCTCTCTATGGTAAAATAGCATAGAACATGTATAGCTCTCCTGATTCATCATACTGGAGCATGCAGATGAACCTGTCTCCTAATCGTGGTCTGCGCTTCTCATTGTTGCCCCCTAGTACTTCTCTGTGATCGTTAACAATTTTTCTCCAATCTTTCACTATTAAGCATTCATCGCTTCTAGAAATTCTGAATGCATTCATGTGCAATGCAGGATATCTTGGTCGTAAGCTAACAATTGACATGCGACCTTTAGTATCGATCCCTTGAGGCACAACTGTCATCGGGAGTCCCTGTTGAAGAACATCGTATAGTACTTAATTAATATACTTAGCAATGAAAGTTTAGCAAAAAACTTATGTATGCAAAAGATGCACTGAGGACAAATAGTAAAAATCTTACCATCATTTCTAAATAGATGTGACCGTAGTTCAATACCATCACTATTGGTCGCACATTTTGAGTACTAACATTTCTAAGTGCAGGAAGAAAATTTGTCTTGACAGTATGAAGATCCTCAAGCCATGAAACATAATGACTTACCTCCTCGTAGTTTAGTTCAGCTCCGGGACAGTAGTAGGTCCTATCTACCAAGCGCCGGACATGTTTGGTTGAATGGAGATAAGTTGTCAATATAAATTAATTGTCAATTATTTTTGAATAAGCAATATCAAAGATAAAAATATAGTTGAGAAGAACTCACATAATGGTAGAATTGGAGGCGTCTGCACATCGACCCATATGTCTCTATTACCTTCAATATCATCTTCCGGACGAATATCAATGATAACCATACCAGGCTCAAATGCATAAGTCTTGCATAGTGCTTGCCAAATTTTGCATTCAAAATAGGTGTACGTGTGTGCATTGTATACTTTAACGTTGAAAGTATAACCATGCTCAGTTTTCAGGTAAGCTCTCTTTACCTCCATAGTTTCCATATCATTGAAACCTATCTTATCCAAGACAAAAATTCTTGCATGGCAGGGGATTCGCTAGTCGAATAGTGAAAACTAAAAATTGTAAGTCAGGCAAATAAAGCATATATATATATAAGTCATGCTTAATTACGAAAACAGACACTTGTCGTTGTGACTTACTGTATCGAATTCGAAGGTCTCATCCAGCTTGATGCTGAATCGCCTATCATCAACAAGGAAATTTCTGTCGCACTGGCCGCGCTGGTCTTCACAGTATTCGCACATAATGAAATTTTTTCCGTCGTCAGGCGACATTTCCTAAGTTCATATAGGCGAAACATTAAACACTTACTAATTCAACTAATTCAACTAATTCAACTAAGCATTTACTAAAAATAAACTAGTTATATTAATTCAAACAATCTCATATACCTAAATTTTAATTAATTCAAATAATCTCATATACCTAAATTTTCTTACTAAAAATAAACTAGTTCTATGAATTCAACTAGTTCAACTAATCTCATATACCTAAATTTTCTTACTAAAAATAAACTAGTTATATTAATTCAACTAGTTCAACTAAGCATTTACTAAAAATAAACTAGTTATATTAATTCAAACAATCTCATATACCTAAATTTTAATTAGTTCAAATAATCTCATATATAC
>NC_041389.1:3197144-3197730 GCF_002162155.2 Triticum dicoccoides
TAAGCATTTACTAAAAGTAAACTAGTTCTATTAATTCAACTAGTTCGACTAATCTCATATACCTAAATTTTCTTACTAAAAATAAACTAGTTATATTAATTCAACTAGTTCAACTAAGCATTTACTAAAAATAAACTAGTTCTATTAATTCAACTAGTTCAATTAATCTCATATACCTAAATTTTCTTACTAAAAATAAACTAGTTATATTAATTCAACTAGTTCAACTAAGCATTTAATAAAAATAAACTAGTTCTAATTCATCTAACATTAACATTTCTAACATTCTAAGAATAAACTAGTTATATTAATTAATTCATCTAAACAATAGGAAACAGAAAATAAGTAAAAAATATGTGTATCTGTGTGTGTATGTGTGTATATGTTCATGTGTGTGTAGTGTACATATGTGTGTGTGTGTATGTGTGTGTGTATATATGCGTGTGTGTATGTGTGTGTGTGGTACGATCGAGCGGGCGTACGGGCGGCGGGGGCGGCGACGACGGGCGGTAAGTGCGGTGGGGACGGCCGGCGACGACTGGCGGCGGGGGCGGCGACGACTGGCGGTGGGGGCGGCGACGACGAC
>NC_041389.1:3197740-3198666 GCF_002162155.2 Triticum dicoccoides
GGCGGGGACGGCAACGTCATGCGGCGGGGGCGGCGACGACGGGCGGCGGGGGCGACGGCACGGCGGCGCGGTGGCGGTGGCGTCGGCGCGATAGATCGATGCTGTCGCGCGAAAAGTGGAAGGAGATAACTAATTTTTCGTAAGTGTAGTATATATAGGATGGGCCATTATTACCGGTTGGTGGCTCCAACCGGTACTAAAGGCCAATTTTGGCCAGCCCAAGCGGCGGGAAGCGAGGGCCTTTAGTACCGGTTGTTGGCTCTAACCGGTACTAAAGGGCAACACATTAGTACCGGTTGGAGCCACCAACCGGTACTAAAGGTCGTGCGCTGCTACCCGCAGTGCGCTACTTTTAGTCCCACCTCGCTGAGTGAAGGGCAGCCGCACTGGTTTATAAACCCAGCCGCGGCTGCCCTTTCGAACTCCTCTATATAGCAGGCTTCTGGGCCTAACTAGGGCGCGCTGCCCTGTGCGCCTGCTGGCCCTTCTTGCCATGTATTTGCACACCCTAGGTCTGGCAGGCCCACTGGGCAGCGCCCAAATATTTTTTTTATAAATTTTTTTCCTGCATTATTTATTTTGGGTAATTTTTTTATATAGTTTTTTCTTTTCTGCTTTATTTTTTTCTTCTATTTATTTCTGAGTAGTTTTTTTGCTGTATTTAGTTTCTTTGTGAATATTTTTGCTTTATATATTTTTTATTATTTTCTGCAATATTTATTTTCTTCTATTTATTTTTGAGTAATTTTTTATATAGTTTTTTCTTTTCTGCTTTATTTTTTTCTTCTATTTATTTCTGAGTAGTTTTTTTGCTGTATTTAGTTTCTTGGTGAATATTTTTGCTTTATATATTTTTTCCTTTTCTGCATTATTTATTTTCTTCTATTTATTTTTGAGTAATTTTTTTATATAGTTTTTTCTTTTCT
>NC_041389.1:3199197-3231142 GCF_002162155.2 Triticum dicoccoides
CTCTTCCTCTTCTTCTTCTTCCTCTTCTTCTTCTTCTTCTTCTTCTTCCTCTTCTTCCTCTTCCTCTTCCTCTTCATCTTCTTCTTCTTCTTCTTCTTCATCTTCTTCTTCTTCTTCTTCTTCTTCTTCTTCTTCTTCTTCTTCTTCTTCTTCTTCTTCTTATTTATATATAGTTTTTTCTTTTCTGCTTTATTTGTTTTCTTCTATTTATTTTTGAGTAATTTTTTATATAGTTTTTTCTTTTCTGCCGTGACCCTCTCTACTCTTTCGCACATGCTATACTCCTATGCGAGGTGGGACTAAAAATAACCCTGTCACAACCTCTTTAGTACCGGTTCATGCTAGGGGAGCAAATGATGTCACAAAGGGTTGAAAATTGATGACGTGGCTTAGAATGGTGCATACTGAACGCAAAAAAGTCTGCAGTTGTAATAAGTTTAAAAAATGAAGTGCCGGTGTAACAGATGAGTTTTCGTCCGAAACTGGCCCTGATACTTCGAAAGATATTGTCCAGTTTGTACACGAAGTGCATCCAGTTTTTGCCGTAACACAAGAAGTCCGGAGTTCTAATAAGTTATTAAAAAAATGGCACAATGCTCGTTAGTTAGCTTCAAGCCTTTCGGAATAGGGTAGACTACACTGCACACAGCTCCGTGCAATCTATTCTATTCCGATAGGCTTGAAGCTAAGCAAGCTGCAGGTGAGCATTGCGCCTCTCCATCGTCTCTGCACTCACGGCTTATAAACATCTCCTACTGCCTCTCTCCTAGCGAGGTGGGACTAAAAATCAGCTTAATAAGAAACTATAGTACCGGTTCATGACATGAACCGATACTAAAGGAGTTCGTGGGGTCCACGGCCTGACACAACATCATTAGTACCGGTTCGTGGCATGAACCGGTACTAATTGTTGCCCACGAACCGGTACTAATGATGTCCGCCCGCCTAGCCGTTGGAACCGGCACTAATGGACACATTAGTGCCGGCTCAAAATCAAATCGGCACTAATGTGTCTCAGATTAGCCCCTTTTTCTACTAGTGCCTGTACCTTGATCTTGCTCTTCCTTTTTATACATATTTACTAGATATATATGTTCTGATGTGTTGTAGTTTTCCTTGTCATTGATGTGTTGTAGTTTTCCTTATCATTGATGTGTTCTGATATATATGTTCTGATGTGTTACTGTTTTAGTTTCTCAAGTAACAAGAAAATGCCAAAAAGACAGAGAGTATAATCTGAACCTCCCTTTGCTTCTTTTCATTTACTTTGTCGTTGATTTTCCGAAACTGTCTTAGATAGCTTAGGTTTATTTTCCTGTTATCATCACCCGAATCATGTTACCTAGCTTTAGTCTTGCATAGTCATCATCGCCTAGTCCCTGTGGAGAACACGACACTCGCATTTTGGGCATAAAACCCCACTGAAAGATCGAGGATGTCGCCTAGAGGGGGGGTGAATAGGCGCTTCAAAATAATTACGGTTTAGTCTTGAACAAATGCGGAATAAACCTAGCGGTTAATTTGTCAAGCACAAAACCTAAAACAACTAGGCTCACCTATGTGCACCAACAACTTATGCTAAGCAATATAAGCAACTATGTGGTAGCAAGATATATGACAAAGAACAATATGGCTATCACAAAGTAAAGTGCATAAGTAAAGGGCTCGGGTAAGAGATAACCGAGGCATGCGGAGACGATGATGTATCCCGAAGTTCACACCCTTGCGGATGCTAATCTCCGTTTGGAGCGATGTGGAGGCACAATGCTCCCCAAGAAGCCACTAGGGCCACCGTAATCTCCTCACGCCCTGGCACAATGCAAGATGTCATGATTCCACTAAGGGACCCTTGAGGGCGGTCACCGAACCCGTACACTCTGGCAACCCTTGGGGGCGGTCACCGGTACCCGTCAAATTGCTCAGGGCGATCTCCACAACCTAATTGGAGACATCGACGCTTGCCCGGAGCTTTACACCACAATGATTGAGCTCCGAACACGACCAACCGTCTAGGGCGCCCAAGCACCCAAGAGGAACAAGCTCAAGGGCACCAAGCACCAAGAGTAATAAGCTTCTCAACTTGTAACTTCCACGTATCACGTGGAAAACTCAAACTGATGCACCAAATGCAATGGCACCAAAGCAACTAATGCTAGGGAGGAAAATGAGAGGAAGAACGAAAGAAGAACACGAAGAACTCAAAGATCTAGATCCAAGGGGTTCCCCTCACTTAGAGGAGAAAGTGATTGGTGGAAACATGGATCTAGATCTCCTCTCTCTTTTCCCTCAAGAACTAGCAAGAATCATTGGAGGGAATGAGAGTTAGCAAGCTCGAAGAAGGTCAACAATGGGGGAAGAACACGAGCTCAAAGAATTAGATTCATTGGGGAAGAAGACCCACTTTTATAGGACCGCCCAAATCCAACCATTATGTGCTCAGGTCGTGCACAAGCGGTACTACCGCTTGGAGGAGCGGTACTACCGCTTAGCACGGTCAAAACAGCCCAACGGGAGAGAAAACACGAGTTTTTGGTCCGGAGCGGTACTACCACTTAGGAGCCACGGTAGTACTGCTCTAGAGCGGTACTACCGCTCAGGAGCCGCGGTAGTACCGTTCTGGAGCGGTAGTAAAAAATTACACCCGCTCTAGTCGCGGTAGTACCGCTGCAGCCTTTACCAAAACAGCCACAACTTTTGCAAACGGACTCCGAATTCAACGAAACCAAGTTTGTTGGAAAGCTAACGACATGGGCTAACACAATATTGATAGAAATATCAAGAATAAGCAAATGAGAAAAAGTCCCATAAGAAAATGGTGAGAACCCTTCATCGGATAAGACCGGTAAAACCTCCAACACCGAAAACATCATAGAAGACGCATGCGAACTCCGTTTTCGATGAACTCAAGCTTGTCATCAAGATGACCATAAGCTCTAAGACTCACAAAGATAACCAAACAAGACCCAAGAAACATGATGCAAGGGTGCAATTGTTTGAGATCTCTACTAACGATACGATCAAGCTACCAACTTTAGAGCCCCCCTTGATAGTACGGCAAACGATCCTATAACTCGGTCTCCCAATTACCACCACAAGACCAGTAAAATAGAAAACCTATCAAGGGAAAACCTTTGCCTTCCACATGGTCCACTTGAGCTAGATGAAGACGATCTTGACTCCCTCAAGTTGGACCACCTTTCTTGATTGCGTTGGCTCGATGAAGACTAGATGATTGCTCGCCCATAGTTCACTATGGGTGAGCCACTCTTCACAAGTCCATTGACACCACAATGGATGGCAAGATTCAAGCACTTGATCTCTTCGTGATGCTCCACTTGAACTTGCACACAGCAATCTTGATGACGATCACCACTTGATGTCATCCTTTCCATGGGTTGTATGATATCTTCCTCTTGATGCAAGCCCATGGATACGTACCTAACCCCACATAGAACTCTCACATAGACCATGGGTTAGTACACAAAGTGCAATGGACAATGCTTACCATACCATGGGATCACTTGATCTCTCTCGGTACATCTTCTATGCTTTGTGAGTTGATCAACTTGATTCACTATTGACTTAGTCTTGATCAACCTTGAATCTTTGCAACTCTCTTCATTTGGATGATGTATTGAAGGTAAACATGAATGATCACACAACCTTCTTCTTCAAGATATGCTTGCAATAAGCTCAACTCTCACATGACCAATCTTTGGATAATTCCTTAATAGCACCTTGGTCAACACAAACTCTCCTTGAAGCCAACACATGTACTCCAAGAAAAGCCTATGGACAAAACCTTCAAATTTAACTCAAGGCAACCATTAGTCCATAAATATTGTCATCAAATACCAAAACCAAACATGGGGCACCGCATGTTCTTTCAATCTCCCCCATTTTGGTAACTGATGATAGTCACTTTCATGAGATTTTATATAAGGAATTATGCATCACCATGCAGTGCAACAACCAATGATGCATGAGTAAGAGATGCAAATGCTTAGGAACAAAACCAAACCAAGAGGAGAGAATTCTCTAAACTTCTCTAAAAACTCTTTGAAACTTCTCCCCCATTGGCATCGATTGCCAAATGGGAGAAAAGCTTAGAAGGCCAATATAAATTGTGTTCCTCCATAATTTGTGTATTTCTCAATAAGAGAGTGGAATGCAATACACAAGTTTGACGGTAAATACTAGGAGGAAAACAAACTATATTTAGGCCCAAAGTTCACAAAAGAAAGATATGCCACAAAGACATAAGAAAGAGAGAAACCAGCAATCAAGCAATCAAAAGATACCAATTGAAGCAAGCAATCAACGAATATCAATTGATCCAACTAGACCAATGAGCCTACGTGCCACATGAATGAATAAATGATATGAGCGAAGGAGTGTTCTAAAGAAACTGGAGAAGCTCCCCATGATTTGTGCACACATAAGAATTTTTGTATTTGAATACAAAGTGCACAAAATAGGATCATAGCTCCCCCAAAATCAATAGAAACTTACATCCAGTGCAAGTGAGCCTATAGGAAACAAAGCCTAGCGCTTGCAACAAGCACATGGTTGAGCAACATGTAAAAGAGGCAACTTAAGAATAGGTTCAACCAAAATGATGTGTGTGAGTCATGGAGAAGCACTTGAGAAGACTAAAATTAGGATGAGCATTAAGCATCAACATAGTCTTGAAAGAATGAGGCACACGGTGCAAGGCCTATCATTCCCACACACAACTGGCAAAAGGGTTCACAAGCTT
This sequence comes from Triticum dicoccoides, assembly GCF_002162155.2. Lineage (NCBI taxonomy): Eukaryota > Viridiplantae > Streptophyta > Magnoliopsida > Poales > Poaceae > Triticum > Triticum dicoccoides. Next base: position 3,203,957 of record NC_041389.1, read on the forward strand.
ACTAATAAGCAAAAGAGAACCTATGCTTGTGACAACCCGTGGTGAAGATAGACGAGGGGAGGCTCATCAAGACGAGGGATACCAATTAAGATGGCAAAAACCTCGTAAAGATAAGCAAGAGGAAAATAACCTTCACCACACAAGAGTGCATCAAGATGCAACGATAGAGGACACGCACTAAAGGCACAAGCTTTCACGGAGCCACCAAAGAAATAACATAAGAAAGACAAGGTGGACGTGAAAGAAAGGATATCAACTAGAGATGTAATTTATCTCAAGTGTATAAGGTTCTATGTAGACGAAATCATGATGATATATATATCTACAACGAAGGATGTACACCCGAAATAGTTACAACACGAAGGAACAAGATATCCACAAGGAAGTCATAAATATACCAATAAGATATTTGCTTGAAAGCATAGCACTTGGCTAGATATGGTCTTATTGTATATAAATGAAGTCCACACACACATCCATCAAGGGCATCACAACTAGCAACAGAGATCATTGTTGGGATGCTTTGACAAAGGAAACAAGTATCACAAGATATGAAATGAATATCATGCCAAGATACAACATACACAAGGTTGAATGCAAGAGGGGAAAGCATGAATAGATACTTGTTACCGAGATATCACTGGAAGGATGTAGTAGATACCAATTCAAGGTAGATAATAGTTCATTGATCATCCTAGCTTGACTTCAATATGCACATGGTGACAACACCTTCCTTGTGAGTGAGCCGAGCATCCAATGCATCTCCAAATGTTCCTAGAAGAACAACACAAACTAAACGGTACCCAAACTCATCGGGACCAAATAGTTAAAACACCAATATATAGGACAAACTCCACATAAATATGTGCATATAGATATGAAAATGAATTTCATGCACATCTCATCCAAATTGAGACTAGGTGGAGTTTCACCTATATATTGAGTCAAAGAAAGAAAGCATGCCAAATGAAATACATGAAGTAAACATGCATGCTCAAGACTTTCAAAACCCGAAACCAAAAACAAAGAAATGCCAAGTGAAAAGGATACCAAATGGAGAAATCATCACTTGCAAGATATCATTAAAGATACATCAAGGAATGAGATATCCATTGATACACACTAAACTAAAGATGTCAAACTCCCAAAGAGAGGATGGTTCCAAACAAACCAGGCTCTCAACAAAGTTTCATGATGGCACAAAGTACCAAAAAGAAATGGCTTGCCTTCCACCAAAACACACTTGATAAGGATCACAAGAAGAGTGTTCTAAAGAAAATTGGATAGCTCCCCCACGAGTTGTGCATTATATAGGATTTGCATTTGAATACAAAATGCACAAGGTGGGATCACCACTTTCACTATATCTAGAAAACACTAGACAAGAACAAGAAATAAACAAGATCCACAAGTGGTAGGGAAGACAACGGCAGTTGACACAAACCTTGGCAAGAGAAAAAGGCAAATAAACAAAAGCCAATGTAAAGATGATCAATTAAATTCTACCACACATAAGTGATTACCAATTGTCAAAAGACAAGAAGTATTTGGAAATAATTCCCGGTGGTAGATAGCAAGGATATCCGACATCATCTTCAGTCCAAACAAAAAGCTAATTGCAACTTGTAGAGCTAACATGCCACCTAGGAACAAGATAATTTACAATATCAATTCTAGGTGACAATATCTCAAATGTACACATTTTCTAGGCTTGTAATATGCACTTAGTATATTACTCCCCCATAATGTGATACCAATAAGAACTTAACAAGAGGAAATAAGAGGATCCAACACGAGATAATCAATGGAATTTTTAGAATTTGAATTTCTCATGAGAGATATACCAACTAGCGACTAGATAATCTAGTAATATCAATACTAGATGGTATTCCTCATGTACACACATTTATAGGATTGTAAGGTGCACAAAGCACATCACTCCCCCAAAATGGGATGTTCCATTGATCTCTCACACGAGCCAACTAGGATGCAAACAGGAAGCAAAAAGGCTCAACGCATGACGCACACGTACATGATGTGCAAACCAACGCACACATACTTGATTGCTCAAGCTAAGCAAGTTGGAAGCGCAACATATACAAACACATGCAAGGAACAAAACCAAAACATGCAAGGGGGCAAGTAAATTTCAAGGTAAACAATTTAAGTACAAGTTACCGCAAGGAGGGACATTGGATATAAGATAGAAACTTGATAATCCAATTGACTTGGCTTGAGACAAAGAGAATGATGAAGTCCCCTTAATTCTTCATAATGTAGCCAAGTCTCCAATGCCCTCCAACAACACCTATTGATCAAGTTTGAGCTTGTTGGTCCCCAACCAAGTTGGGTCCTAAGAGGTTAGTCACAATAGGTTTGACTACCCAAATGGTTCTTTTCTTGACACCACTTTGAGTACCAACAAACTTGGCAAACACATTGCCAACCTTATCCTTACCAAGAGAATAGATATCATCAATAATAATTGGGTTTGATAAGTTACCACTAGTGCATGAAGAAGCGACGTGACCTTTCTCACGACATAAGTAGCAACGTCTACTCTTCACTTTCTTCTCACTTGATTTCTCAATTTGAGAAGCATTAACTTGAGTCTTCTTGGGAAGAGGCCTTTCTTCAACTTGATGTTGAGCATGAGATTGAAATTGTGCCCTCTTCCTTGTTGCTTGACATTAATGGCCTTCTTCTTCAATGGGCAAGATCTAACATGATGCCCTTCGACTTTGCACTTGAAGCAAACAATCTTGGCCGAATTCTTGACTTGTTCTTGGCCCTTCTTCTTGTTCAACTTGGACTTCTTCTTCTTGTTGGAGTTGAATCCAAGTCCACCTTTGTCATTGGGGGATTTTTGCACACTCAAGATATTGTTGAGTGTGGCCTTCCCTTCATGACACTTTTCCAAGTCTTTCTTCAAAGAAGTGACTTGGGCCTTGAGCTCTTTGATTTCCTCTACATGGTTAGTCTCAACACAAGTACTAGAGGAAGTATAAGCTTCATCGATAGAGCAACAAGGCAAGGAGAGCAATTCATCACAAGATGTACCAACATTGTGAGTAGATGAATTACAAGGACTAGCACATGGCAATATACTATTTTGACTAGAAGTAGTGCTAGTATCCACATCACGCTCACTAGATGTTACCTTAGCAATCATGGCCTCATGAGCTATCTTTAGCACACTATGGGATACTAGAAGATCATCATGAGAGCTTGAGAGCTTTTCATGACTTTCTTCCAATTTCCCATAATTGCTAGATAGCACCTCAAGTTGAGCCCGTAGCTCAACATTCTCCTTCAAAATGGATGCTTCACAAGTAATAGAATTAGTAGCACAAGCATCATCATTAACAACAAGAGGAGAAGGCAACTTGGCAAGCTCTTTTAAATAAGAAGCTTCAAGTTGGGCATGAGACTCGGTGAGTTTGATGAGCTCACCCTTGATGACCCTTGAGCCATTTTCGAGGTGCTCAAAATCCTCAAGGAGTCTAGCATGAGAAACTTCAAGCTTAGCATTTTTAGTTTTGAAATCGTTGGCCACCTCAAGAGCTCTATCATGAGATTCCCTCACTCTAGATAATTCTAGAGCAAAAGTCTCCTCAAGAGATTCGGAGGTGGTTTGCTCATGTTCAAGAGCTTGAGATAGCTCCGCGATCTCATTTGCGTAATCACGCCCATGAGCTTCCATTTTCTCAATGGTGACCTCATGCTCCTCGAGATGAGATTCCAACTCCTCAATATATTTCTTGCCCTCAATGGCAATGGACATAATTTCCATGAAGTTGGAACGAGCAATTTTATTTTTATGAAGAGATTTAAAAATCATCTCCCCCTTAGTTTTTAAGGAGGCAACATTATCATTCTCTTCATCATTATCCTCATCATCGTTAGCATCAACATCATCATCAAGAGACATATTGGGGTACAAAGTAGGAGATACCTTTGATGCCTTAGCCATAAGGCAAAAAGCAATAGATGATGATGTAGGATCCCTTGAGGCACCATTAAACACCACATCGTGTTCCATGGAGTGTTCGGTTTCCTCTACATTGTTAGCACAATAATTCGAGGAAATAGATTTTATCATGGCAACAAGACATAGCAAGCATATCATCATGCGATTTAGTCAAGCAATTTCTACATGATATGCAAGGACTATCAACACAAGCATGTGAAACATTTGGAGTGCTTGAAGTGTTAAAGCCCAAAGAAGGAGCATTGCAATAATATAGTGATGAAGGATCATCCACAATAAGCATACTATCACCATTGCAATGACCAACACTACTCACCATATCATTACCTTGTGGCAAACCACATGTAGGTGAAGTAGAAGAAGTTGAGAAGACTATACGACCGGAGGTGGAGGGGGAACAATCATCCCCACAAAAATTGGACACACCATATTTATCTTGAAGCTTTGTCCACAACTCATGAGCATCCCGGAATGGCATGAGTTGAAAAATAACTACATTGCTCCAAGCATCAAAACGCACATTAGAAGCTTGAGCATTGAGATAAGAGTTTTTCTCATCCTCTAAAGATAATCTTTGGGGATCCTTTGGAGGAGAAAAACCCATATCTACAATTCGCTCTAAATTTGGGTCCATGACCCTAAAGAGATTAAGCATGCAAATTACCCAAACATCAAAATTTGTGCCATCGAAACTAAGAGTGTCAGAGAATCCTAATCCCCTAGTCGACATCTTTACTCTCTAGGCGGTTAAGCCTAACAAAGAGAGACGAGGCTCTGATACCAATTGAAAGATCGAGGATGTCGCCTACAGGGGGGTGAATAAGCGCTTTAAAATAATTGCGGTTTAGGCTTGAACAAATGCGGAATAAACCTAGCGGTTAATTTGTCAAGCACAAAACGTAAAACAACTAGGCTCACCTATGTGCACCAACAACTTATGCTAAGCAATATAAGAAACTATGTGATAGCAAGATATATGACAAAGAACAATATGGCTATCACAAAGTAAAGTGCATAAGTAAAGGGCTCGGGTAAGAGATAACCGAGGCACGCGGAGACGACGATGTATCCCGAAGTTCACACCCTTGCGGATGCTAATCTCCGTTTGGAGCGATGTGGAGGCACAATGCTCCCCAAGAAGCCACTAGGGCCACCGTAATCTCCTAATGGCCTCGCACAATGCAAGATGACGTGATTCCACTAAGGGACCCTTGAGGGCGGTCACCGAACCCGTACAAATGGCAACCCTTGGGGCGGTCACCGGACCCGTACACTTTGGCAACCCTTGGGGGCGGTCACCGGTACCCGTCAAATTGCTCGGGGCGATCTCCACAACCTAATTGGAGACCCCGATGCTTGCCCGGAGCTTTACACCACAATGATTGAGCTCCGAACAGCACCAACCGTCTAGGGCGCCCAAGCACCCAAGAGGAACAAGCTCAAGGGCACCAAGCACCAAGAGTAATTAGCTTCCCAACTTGTAACTTCCACGTATCACGTGGATAACTCAAACCGATGCACCAAATGCAATGGCAAGGGCACACGGAGTGCCCAAGCCCTTCTCTCCCAAATCCCACCAAAGCAACTAATGCTAGGGAGGAAAATGAGAGGAAGAACGAAAGAAGAACACGAAGAACTCCAAGATCTAGATCCAAGGCGTTCCCCTCACTTAGAGGAGAAAGTGATTGGTGGAAACGTGGATCTAGATCTCCTCTCTCTTTTCCCTCAAGAACTAGCAAGAATCATTGGAGGGATTGAGAGTTAGCAAGCTCGAAGAAGGTAAACAATGGGGGAAGAACACGAGCTCAAAGAATTAGGTTCATTGGGGAAGAAGACCCCCTGAGGGAGTCCCGGACTAGGGGGTGTCCGGATAGCCGAACTATCATCATCGGCCGGACTCCAAGACTATGAAGATAGAAGATTGAAGACTTCATCCCGTGTCCGGATGGGACTTTCCTTGGCGTGGAAGGCAAGCTTGGCGATACGGATACGTAGATCTCCTACCTTTGTAACCGACTTTGTGTAACCCTAGCCCTCTCCGGTATCTATATAAACCGGATGGCTGTAGTCCATAGGACGAACAACAACCATACCATAGGCTAGCTTCTAGGGTTTAGCCTCCTTGATCTCGTGGTAGATCTACTCTTCTAACACACATCATCAATATTAATCAAGCAGGACGTAGGGTTTTACCTCCATCAAGAGGGCCCGAGCCTGGGTAAAACACTGTGTCCCTCGTCTCCTGTTACCATCCGCCTAGACGCACAGTTCAGGACCCCCTACCCGAGATCCGCCGGTTTTGACACCGACATTGGTGCTTTCATTGAGAGTTCCTCTGTGCCGTCGCGATCAGGAAGGATGCCTTTTCCCGTCTTTAAAGACGGCACCGTCGTCAAGGGAGCTTTGGCCGCCGGCCAAACTGTCCGGCTAGGTGGTTTTCTTATGACCGCCTGTTCGGCCACCGCTCCGATGATGACCTCTCAGGTCATCAAAAGCGATCTTCACGTCGGCTTGGAATTCGCTGAGCAGTTAGATCCGATTGAGCTCTCCTCTGTAAACGAGCTCTTGGATCGCATCGCCGCCCTGGGAGTCGCTACAGACTACGATTAGATTGGGCTTAAAACCGATCCGAGAGAGATTAACTCTCCTCAGGCTACCCACCACGTTGTCGTGGTAGAAGGACAATGCGGCAACCCTTCTTCTACTTTGAAAACCAACTATGTCCGGATTCCTGATCCCTCCAAGCCGGATTCCCGCGGAGGGACGGACGCTAATCAAATACTGAACTTAGAGTCAGGCATCGGACTAGATTCATTGGAAAGCATCCAGCAAGTCAAGCTTCCAAATCCGGAAACTTCTTGGCCTTTGAGCCTCAGATCGGGCGGGGTTCCGAACTTGATTCCACCCGCCCACCCAAACATAAGCGATCTCTCTCGAATATGGCAAGAGCCCGATGAAACAGTACATCATTACTCGGCCAGATTCCTCCTGGTTATGAACAGGATAAAGGACTGCTGCGAAGAAAGCGCGATTTCAATTTTCTGCAACAATTGCACGGACAAGGGAATCATGAACGCCATAAGTCATCGCGAAGTTACACACTTCGTCGACCTAGCGACCATCATACAAAAATACTGTGTGGTGGAGAGTGCCAGGAACAACGAAGCTAGGTTTTGGGACAGTCCGGCCTTGACTACAACCCTAGTCCGAAGTAAAAGGGTGCGCCATACTCAAGCACCTGGGTTAAAAACCAAAAAGCAAAAAACCCCTAAAGGGCATGGAACCGTACTGGAGGGCTGGCTCAACGGACCCTGCAAAATCCACAGTACGGAGGGCGCCACTCCAACACACAGCCTTCGAGCATGTTGGATACTACGGAAGGTGGCCAAAAGTGGCGAAGGCTTTTTAGCCCCGGGCAAACAGCCCAGCAGTACCGGTACGGTATTAACAATCTTCAAGACTTTCGCATCAAATAACATGCGAAAACGAACAACCCGCGGCCTCGCCGAAGTCTACCAAGTAGCACCAGCAAATCCATGGAGTGACACGGCTACCACCTTCAATGCCAGCGACGAACCTAAATTCCGAACAGCTAGAGAACCAGCCGCATTGGTCCTCAGTCCGATAGTGGACGGCTTTCGCCTTACCAAGGTACTCATGGATGGCGGCAGCGGATTAAACCTCATCTACGAGGAAACCCTTCAAAAAATGGATATTGACTGGAGCCGCATCAAGCGAAGCAGCACAACCTTTAATCCCTAGTCGAGAAGTACGCTGCACAGGAAAAATCACACTAGATGTAGTGTTCGGCTCACCGGACAATTACAGGTCCGAGGAGGTCACGTTCCAAGTGGCCCCATTCGGCAGCGGATATCACGCTTTGTTAGGGCGAGAGGCATTCACAATCTTCCAAGCTATACCCCACTACGGGTACATGAAGCTCAAAATGCCCGGACCCAATGGGATAATCACTCTTGCCAGTGATCCAGATATAGCACTCCGCGCTAAAAATAAGACAGCCGCACTGGCCCTAGAGGCATTGTCCGAAGCCCTAGCGGCAGAGGAACTAACTACGCTGCGCTCCACGGTGGATAGGGACGATGTGATACTCGATAAGAGGTCCAAGTCCACCTCTTTTAAACCAGCAGACGAAATAGTCAAATTTCAGGTCCATCCAACAGACCCCGCAAAGACGGCCTCCATTGGGGCACAATTAAGTCCTGAAGTCGAAGCCGCACTACGAGAATTCCTTCGGGAAAATTGGGACATTTTTGCCTGGCACCCTTCAGACATGCCAGGAATCCCACGCAGGCTGGCAGAATACAGCCTAAACATCCTAAAAGGATTCAAGCCGGTCAAACAAGCTCTTCGGCGATTTTCCGAACCCAAAAGACAGGCAATGGGAGAGGAGCTAGCCAAACTCTTAGAAGCCGGATTCATCAGAGATATAAAACATCCGGACTGGCTAGCCAATCTAGTAATGGTACAAAAAAAGGACAAATCCTGGCGCCTCTGCGTCGATTTTAAAGACCTTAACAAGGCCTGTCCAAAGGACCCTTTCCCCCTCCCTCGCATCAACAAAATCATCGATGCTACCGCAGGGCACGATTCATTGTGCTTCCTCGACGCATACTCCGGATACCATCAAATCAAGATGGCGGAGAAAGACCAGGCCGCAACGGCATTCATTACTCCATATGGGGCATTCTGCTTCAACACAATGCCCTTCGGACTCAAAAACGCCGGCGCAACATATCAGCGCATGATTCAAACATGTCTGGCTCCCCAGATAGGCAAAACAGAAGAGGCATACGTAGACGATGTGGTCGTCAAGACCAAACACGTCGAAACTCTAGTAGAAGACTTGAGGGTGACGTTCGACAACCTTCGAGCATATGACATTAAGCTCAATCCGGAAAAATGCGTCTTCGGCGTACCAGCCGGAAAGCTCTTGGGCTTCATCGTATCCGGTAGAGGAATTGAAGCAAACCCGCCCAAAATCCGAGCTCTGTCACAATTGGATATTCCAAAGGACCTCAAGCAAATACAAAAACTAACCGGATGCGTAGCGGCCTTAAGTCGCTTCATCTCCCGTTTGGGAGAAAAGGCTCTGCCCCTCTACCGCCTCCTCCGGCGCACCGAACATTTTGAATGGACGGATGCTGCCACGGCCGGACTCGAAGAAATAAAGGCCATACTGGCAACAAATCCGGTCCTGGCCGCACCCAACCTGGGCGAACCTATGTTATTATATATCACAGCAACACATCAAGTTGTCAGCACGGTACTCGTCGTTGAGCGAGAGACAGAAGGGCACAGATTCCCTCTTCAAAACTAGTGTATTACGTATCCACTGTTCTAACTCCATGCAAGTCCCGGTACCCACATTATCAAAAGATAGCGTATGCGGTGTTCATGGCATCCCGGAAGCTACGACACTACTTTCAAGAGTGTGCCATAACGGTGGCCTCTGAAGTACCTCTCAATGATATTATAAACAATCGCGACGCAACGGGCAAGATTGCAAAATGGGCTATTGAGCTCTTACCATTTGACATAACCTATAAACCACGGCGAGCTATAAAGTCGCAGGTTCTGGCAGACTTCGTTGCCGAATGGACCGAAGCCGAACTCCCAAGAGTACGGCGCATACTCCAATTGGATCATGCATTTCGACAGATCCAAAATGTTGGCTGGCTTGGGGGCTGGCGTCGTCCTGACGTCCCCAACTGGAGACACAATCTAATACATACTTCAAATAATGTACATGGACTCCAACAACGCAGCCGAATACGAGGCCCTTTTGCAAGGCCTCCGGATGGAAATCTCCATGGGCATTCAATGCCTAGAGGTGCGCGGGGATTCAAACCTCGCAATATCCCAAGTAAATGGAGACTTTGACGCCAAAGATCCAAAAATGGCAGCTTACCGCAACACCGTCCTAAAAATGTCAGCTCGGTTCGAAGGACTCGAATTCCACCATGTAGCCCGGGATAATAACCAGGCAGCAGACGTGTTAGCGCGCATCGGCGCGAAGCGAGACGCCATCCCTCCAAACATCTTCCTGGAACGGCTCTTTAAGCCATCCGTGTTATGGGAAGAGGAGTCCGGAAATAACAATCCGGAGCCAGCTGCATCACCTAACTCAGACCATTCTGACACAATCGGCGGCTCAGCCATTGAAATAACACCTTCAGCTCACGAAATAATGGCAGTAATTGCCCCGTGGACAGAACCATTCCTAGCCTACTTAATTCGGCAGGAACTTCCCGAAGACTGAAATGAGGCCCGCTGCATAGTTTGGCGATCTAAAGCCTACAAGGTCCATGAGGGAGAACTTTATAAGAAAAGCACAACCGGAGTCCTTCAAAGGTGTATCTCCGAAGAGGAGGGGCAGAATCTCCTGGCTAAAATTCACGCCGGACTCGGGGGCACCACGCTGCAGCCCGGGCCCTTGTAGGCAAGGCCTTCCGTACAGGATTTTATTGGCCGACAGCCCGGGCAGATGCTCAGGACTTAGTCCAATGCGTCAGTTGCCAGCTCTTTGCTAATCAGAGCCATATGCCACCCACCGCCCTCAAAACTATACCCATTACCTGGCCGTTCGCGGTCTGGGGGCTTGACATGGTTGGACCCCTTAAAGGGGGAACCCACAAGCACAAATACTTACTGGTCATGGTGGACAAATTCACCAAATGGATTGAGGCCAAGCCCGTTAAAACGGCAGAATCCGGACCGGTGATAGACTTCATATCCGGGGTAGTACACCGTTTTGGCGTCCCCCACAGCATCATCACTGATAACGGCACGAACTTCACGGCCGACGAGGTTAAACTCTGGTGCAAAAACATGGGCATCAAGCTCGATTACGCTTCAGTCTATCACCCCCAAACTAACGGTCAAGTCGAGCGAGCAAATGGTCTAATCATGAGCGGCATCAAACCCAGACTAGTGCGGTCCCTCAAGGAATCTAACACGCACTGGGTAGAGGAGCTCGACTCCGTACTCTGGGGGCTGCGGACCACGCCAAACCGAACTACTGGATTCACACCATTTTTCATGGTATACGGCGTAGAGGCAGTTCTGCCCTGCGATATAATTCATGACTCACCTCGTGTGCGCATGTACGAAGAAAGAGAAGCCGAGTTGGATCGGCAGGACAGTTTGGACGCCTTAGAGGAGGAGTGGGACGTGGCAAAGGCTCGTTCCGCATTTTATCAGCAGCAGGCTCGAAGATATCAAAGCAGAGAAGTACGGGACAAAACTTACAATGTCGACGAACTCGTTCTACGCCTGCCGGACAAGAAAAAGGACAAACTTAAGCCCAAGTGGGAAGGTCCCTTCATCATCGACAAAGTCCTGACCGGCGGAGCATACCGTCTACGTAAAGCATCTGACAACCGACTCGAGCCGAACCCATGGAACGCAGCCCCTCTCCGAAGATTCTACGCCTAAACACCGGACTCAGAGTTCGTCTCACTCCCCCGTCCACCTTTTTATATTTTTTACTGTCTCTTGTCCCCCTCCTTCTTCCCACTTTTTTTTCTCAATACCTTTTATAGGCTGATTTGCACTTTGTTCGCACACACTTGATGTGCTCCTAGCACTCATTATACCTGGGGGCTTCTTTACCAGAAGCTTATTAATATGGGCTTCACGCCCAATACATGTGTCATACTTCCGCATGTACCTTTTATTCACCATTGTATGCATCGATATGACTTAAGTTTTGGCCAAGCTGGATTGCCTGGCTCCTGTGCTTACCCCTACATTCCCGATTGTTAGGCTAGGAGGTAAAGGGAGCACCTCTACGATTGTTACTGCCGGGTCAGCCGGATGTGTACCTCAAACTGGGTGAAGCCGAAAGCTAGCGTTCTTAAGAGAATAATCGGTCGATGACTTGAAAGATGATTTATTACTTACTTATTTATCTGCCCCCAGATGCTTTTTCTGCTATTTTCGCAGTCCGGCATTGCACCTTAGGGCATGCCTCCCAGGGAAAGGAACCCTTAACGGAACTATTCTCCCTGGAAGATGTTTCTTACTAACCATGTAATATAACATAACTAGTTGGGCACTTGTCTGATAAAGCAATTATGACCCCGACGCCTTGTCTCCATCCATGCCCCGGTTCTTTTATAACCGTAGGGGTATTCGGACACACTCCGGCTGTTGGGTCCCAAGGTTGAAGCGAAACGGTCTGCAAAGACAAACGATCTACAATCCGGCTAGAAGGCATCTTACATGTTATTTCAAATTACATCGTCAAACCGACTGATTGTACTCCTCCTCAATCCCATCTAACAGGCTGTCTAATTTACAGTCCTGTTGGGAATATTTCGCGGCCAGTTCTACTTGGCGGTACATCAAGCTCACAGGGATCTCCTTCCCATCAGGCCCTGAAGGTCCGACCTCGGCCATGTGGTTTGGGTCAGCCTTCGGGTAGCGCGTCTTCACCATGGCCCAGGCCTCCCTGGCTCCCTGACGGCAGGCCGATATCTTCCACAAACGGAGGCGTCACCGTGCTCCCTGAAGCTTCTCATCAAGCTCACCAAGGACCTCGGGTAGGGAGACGGATGGCCATAAAGCCTGAATGACGCCACTCATCGCCTGCCGAACACGTTCGAACAATTGCACCAGCTCGGGAAGTTGGTCACCTGTTGACCCAGGCATTTCCTCCGCAGGGCGACCTGTGAGCACACCTAAAGACATATTCTGTCAATCGACTTCCTCGCCGAATTCTTCTTTTCAAAGGAATTTGCTCAAGCACTTACTATAAATGCCACGTCGAAGCCATTGATTCTCCTTCAAGGAGCCCGACAGCTGGGCCCGAACACCTTTCAGCTCTTCTCCTAGCTGGGTGTGGGCGTTTTGGAGCTTGTTTCTCTCCTGCTGCACCTTCATAAGCACCCTCTCGCCGGCCTTTAGCTGACGCAGTAGTTGTTGCTTGTCCGGATCTAGTCCAGCGCCCTCTGCAATATTATTATCAGATTCACGCCGCACTTTGTTAATTAATTATCTTTTCAAAGTACGTCTTACTAGCGGGGGTCTCTGTGGCTCCCCCTGTAGCGGCCAGTGCGGCCTCAAGTTGGGCCTTGCACTCTTGGAGCTCCTGGGACAGATGGGTATTCTTCACCGTAAGATCCTGCATAGAAATTGATCCTTAAATCAGTTATTTTAACTATTTTAAGTCTCAGGGGCTACTGGCATATATAACTATTAAAATTACTTACACGTATGTCTTTCACATACTGCTCCGTGGCTCTGGTTAACCCATCTTGAGCGGCACGGAGGTGCGCGTTTCCCGCATCAAAGGCATTTAACGCCTCCGGGGAGAAACACGCGTCACGAAGAACTGTCCGGTGACGCCTGTGATTCATGGCGCTCTCCACCTCAGACCAGGTGGCGGATAGCCTGTCGGCATCCTCCGTCGGAGGATCATCCGGCCCGTGCCTTGTATTCGCCTCCCCTCCCGGGCCATGCGTTGGAGCATGGCTGGCGGAGGCTTGATTGGCAACCTCTCCGGACACTGTCCGGCGAGCGCTCTTTCTGGAAAAGTTATGAGCATTAATATACCTCCTGGGAATCCTTCCCTTAAAAATAGCGGTGCTCCGTACCATTGCGGTGACGTTTCAGTTCGCGTCGCACTCCTCTTCCGCCTGCCGGGCCGAACTGACCCTTGCTGGTCGGCCACCGCGGGTTCGGCTTCCCGCCTTAAAGGCACCTCCTGCGATGCACCATCAGTATGGGATGGTCAGAATTGAGCACGGATCAAATGATGGTGTCAAGACCTCGGTCGTCGTCACCTGGGAGGCCGGAAATAAACCGGGGTAGTCAGCCGTAATGGCGACTAAAGCATTGTCTATGCTGAGCTGGTGGAACACCCCGTCGATCAGTTCCACCGCTAAGTCCGGATCCTCTTCGGAGGCCGGATCAAGGGACCTTTCTGGATCCTCGGGTTGTGGAGCTGGGCTTTTTATGCCCTCCACATCCCGACGCAGTTCCTGTGTCAAAATCATACAATAACACAATTGCCTTTAAAGGCACGGATCAGATATGCATGCGACCGCTTACCCAGCTCCGAGGGTTGTTCATGGAAAATCTGTTCAGAGGATTCGTGCGGAGGAAGTCCTCCTTCTCCCCCTTGTACAAGCCGGACAGGATCTTCACCAGGTCGTCGGCCGAGCCAGGTCCCTTGCGGCCGTGACGGGTGGCGTCATCGTCTCCATTGAAGTCCCACATGGGGTAGCCCCTATATTGGAGCGGCTGCACCCCGCGCATAATGCATGTGACCATGACTCCGATCATGGTTAATCCGGAATGGGCTAGCAGCCATATCCGGCCCATCAAGTAATGGACGCTCCTATCATCTTCTCGTTGAGGGCTCCGTGGGCGCCAACTCAGGCGTTTCTTCAGTGGAGCGTTGCTGAACTCCGGAAGGCCGATTCGGACTGGATCCGGCAACGGAGCGTCCTCCATATAAAACCACTCCGAAGGCCAGTCTTCGAACGCCTTCTTCGGGGTCCCGGACAGATATCCAGTCTCGGCGATGCACCATATTTCGGCTCCGCCCACTTGATATATCGACCCCTTGTGAGAGCGGGGTACGAGGCAAAACAGCCTCTTCCACAGCGCAAAATGGGGCTCAATGCCCAAGAACAGCTCACACAGAGCTACGAAGCCCGCGATGTGCAAAATGGAGGCAGGTGTAAGATGATGAAGCTGGAGTCCGTAAAACTCCAGGAGCCCCCGGAGAAACGGATGTATAGGAAATCCGAGTCCCCTTATTAAGTAGGGGACGAAGCACACCCGCTCTCCTTTGGAGGGATTGGGGGCGCTCTCCGCCTGCTTCCCACCCTTGTAGGTGGCTAGTCCGGCTCGAACCGGAACCATGAAAGCTGGGGGAAGATATCCCTCGGTTTGGAGTGCCACTAGCTCGCTGTGTGGAACTGAGCGTCTCCCCCAATCTCCTGGCTTAGGGCCGGGAGCGCGAGAGGAGGAGCCGCGTCGACTATCCATGATGGAATGGATTTTTGTCAGAGGCGCTTCGATGAGAACTTGCGGATGGAGGATGGTGCAAGCTGGATCTAGATCCTCGCCTCTCTTATAGGCGGCTCGTTCGCACGGTTAGGGGGTAAAATGTAAAAATACCCCAGCCTTTCGCATTCGTACGACACGTGGAAGAGGGCCATTATTGGGCGTAGAAGCCAAGGAGCGCAACATTTATAAGGAAGCCGGACACTATTCGAAGGGAACATGAAGTTTGAAGGAGAACCCGCCTTACGACGCCGAAGACAATATACGCGCCGGACTCATCGTCGCTGAAGCCCGGTTCGGGGGCTACTGAGGGAGTCCCGGACTAGGGGGTGTCCGGATAGCCGAACTATCATCATCGGTCGGACTCCAAGACTATGAAGATAGAAGATTGAAGACTTCGTCCCATGTCTGGATGGGACTTTCCTTGGCGTGGAAGGCAAGCTTGGCGATACGGATACGTAGATCTCCTACCTTTGTAACCGACTTTGTGTAACCCTAGCCCTCTTCGGTGTCTATATAAACCGGATGGATGTAGTCCATAGGACGAATAACAATCATACCATAGGCTAGCTTCTAGGGTTTAGCCTCCTTAATCTCGTGGTAGATCTACTCCTGTAACACACATCATCAATATTAATCAAGCAGGACGTAGGGTTTTACCTCCATCAAGAGGGCCCGAACCTGGGTAAAACATCGTGTCCCTCGTCTCCTGTTACCATCCGCCTAGACGCACAGTTCGGGACCCCCTACCCGAGATCTGCCGGTTTTGACACCGACACCCCCTTTTATAGGACCTCCCGAATCCAACCGTTATGTGCTCAGGTCGTGCACAAGCGGTACTACCGCTTGGAGGAGTGGTACTACCGCTTAGCACGGTCAAAACAGCCCAACGAGAGAGAAAACACGAGTTTTTGGTCCGGAGCGGTACTACCACCTAGGAGCCACGGTAGTACTGCTCTGGAGCGGTACTACCGCTCAGGAGCCGCGGTAGTACCGCTCTGGAGCGGTAGTAAAAAATTACACCCGCTCTAGTCGCGGTAGTACCGCTGCAGCCATTACCAAAACAGCCACAACTTTTGCAAACTGACTCCCAACTCAACGAAATCAAGTTTGTTGGAAAGCTAACGACATGGGCTAACACAATTTTGATAGAAATATCAAGAATAAGAAAATGAGAAAAGTCCAATAAGAAAATGGTGAGAACCCTTCATCGGATAAGACCGGTAAAACCTCCAACACTGAAAACATCATAGAAGACGCATGCGAACTCCGTTTTCGATGAACTCAAGCTTGTCATCAAGATGACCATAAGCTCTAAGAAACATGATGCAAGGATGCAATGGTTTGAGCTCTCTACTAACGATACGATCAAGCTACCAACTTGAGAGCCCCCCTTGATAGTACGGCAAATGATCCTATAACTCGGTCTCCCAACTACCACCACAAGACCGGTAAAATAGAAAACCTATCAAGGGAAAACCTTTGCCTTGCACATGGTCCACTTGATCTAGATGAAGACGATCTTGACTCCCTCAATTTGGACCACCTTTCTTGATTGTGTTGGCTCGATGAAGACTAGATGATTGCTCCCCCATAGTTCACTATGGGTGAGCCACTCTTCGGCTCATCTTCACAAGTCCATTGACACCACAATGGATGGCAAGATTCAAGCACTTGATCTCTTCGTGATGCTCCACTTGAACTTGCACACGGCAATCTTGATGACGATCACCACTTGATGTCATCATTTCCATGGGTTGATGATATCTTCCTCTTGATGCAAGCCCATGGATACGTACCTAACCCCACATAGAACTCTCACATAGACCATGGGTTAGTACACAAAGTGCAATGGACAATGCTTACCATACCATGGGATCACTTGATCTCTCTCGGTACATCTTCTACGCTTTGTGAGTTGATCAACTTGATTCACTATTGACTTAGTCTTGATCAACCTTGAATCTTTGCAACTCTCTTCATTTGGATGATGTATTGAAGGTAAACATGAATGATCACACAACCTTCTTCTTCAAGATATGCTTGCAATAAGCTCAACTCTCACATGACCAATCTTTGGATAATTCCTTAATAGCACCTTGGTCAACACAAACTCTCCTTGAAGCCAACACATGTACTCCAAGAAAAGACTATGGACAAAACCTTCAAATATAACTCAAGGCAACCATTAGTCCATAGAGATTGTCATCAATTACCAAAACCAAACATGGGGTCACCGCATGTTCTTTCACCCATTATACTCACAATTGATCAATGGTGAGCAGCAGAAGGCGATCAAAGGCATCGTGAAATCTGCCCGAAAGATACTCTCTAACACCAAGCACACGCTGCGGTACAAAGCCATGATGTAGTGTCGGCCGCTCGATGAAAAGGGAGAGAAGATGACAAGGAAGACTGCTTGCCTGACCAACTTGTCGCGAGAAGATTACCTGTCAGTGGTAAGTGACTACATCAGTTGCTAGTACATTCATCCCTCTTGTTCCTCAATTATTCGATTTTGTCTGACTAGCTAGGTGAAGGAAACCTGGATGAAGGACGATTGTTGGGAGGCCCTGGTTGACATGTGGTATGACCCAGCATGTGGAGAAGGGAAATGATCGAGCCAAAATGACAGGCCCGTCTCATGTCCAGGGGAGCCGGAACCTAATCGCTCTCAAGCAACACATGGTATGTGGATTAAGATGTTAACTTTTTTGCACGGTGCATCTTGGTTCATTAAACTTGATGGTTAATTTTGCAGGAGGCGACGGTTGGTCACCCGGTCCACATCCTGGAAGCCTGGAGAGAAGGCCACAAGGGGAAGGATGGCGCCGAGTTCTACATCGAGTCGACAGAGGAGAAGTGGGGGACCTTCAAAGAGGTCTTCCAGGTGGTGCACGGGCAGGAAGCCAAACCTACGTCCAAGCCCCTTGATCCTGAGCTTATCATCATTGCTGGCGAGGGGAAGGGCTATGGCCGCCACCTCCTTTGCAACGGGGCGATCGCCACCTCCTCGCATCGCAAGCTACACGAGATACGTGCATCGAGCACCAGCTCAACTCCGTCCATATGGAGTCGCCCAACCGCCGCCTCACGTGAGATAGTGCATCTCAAGGTTAGCACCCTAACCTTTCATTTATGTCCATGCCTCGAAATAGCACCGTTCCAACCTATATGAGCATAATGCCATGTTACAGAATTTAATGGAGCAGCGGGCTGTTGAAGAGGAGCAAAGGCGGAAGGCTGAGCAGGAGTCCGGAGAAAAGAAATGGGCAGACACTAACAATAGGTTGAAGCTGCTTGAGAATCAACTACAGGTAGAACATTATCTAAACTAGAGTAGAAGATTCATTACATAGGGACGAACCACCCTCACGTGACTCTACTCTTATAGGTTCTTATGCAATCTCGAAGTAGTGCAAGTGATGCCCCTCCTCCACCTCCGAAATGTTAACCCGATGGCCTCTCCTCCTCAAGATGATCTATATATGAACAAGTGTACTTCTACTGTGACATGCACGTGTTTTGCAAGTAGTGACAGTATGTATGAATTAGCGACTTGTGTGTGACGTCTACTTGGATACTATATTCGACTTGTGTGTGATAATATGTGGACTATCCCTAATTATGCATATGTGTGCGTGCGTGCGTGCGTGCGTGCGTGCGTGCGTGCGTGTGTGTGTGTGTGTGTGTGTGTGTGTGTGTGTGTGTGTGTGGACTAGATCAAATATTGCCTATATATGTGTGGACTACTCAAATTGCACTGTAGTTGTTTTCATCTGCAGGGATCAAAAAAGAAATAGCTTAACAGCAAAATGGATGGGAAAGATTTCCTAGAGCAACACTCGAAAAACGATATACTACCCGAGAGCGCCTCTCGGAAAATTGATCGTCTGGGAGACACTACTGTTGTGCCAGGTGGGCCACACCTTTTCCGAGAGCAGCTCTCGAAAAAGAAGGCGAGCATTGCCGAGACCAGCTCTCGGCCAAGATATCGTCATTTTTTTCAAAAATATTTAGCAAATTATTTGAAACTTTTATTGATAAATGTGACCAGTGGGACCACATGTCAGTTAGAAAGAACGCACACACAAAAGAAAATAGGATGTGGCATATACTTTGCCGAGTGCAGTTCGTGGGCTCTTGGTGATGTACACAGTAACTGACGGAGCCATCTGTTTCGGACGTGCATGCCACGTAGCTCCTCTTTGCCGTGAGCAGCTCTCGGCGTCTGCAGGGTTTGCCGTGTGGTGCCTCTTTGCCATGAGGCAGTCACAGCAAAGAAGGCAGTTTGCCGTGAAGCTAGGTTTGCCAAGAGTGACTCTCGGCGTTATTTTCTTTGTCGAGTGTCCGTGTTTTAACACTCGGCGAAGTGCATGACACCTGGCGTACATTAGAATTCCATTAGTGATAGTCAGCCAGTACAGTCGATCCAATTTTAAACTGGAGTTTGAACCGGTCGCTCTCTCTTCCCTACTTCCTTTTCCATCCCCGGGTGAGTGAAATCAGAAGAGTTGATTCAAAATCCAATTCCATAAACCCAACACATTACATCTTTTTTCTATCACGAACCAATAAAGCTCGCCGGCGATTGATTGCTCAGGACGACAACGAGTCCCTGAGCACTTGCACTTGCACCACCTGATCGCCGGTGCCAGCCGCCGGCGTGAAGAGGCAGACGTCGGAGATCCTGAGGCCGTTGTCCCACGCGAAGCCCTCCCAGCCGGCCATGATCATGCCGCCCTTGCTGCCGACCCTCACGGACACCTTCCATCGCCGGTCGCCGCGGCCGGCCACGCTCAGCTCCGCGGTGCACGACTCGGCCCATCCCACGCTGGCACAGAAGGCCTTGGTCAGCTCCATGTACTGCAGATGGAACGGCTGCTCGATGCCCAGCTGGAGCGCCCCATCGTCCGACGACGACGGTCCGCAGGAGCCGGCGGGCGAGGCGGTGGCCGGCGAGAGCTTCTTCCTCCTCTTTGTGCCGGCCGCCGGCAGTGGCGACCGGGAGGGGGACCCTCCGTGGTGGTGGTTGTCGCTGCCGGACTCCTCCACGTCATCGTCGTCGTCGATGTTCACCGTGCCGCCACGCTCGCCGCTGAAGAAGGAGGTGTTGCAGCCGGACGTGTCGAATGGCTCGACGGCAAAGTCGAGGTCGTCGAGGTGGTCGAAGACGAGGAGCTGGCCGGCGGAGAGGCCGCAGCCGGCGACGAAGCTGCGCCACCCCTTCCCGTCGAAGCGCAGGCCCGCGGCGCCGTGCCGGACGAGGCCCACGTGCCACGACCGGCCCGTGGGGTCGCGCAGCGTGGCGACGGCGAGCACCGGCGGCCGGTCCAGGCGCGCCGCGAACTTGGGCGGCAGAGACTGCAGACAACGGCGACAAACATCAGGTATAGCGCAGCAGATTATGGATTGATTAATTAGTTGCAGATTGGAGACGGCGACGGCGCTTACCAGGCTGGACTCGAAGGAGCCCGGCAGGAGGATTTTGAAGAACTTTTGCCGGCGTACGGCGCCGCTCTCCTCCATGGCCGCAACAGATCCACCGGCGGTTATGTCGCTGCCCTTCCGTAGTCCTAGTGCGTGATTATATATCGGACGCCTTATATAGAGGCTAATTTCTTTCTTTCTTTCTTTATTCTCTTGGTTCCTGCCATAACACGGTCCACGGCTCGGGCTCGTCTTCGCCTCCGTTACAAAAACAGCCCACGGTTGACTTTTTTCTTTCAGAATTCTTCTACTACTTCATTTCGGACCAGCGGATTAAGATCCAACGGCCCAAGTTGATGATTTTATGCCGCCAGCCCTCTCCCGCCTGCCTGTTAGATTTAGGGAAATGATAAGAAGCTGACATCAGTTCTTAGGATTTGGGTCCAACGTTCCTAACCATTGGATCAAACATGAATCTTAGCACCCGCGAAACCAGTCGCGTCATCATTTTCTTTCGTTCGGAAAAAGTAAGGGGCGGTTGCGAACGGGGTGAACGGTGAACGCACCTTATCCACCCACACTCTCTCCCCTTTGCTCACTAAGTTTACCATCGCTCTCACTCACTCGCACATCCGGAGGCGGACCCCCCCCCCCCAAACCCGCATCAGCAGCAACCGTGTTGCGAGGAGCTCCGCGGCCGAGCGGCGGCAATGAAGAACGGTAGGTCATGCGGCAGCCATGCGACTCTGCTGGGCAACCACCGCATCCACCCCTGTGCATCCGCAGTTGCCGTGCAACGAGGAGAAGCACCACAGGTCACTGGCGGCGGCTATTGAGTGCTGGGTAAATAGGCAAAAAATTCAATTAAATTAATCAAAATATAAATCATGAGCATGATGTAAAAAACACTAAGCACATACTGATACTTGATCATATTATCGCGTACTAGATAGATAGTAGAAACATCTACGCAAAAATGACTAGTATGGCTAAGACAATAATAAACAAGAGTGGAGCGAGTTATACCCTCTGATCGTCCAGGCAGAGGCCACGGCAGCGGCGGCAACAAGTGTCCCCGGTGGCCTTCTTCTTGGCTTCAAGCTTCTCAATGGCGGCAGAGTCGACTTCATTGGCAGTGGACATGGTGACGACGCCTACATGGACGAACAACGCTGCGCAGTCGCATAGGAGATGCTCCCTAAAAACCTAATCACCCCTCTCATATACAGGATCGAGAGAGGCGAGGGTTCAGAGGCCTACAGTGGGACGGTTGCGCATGGAGGTAGTTGCGACGGCTAGGGTTGGTAGACACCTCACATATATAGGCGAGGTCACGTGGATAGACGCGGGCTGAACACTACTAGGAGAAACCTTATAGATAAAATCTTAGTAGTAGCGCTGGGGAAGAAGCACTACTACTACTTAGTTGTAGCGCGGGGCAGGAAAGAGCGCTGCAGATAGTAGCTTGGCAGTAGCATGGGGTTGCTTGATGACTAACTTAAACCCTTCTCTACACCGAAGGAAGCCACTAACGAGATTCTTCTTAATGACAGGGATATGCTTGGCAGAGCGATGGCTCGGCTGAGAGGCCGTTTCTGGGTCCTACGGGTGGTTTTGTTGAGGGGGCATCTGGCCCGGGATATCGGCAGCGGGGAATGATATTTTGGCTGCTCCTTTTACTGAGAAATAAGTGTTTGAGGCCGTATCGCAGATGAAAAATAATAAGGCTCCAGGCCCGGGTGGATTTCTGGCTGAATTCTATAAGAAGTGCTGGCATATTATTAAGGGGGGTCTATTGCCTTTGTTCAATGATCTATTCTCTAGACAGTTTCAGCTTTTTCAACTGAATTTTGGAGTGATAACCCTGCTTTCTAAGAAAACAGAGGCTGTGAGAATTGAGCAATTCAGACCCATCTGTCTTCTTAATGTTAGTTTCAAAAAATTTACCAAGGTCGGGACTAATAGGCTCACACAGATTGCGCATGCTGTGGTGCAGCCTACCCAAACTGCTTTCATGTCGGACAGGAACATCCTCGAAGGGGTTGTGGTCCTTCATGAAACACTCCATGAGATTCACACAAAAAAACTAGATGGAGTTGTTTTCAAGGTGGATTTCGAGAAAGCGTACGATAAAGTCAAATGGCCTTTCCTTCAACAGGCCTTACGCATGAAGGGTTTTGATGAAGCTTGGCAACGCCAGGTAGAATCTTTCACGCAAAAAGGGAGTGTTGAAATTAAAGTGAATGACGACATAGGTCATTATTTCAAGACACACAAGGGCCTGAGACAAGGTGATCCAATGTCTACTATTCTGTTCAACATTGTGGTTGACATGTTGGCAATTCTGATAGGAAGGGCAAAGGAGGCCGGTCAGGTGGGTGGCTTGGTGCCTCATCTAGTTGATGGTGGTGTATCCATCCTGCAGTACGTTGATGATACAATCATCTTTATGGAGCACGACTTGGTAAAAACGAGAAATATAAAGCTGGTGTTATGCTTATTTGAACAATTGACTGGATTGCAGATTAATTTTCATAAAAGCGAGTTGTTCTGCTTTGGTAGAGCCACTGAGGAACAAGAGGCTTATAGGCAATTGTTTGGATGCGATTTGGGGGCAGTACCTTTCACGTACTTAGGTATATCCATTCACCATTGTAAGCTGACAAACAGATAATGGAAGTGTATCGAGGATGGGTTTGAGAAGAAACTGAGTTGCTGGAAGGGCAAACTCATGTCATATGAAGGCCAACTGATTCTTATTAATTCGGTGCTCACAAGTATGCCTATGTTTCTCTTATCTTTCTTCGAAGTCCCAGTTGGTGTTAGGAAAAGGCTGGACTTCTATCGATCACGGTTCTTCTAGCAGAGTGATGAACTAAAGAGAAAATACCGACTCACCAAATGGGATATCATCTGTCGACCAAAGGACCAGGGGGGCCTTGGTATTGAGAATCTTGAAGTCAAGAACAGATGTCTTCTCAGTAAGTGGCTGTATAAACTATCAGTTGAAACTGAGGCCACATCGGCGCAGATCCTCCGTAGTAAGTATTTGTAGTCCAAGACGTTGTCCCAGGTGACAGTGAGACCGATGGACTCGCCGTTTTGGAAGGGGCTTATGAGAGTCAAAGCTGTTTTCTTTAATAGAACAAAGTTTATAGTCGGTAATGGAAACACCACTCGCTTCTGGGAGGATACCTGGCTTGGTGAAACGCCATTGGCGCTTCAGTATCCGTCCCTGTATCGTATTGTTCAACGATGTGATGCTCTTGTTGCAATGATTATGCAGTCCATTCCCCTTAATATTCAGTTTAGGAGAGCGCTTGTTGGCGACCGATGGGAAGCATGGCTTCATTTGGTGAGTAGACTAATGGAGGTTCAGCTATCTCATCAGCCCGATTAGTTATGTTGGAAGCTTACTAGGTCTGGAGAGTTCACAGTTAAGTCGATGTATATCGATGTTATTAACTCTAGTATTATTCCTAGTTCCAAAGAGGTTTGGAAAGTCAAAGTTCCTTTGAAAATTAAAGTGTTTATGTGGTTTGTACATAAACAAGTTATTTTAACAAAGGATAATTTGGTTAACTGCAACTGGACGGGATCTACTAGGTGTAGTTTTTGTGATTGGAACGAAACTATCAACCACCTCTTCTTTGACTGCCCGTTGGCAAGAGTGTTGTGGCACACGGTGCATATTGCCTTTAACATTACTCCTCCGAATTCGGTCGGTACATTATTTGGAACGTGGCTTGTTGGGATAGAGTCTGAAACAGCTAGACATATTCGTGTAGGAGTATGTGCTTTGTTGTGAGCAATTTGGAATTGCAGGAATGATTTGGCTTTTAATAAAACAACAAATATTCATTTTTTGCAGGTTTTATTCCGAGCTACTGTGCTGATCCATATGTGGTCGTTACTCACTCCGATGAAGGCCAGAGAGCGTTTGGTTAATGGATCTGTCCGATGGAAGATGGTAGCGCGGGATATCTTCAACCGGTTTGGATGGTGGTCATGTAATAGGATAGGCAATTAGTTTACCTATCTTTGTTATGCCAGCCGGTTGTGGCTTTTGGGCCGTTTGTTTTTTGGCGTTGTGGCTCTTTGTGAGCTTGCCGTTTTTTTATTTTCAGATTATAAGACCTTGTTGAACATCTTTTTTATCTTTAAATGTGGCCGTATGCATCGTTCTGATGCAGAGGCTGGGGAGTCCCCCCTTTCCGAAAAAATGGTGCACATTCTTAAGCTGCATGATCCTTCCCGAAGTAAACATTAGATCGACCGTGTTTCCTATTTTATAATCTTGTATGGGAAAATGGCCACAAAAATAGAGATAAGTTGGTTAAAATTAGTAAAATACACCAAATAAATAGAAACGGCGAATGCCTAACCTAGATTATTACAATCCATTGTGTTGCCATATAAAGTATGAGTAAGGATTTCCCCCAAATTTCCAACCTTCTAGTCAAAATTACAACATTTTTATGAAAATAAGTTTCTCAATTTCTAAAATAGTTATTGGGAGTGAAACATTGTTCCTTGAGTAAACTAAAAAAGTGAGACTATTTTGATAAGCAGCTTATGACAACAACACTTATTAAAGTTTTTACCAAATTTTAAAAATTCAGTCAAATGTCCAACAGTATTAATAAAGGTTTCCGATTATCATTTTTTGAAATGATAATAGAAAATCAAACATGATTTACTAAGGAAAAAGGGGAAAAAATGGTCAGATTATAAGTAGTTTAGGAGAAAAAAGATAGTTATTAGAGTTTTAGCCAAATTTGATCAAAGAGTTCAAAGTTACATAAAAAGTTTGAAAACATTCTATAAAATGCAACACATTCGAGTGAGTAGACTATGCTGGTAAATTTATTTCATTCTAACAATGAGTTTGGTCGAAAACCGCTAGCGCGGGCTCCTTTGCAGTTGCTAAATTTTGCTACATTGTGCTTATTTTTAATCTTGTCATAAGAAAATAGCCATGAAACTAGTGACAAACTAATTAGTTAGATAAACATCAAAATTGGTAAAAGTCGTTTGAATAAACATGATAGTCATAATTTACCTCAACGCGGAACTCAACTAATTAAGTTTCAGCCTTAAATTGAGCCTCTATGGTGGCTTGGACAGGTGACTATGACTATAAGGGCATGTACAATGGAGGCAGCACCTAGGTGCTGCCCCATGCCTCCACGAGTGCACGAACGGGTGAGAAGGCTGGTTTCATCTAGCAGTTGCCCAACATGTGGTACCAAGCTGCCATCATTGGTGAGCACCTTTTTCGTCTCTCTGCTCTGCTTTTTCACAGTTTAGTTTCCCATGCAAGGAAGAGCAGCATCGGGACGTCACGCCGGCTTGCTTTCTCCTCTCTTTTCCTACTATTCTTGGCGAGGAGGCTGGTTCTTCTGCAAGAGACCGCTTTGGCCTGCAAGCAGCATGCTGGACCATCCGAACCTACGTGTATAGCTGGAGCACCACTCCACGGTGGAGCATTGGCCATGCCCTAAGGACCGGCTTAACCTGCAGACGTCAGCTGAAAAGCAGGGCAACTGAGAACCTTTTGCATGCCAATTTATGTTGGCCGAGGATGACAAGTTAGTTGGCAAGCACAGTAATTTTGACCAGTTCATTTTTTTTTGCCAGTATTTGCCGTGCTTCCAGAAGTAATTTGTCATCCCCGTAACAGCATAAATTGTCATAAAAATATTCTTTTTGTTATGTGTTCCCAGCGAATGTCAACACAATAACATTTCCCTAAGTGAGAAGATGTCGTGGCCACCAAAGTGGCAAAAAAGAAAAGAAAAAAAACAGGCAGAGGTAGGCCTTGGTGGCGTATTTTTATAGAAAAAAATCTCTAGGGTATGTACAGTGGTTAATAAGATAGTTTTATCTTAAGTCTTGCATGTAATTTAAAGATGACAAAACAATACGTCTATATTGGGTCATCTATTAGCCTTATCTTCAAAAACTAGTTATTCCTAAAAATATGGTGAGACATGTTGTGCTAAAAGATCATCTCTTGCCTTCTCTTAAATAAGATAAGACAACCCTTTACTTATGAGTTCTCTCTCCTCCACCTCATCATTTATCCTACGTGACACTCCTGAGATAGCACTATTGGACATGCCCTAAGCACCCGCGGCGGAATTACATTTCCCAAAGTTAGAAGATGTCGTGGCAAAAAATCGGGGTGCTATATTTATCTGACCAGAATGCAGCATGATATCTAGCAGCTCGAAAGTTTGAGAAAAGGGAAGAGCTAGAAAGCACTTGGCATGCAATAACCCCCGCAAAATGCTCTCTTCCACACTTCCGACTGCTCCCCCGGCCCGGTTCCCCTGTTGATGGTCAAATCAATCAAACCAGAGTCAATTAATCTTCTTCCTGCTCTTCTTCGTGGATCAAATCCACAATAAAATGAAGTAGTTAATTGGCACGCGTGGGTGTAATCGAAGAGGAATTGAAGAAGAGGATCGATCTTGGATTGGATCTGATTGGATTGGATTCAAGAAGAGCAGCGGGAGGCCGCCATGGATTGCTCGATGACGAGCAGCGTGCTGTCGGCCAACTACAACACGGTGCTGTTCGAGTTCGGCGTCATCCTCGTCACCAGCAAGATCTTGTACGCCCTCCTCCGCAACGTCTACCAGCCCCGCGTCTTCTCCGACCTCCTCGTACGCCTCCTCCGCGATCGCCATTAATTACCTTCGTTTCTCTCTCTCTCTCTCTCT
>NC_041389.1:3231257-3234405 GCF_002162155.2 Triticum dicoccoides
CTCTCTCTTTCTCTCTCTGTTGGTGATCGCCATTGACGTTCCTTCCCTGTCCTGTCGTCAATGGCGATTGCGGCAATGGCAGCTGGGCATCATCCTCGCGCAGTTCCGCGTCCTCTCCATCACCAACGCCATCAACCTGGTGTTCGGCAAGATCGGCGGCTTCATCTTCGCGCCATACCTCTTCGCGCTCGGCGTCGAGATGGACCCCTTCTCGCTCCTCGACACCCCCGCCGCCGACGCCGTCATCGCCTACGCCGGCATCGCCTCCACCTGCGTCCTCGTCACGCTCTGCCACGGCGCCATCACCTCCACCTCTCGTACCCACACCGGCATCGTCCACGAGCGCTCCCTCCGCGCCTTCCTCGGCCTCGCCGCCGCTCTCGCCAACACCGCCTCCCCCGTCCTCACCCGCCTCGCCACCGACCTCAAGATCGCCAAGACCAACGTCGGCCGCCTCGCCGTCGGTGCCGGCATCACCTCCGACATGGTCACCACCCTACTCATCGCGCTCGGCAGCATGGTGTGGCGCGACAGCGACGCCGACGCCGCCGCGCCCTTCGCGCAGCCCGCGCTCACGGCGTCCGTCCTCGCGGTCGTCGTCATGTCCGCCTTCATGTCCCGGGCCATGGCCGACTGGGTGGACGGCCGCAACCCCGAGGGCCGGCGCATGCGCGGCTTCGACCTTTCCCTCGTCGCGCTCGTGGCCGCCACGCTCTGCTGGTTCATCTCCGTGCTCCGCCTCGACATCAACATGGCCGCCTTCCTCGTCGGCCTCGCGTTCCCCAGTGACGGCCGGGTGTCGCGGTTGCTCGTCAGCAAGATCAACTTCGTGCTCTCCTCCTTCGTGCTGCCGCTCTACGTCGCCCATGTCTGCCTCTCGCTCCGGCAAACCACCGATGACATCGAGGTCGCGGGCCTCAAGCCCGACGAGGGCCTCCGCGCCTATGTCATGCAGCTGCCCTTCCCATGGTGGAAGGTCTTCTTGGCCACCTCCATGGGCACGCTCGGCAAGCTCGTCGGCTGCACCGGCGTCGGCCTGCTCCGGGGCCTCGGCTGGCTCGAGGCGCTCGCGCTCGGCATGCTGCTCAACGTCAAGGGCTACTTCCACATCTACTGTGCGCTCGCCGCCTTCGAGGCCGGCATCATCACCGACAAGTCCTTCATGGCCATCATCTTCGTGGTGGCGCTCAACGTCGCCGTCACGCCCATGGTAGGGATGGGGATCGCGTCCTGGGCACGCCGGAGCGTGCAGTGGCGCCTCATGGGCCTCCAGCACCACGACCCGTCCACCGAGCTGCGCCTCGTCGCCGGCCTCCGCGGCCCGCAGGAAGTGCCGACCCTCGCGTTCCTCATGGAGTCGCTCCGGTGGGGCGCCGGCAACGGCGAGATCGCGTGCTACGCCGTGGACATGGTGCAGCTGACGGACCAGACGGCGTCTTCAATCGTGAAAAGCGGTGGGTTGGACGGCGTGACGGTAGTGGACGAGGAGGTGGCGGAGATGCGGAAGCTCATCGGCGAGGCGCTAGACGCGTACCAGGCGGAGTGCGGTGGCGTGGGCGGCAAGGTGAAGGTGCGCCGGCTGCTGGCGCTGTCGTCGTTCCCGGACATGCACAGCGACCTGTGCATCTGCGCCGAGGACGCCATGGCGGCGCTCATCCTAGTGCCGTTCCACAAGACACAGTGCCTGGACGGCACCATGGACGGCGGACACTTCGGGTTCCGGCTGGTGAACCAAAAGGTGCTGCAGCTAGCGCCATGCTCGGTGGGGATCATCGTGGACCGCGGCCTCGGCAAGCAGCAGCGTCCAGACAGCACGGCGCAGGCGTCGGTGGTGGTGGTGTTCATCGGCGGCGCGGACGACCGGGAGGCGCTGACACTGGCGTCGTTCATGTGCAAGCGGCAGGCTTCGGTGCGGCTGACGGCGCTACGGGTGGTGCAGAACGCGATGGCGCAGGCGCGGGCTAAGGCGCGTACGAGCCTCTTCGAGTCCAAGAGCAAGCGGCATATGCCTCTGGCGGCGGCGACGACGACGGGGCAGGAGGAGCTGCAGGCGCAGGCGGACGACAAGTTCTTCGCCGAGTTCTACCGGAAGCACGTCGCCGGCAACAAGTCCGTCGGGTACCTGGAGAAGCACGTGGCGGACGGGGCGGAGCTGGTGGCGGTGCTGCGGGGAATGCAGGGGGACTACCGGCTTTTCGTGGTGGGCAAGGGAAGGGACCGCAACTCGGTGCTCACCGAGGGGCTGGATGAGTGGGCGGAGTGCCTGGAGCTCGGGCCCGTCGGCGACATCCTAGCCTCGTCGGACTTCTCGACGACGGCGTCCGTGCTCATCGTGCAGCAGTACGACGCCAAGAAGCACTACAAGGTCATCGATGAGGAGTTCATGCCCTTGTAATGCAATCCATTTCCTTGTTTCGTTATTCCACCTCCATAGTTATATTTCTGTAACAATTTCTACGAAGCAGTTGTTCCGGATGTATTATTGTTGTATAGTAAGTGTACATTTTAATGTGGGTAGCCTTTTACTCTTCAAAACGACCAAAAGAAAAAAAAATCCCTTGTTAATTAGGGTAATCCAAGGGAGAACCGAGATATATAAGAATACCAAAGCATGTTATCTCTTTTGAGGGACCAAAGTCTATCTCGCCAATGGTATGGCCAACAAAATAGAGACATGTGAACCAGCGAACCAACCTGTGATTGGATGGTTAGAGGGACAGTGGTATTCTCAGCCCACCAGGGTTTAAGTCCTGATGCTTGCATTATTCTTCCCGTCGACGACGAGGCGCCTACGGTGACTTTGTAAATCTCAAGATGATATGAAGGCTCGGTCTTTTGAAGGTGCTCATAGGGATAGAGTGTGCGTGTGTACGTTAATAGGGGTGAGTGTATGCGTGTATGTATGAGTGCTTGCGTCTTCGCTGTGTTCAAACAAAGACATGCGAAACAAACACACACAAATTATAACAGGTAACACGACTCTCCACCATCGTTACACGAGAGATAAATCAGGGTTATTATGGGAGGAGCTTGAATGCCACAAGAATCATCCACACCATCTACGAAACATGGCTTGTCACCGCCCTCACGATAAGAGGCCAACATGAACAAGTACAATTCTTTTCTTTTTTGAATTTTCACTCGGGAG
>NC_041389.1:3234661-3245104 GCF_002162155.2 Triticum dicoccoides
GGGGGGGCATCAGTCATGCGGGGTAACTAGGGCCTGCAGCCAAACATCAACATGTCCTCGGTTCTCCTCGCAGAATTGACCCCTCCAAAGCACCGCATCATCCCTGCAACACTTGAGGGTAGCACGCAGGGAGGGGGAGTCCCCTCTGAACACAACAACGTTTCTTCGCTTCCAGAGATTCCAGAGATTCCACCAATCCCTTTCTATCCCTTCCAAAAGGATGGTGTGCGATATGCAGACTTATTCCACATGGTTACCCCTATAGTGTGCGTGATGTTCCTCTCTTATTGCAAACCATTGCAACAAGGCCGCAGTACGAAACTGCTTTTGTGATCGGGAGTTTTAACCGTGTGCTATGGACGGTTCTTCACTAGTGTTAGGCATTTTTGGAATAAAGTTAAGGACCATGCATGTATGTAGAGCAAACCCAAGAAGATAGGTATATACTCCCTCCGTTCCTAAATAATGTACTCCCTCCGTTCCTAAATATTTGTCTTTTTGAAGATTTCAAATGGACTACCATATACGGATGTATATAGACATATTTTAGTGTAGATTCACTCATTTTGCTCCGTATGTAGTTAGTTGTCAAAATCTCTAGAAAGACAAATATTTAGGAACGGAGGGAGTAAGTCTTTTTAGAGATTTCACTACAAACTACATACAGATGTATATAGACTCATTTTGCTCCGTATGTAGTCCATAGTGGAAGCTCTAAAAGGACTTACATTTAGGAACGGAGGGAGTACATCTGTAATCTGTTTAGCAAAACTATGTACACATATATGGATGAGAACATGGTACAATTTGAATTTACATTAACAAGTCTAATGACCTCTGCCTCTCTATAATCACCTCACAACAATGATGTACGTCTGGAATATGAAGTGGTATTTTACTAGGGAACCTGTTGAAAAAAAATTCTACATCATCCTGTCTATAATCACCTCTGCATGTTTATCACCCTTATCCATGCTGTCGCAAAGGTCAAGAAAGAGGCCGGCGGAGCAAAACCCGACAACCATGCCCGCCACGGCGAGGACGCGCGTGGCCACGTAGACCGCCGATCCAATGGCGGATTGGGATTGCTGGTGGAAGAAGACTAGGAGAAGCATGGAGCCGAGGAAAACGAGGAACCCGGCGAGAAACCCCACACAAAGAAAGCCGCACCTGCTGCACTCGTCGGCGTCCACGGCCGCGACCTCGTCGTCTCCCAAGTCGGGAGGGTTGTAGGTGAAGTAGGTGATGACGAACCTCTCCTTCCATGCCCAGAAGCCGTGCCGGCTGGGCTCCGCCGGCGCTGACGCTGCGTCGGGACTAGCACCGGGGGGCAGGCGGGTTCTCAATATCGACCATGGATCGATAGAGGATTCGGTATCGACGTACCTATTCTGTCCTGGGATAACGCACACGCATCTTGTAGCATCACATCCAATGGCTATAAAAGATAAATGAGACCAAATTATATCTCATCTTGTAGCAAAACTGTATATAGATAGTTAGAACAGAAAGAAACCAAGGAGGACAGGAGATTGATTCTCTAGCTAGTGTCCGAGTCGAAGTGCAGCCCTCCTGCTACAAGTCGTACGTCCGCCCTCCTGCACTTCCTCGGCCATGTCCAAGTGGCACCTCATCCAGCGACGCTTGGATCTGCTCCTCGACGGCAGCGAATTTACGCTGGAGGCTGTACCTACTACATCAAGCGGTGCCCGGATCTATCTATAATCCTTTTTCCTCTTCGTCTCTCTAAGAACAAGCAAAGAAGGAGAAGAAGAAGGCTACAACACGCAAAGAAAACACACACCCATAGTTTCAAATAGCGGAGATAGCATCCGCTATTGCGTCCGCAATAGCGCTCGCGCAATAGCATCCGCTATTGCTCAAATTAAATGTCATCAGATTTTCTTAATGATCTACAAATATAAACAATGATCTAGTGTTTTTACAAATCCGCTACATGGACATAGCGTCCGCAATATCGCCCGCTATCCGCATTCCGCTACACAGACCCCAATCCGCTACCAGCCCGCTATCCGCTATTTAAAACCATGCACACACCCAAAGCAAACACTCTCTCACGCAGAAAGCATGGCCTTCTCACCTCTCGTCCAAGTCCCACGCGCACCCTACACGTGGATGAATGAGTGTCTCTTGTATATACACAGGAATGGCGACATGATGAAGGTGGCGAATTTGCATTGGCTTGATTGCTAGATGCGGTTGTATGTAGAAGCCCAAAGATCAGGGACGAGCATCCCCTGCCGTACGGCACCCAGCCGTTCCCTCACTGACATGTTGGCCGGCAAGAACCTGGCCCACATGTCAGTGGGCCAACGGCAGAGGCCGTACGGCAGAGGAGCCGTTCCCAAAGATCAGGGATACGGGGCTGCACGCACAAGCCCAAAGACGGGGTCATTACGAGGGATATTAATAGCGGGTTAGGTTGCAGTCTGGCAGACTTAATACTTGCCTGCCTTGATCGCAGCGAATTTGCTCACCCGCCAACTAGAGGATGTAGTCAGAGCAATTTGTTTTACAGTGGCCTAGAGAATATCTAAAATACATGAAGATTACTTGCTTCTATAAGACCAGCCACAGTGGGTAGTAACAGAGGCGGAGCCAAAAATAATCGCCAATGGGTTCATTCACTAACTAGTTATGATTTTTTTTAATGAACTTTGTCCTATTTTGTGACAAATTGCAACGAGATTATATCAGTCAAAGAAAGCACAATTAATATGATATCACTTATCACACATATTTTTCACTTAAAAAAACAAGAGTGCATAACATACCGATCGGATGAAATTATAAAATCACTTGTTTACATATTATAGATAAAAGTAGTACCAAAATAAACTTCATATCTCATATCCAACTTCTCATCTTTCTGAAAACAATGAAGAAAATAATAAGTTAATTAGTTTGGCAAGTTTAAAATAAAAGTGACATCATGTGAAAGAATCATGTAAAGTTACTACATTTTAGAGCTTCCCTTTTCGATCTTTTATCGCCTTAAAAAGATCAAACACAACATCATTACTAATGGGAGAAAACATATCTTTCTCCACATAGCAAA
This sequence comes from Triticum dicoccoides, assembly GCF_002162155.2. Classification (NCBI taxonomy): domain Eukaryota; kingdom Viridiplantae; phylum Streptophyta; class Magnoliopsida; order Poales; family Poaceae; genus Triticum; species Triticum dicoccoides. The sequence continues at coordinate 3,237,741 of NC_041389.1, forward strand.
TTAAACAATCACTCATGAACTGATCACAAATTTTGTTGCGCAACTTTTTCTTGACAACATTCATAGCTGAAAAGCATCTCTCCATGGATGCTGTTGCAACTGGTAATATCAATACTAACTTTAGAAGATGATAGACCAAGGGAAAAGTAACATGTTTATTTGGCTGCACCATTAACTTCACAAGATCAGCAATCCCATCCAAATTAGCAAACCTTTCATCCGCTCGCACATTGTCAATGTAAGTGCGCAGTTCAGGACCAAGATCATCCATTTTTTTGAATCAAAATCATCTGGATAAAACTCAGCTAGCTTCGCTAAGCTATCCAAGTTAAAAGCAACAAATCCATCGTTTGGGTTGAAAGAAGCCATGTGACCAAGTGGCCTAGAGAATATCTACAATACACAGTGGCAGACCCAGGAAAAAAATGAAGGGTGTGCACACTCTAAAAAAATTCCCACCTAATCCACGTGTCAGACAAAATATGGCAAAATAATAACATGAGTAGCTTACTGCAAATCTCACAACAATTTAGTTCACAAAATATATCTCAAATGTGCTCAATTACAATACGAGTAGTCTTACATGAAAGAAGCACAAGTAGAAAATTACATCACTAGGTAATTCTACATTTTTGCATTGCCATGAAAGCATCAACTATGTCATCTTCGCTTACTTCCATGGACACATCCCATTCAATAAATGTACCAAGGAATCATTCAAGCAATCATCACTCATAGTAGTCCTCAACTTATTTTTCACTAGATTCATTGCTGAAAACACTCTCTCAACACTCGTCGTCGCCACCGGTAAAATCAATATCAATTTGATGAGTAAGTAGATCAAATCATAAAGAACATGTTTCTTTGTTGCAACAAGCATAATAGAGAGCTCACCAATATTACTTGCATTTCTAAACCTATCATCTTGTCTCATATCATCAATAAAATTAGTAAGTTGAAATTCTAGCCTTATCAAATCTGTGCTTGAAATGTCCATGGGATAGACACTACAAGAAATATGTCAACTTGCGACCTTGACTATTGGTCACTGTATGGTCATTATTTTCCATTTGTGACCTTTTTGTGACCAAAAACAGATGGTCAAAAGCTGACGGTCGTAAACTGAAATTAACGACCTTCTCTGTGAGAAGGTTGTATACGTTTACGACCAAAATATGCCTACTGTTTTGTTTTGGTCACTAGCTATCTGCCCAGGCCACGTCGGATCCGACGTGGCAAGCTGACGTGGCAAAATTACGACCAAATGAAAAGGTCACTGACAAGAATCAGCCCAGTCCGATTAGGTGTCTATATGGGCCAAGCCCATCAAATCAGCCCATTTATTATATATTTTTCCTGTCAATTTTGTTAGCTACCTGGGCCTGGACCAACAATTCGGCCTTCTATTTATTTCCGGGCCATGGCCTTTTAACATTGTTTGGGCCATTGTATTTTGAAGCTGGTCCCACCACACTAGTAGAAAAAGGACCTAATATGAGACACATTAGTGCCGGTTTGATTTTGAGCCGGCACTAATGTGTCCAATAGTGCCGATTCCAACGGCTAGCCGGCCGTTCTCATTAGTACCGGTTCGTGGCGAACCTTTAGCACCGGTTCGTGCCACGAACCGGTACTAAAGAGGATGGTGGTAGGGTGTTGTCAGTCTGGGGCCCCTCGAGCACCTTTAGTACCGGTTCGTGGCACGAACCGGTACTAAAGGTCGACCTACATAAACCCTTCGTCCAGCCGAGCCACTACGTTCTTCCCCTTTCCCCTCACATCCTCTGTTCTTCCCCTCTTTTCCTAGAGCTCCTCACAAATTTTGCTCAAAATTTGTCAAGATTTGAAGGCCCCCATCCATTCAAATGATCACAAAGGTTAGCAACTTTGTCCTTTGAACTCTCATTGCTAGATTAGCTCTTGCAATGCTTTGTATAGTGATTAATTTGGGAGGAATTATATTTGCTAGTATTTTATTTATATGCAATTTGAGGTCAAAAATAACACTTAGTTTGCATATGTAGGTGTGGTTTACTTAGTGCCTTCTAAATCTCCGTCGTAACCACCGTCGCTCGCCCGCACCGTCCCGTCGCCGGCACCACCTTGTGGTGAGGCTCTTGTTCATGAATGTTTTACATTACCAAATTGATGTTTGTGTGATTTGTATATATAGTTACTCGTATAATTATCTTACCCGCACATTGTTTGTTATACATAGTGCCATGGTTTTGATATCTGTCCCCGTCGGCCCTCGTCCTTGTTATGATTCGGTTGTGGTATATTATCTTTTAAAACTAGTTGTTGCATTTCGTGTTTATGAAAAATTATGCCCATCAAGTTGACATAGATATTTTTATCTAGGAGGTATGTGAACCGGAAATTCCAACCGACCCTATTGTCGAGAGGTTAAATTTAGTTGAAAGAGAAAACGAGTATTTGAAAGAAAAATTGAAAAGAATTGAGGGGGAGAAGATGGAATTGGAGTTGCATGTTGCCGATGTCGTCGATGATCACAAGATCAAGATGGAGAAAATGAGGTTGAAGATTAGAAAGATTAGAAAATATGCCATTGATAGTGTGGCTTGGTATCATTATGCTGTTGGATCAATTGTTACCTTAGTTGCAATCTTCATCGCATTTGTTGTTGCATTTAAATTCTTTAGCTAGAGAGTTATTTGTATGTTGCATTTAATTAAGTGTTGTATATGAACTTTATGTATGAACTTGTATTAATTTGGTCTATTCGGTGTTGTGTAATGAAGATGAGCCGACAATGGATGTATGATGACAGATGCTCTCCCGAGTTCATTAATGGCGTGCATACTTTTCTGCTTGCCGTTGAGGCAAACAAGCGGGCGGATGGTTTTATGCCTTGTCCATGTGCTGGCTGTAAGAATGGTCATAGTTACTCTACGTCAAGAACCATTCACATCCACCTATTTGAGTCCGGTTTCATGCCCCACTATAATGTTTGGACCAAGCACGAAGAAATAGGGGTTATGATGGAAGGCAATGAAGAAGAAGAGGACGACGACGGCTATCCTGGCCATGGGTTCCCTGAATACGATGATACAACAATGGGGGAAGAAGCTGAGCCGGCAATGCAGGAAGAAGTTGAAGAAGAGGCATCAGATGAGCCCGCTGATGATCTAGGTCGGGCCATTGCTGACGCAAAGAGAAACTGCACAAGTGATCTGGAGAGGACGAAGTTGCAGCGCATGTTAGAGGATCACAAGAAATTGTTGTACCCGAATTGCGAAGCTGACAAAAAAAAGTTGGGCACCACACTTGAATTGTTGCAATGGAAGGCATAGAATGGTGTATTTGACAAGGGATTTGGAAAGTTGCTGGTAATGATAAATATGCTTCCAAAGGACAACGAATTACCCGAGAGTACGTATGAAGCAAAGAAGGTTGTCTGCCATCTAGGGTTAGAGGTGCAAAAGATACATGCATGCCCTAATGACTGCATCCTCCGGTGAGTATGAGGATTTGAACGCTTGCCCGGTATGCGGTGCATTGCGTTATAAGATCAGTCGCGATGACCCTGGTGATGTCGAGGGTGAGCGCCCCAGGAAGAAGATTCCTGCCAAGGTGATGTGGTATGCTCCTATAATACCACGGTTGAAACGTTTGTTCCAAAACAAAGAGCATGCGAAGGCGATGCGGTGGCACGCAGAAGACCGTCAGAAAGACGGAAAGTTGAGAGTACCCGCTGATGGTTCGCAGTGGAGAAAAATCGAGAGAAAGTACTGGGAGGAGTTTGCAGGTGACCCAAGGAACGTATGGTTTGGTCTAAGCGCAGATGGCATTAATCCTTTTGGGGAGCAGAGCAGCAACCATAGCACGTGGCATGTGACTCTATGTTTGTATAACCTTCCTCCTTGGTTGTGCATGAAGCGGAAGTTCATTATGATGCCAGTGCTCATCCAAGGCCCTAAGCAACCCGGCAATGACATTGATGTGTACCTAAGGCCATTAGTTGAAGAACTCTTACAACTGTGGGATGGAACATGTGTACGTGCGTGGGATGAGCACATGGGGGAAGAATTTAACCTAAAGGCGTTGCTGTTCGTGACCATCAATGATTGGCCTGCTCTCAGTAACCATTTAGGACAGACAAACAAGGGATACCGCGGATGCACACACTGTTTGGATGATACCGACAGTATATATTTGAAGAGTTGTAAGAAGAATGTGTACCTGGGACATCGTCGATTTCTTCCAAGCAGGCATCCCGTAAGAAAGAAAGGCAAGCATTTCAAAGGTGAGGCGGATCACCGGACGAAGCCTCGCCACCGTACTGGTGCTGATGTACATGATATGGTCAAGGATTTGAAGGTAATCTTTGGAAAGGGTCCTGGCGGACAACCTATTTCGAAGGACGCTGACGGACGCGCACCCATGTGGAAGAAGAAATCTATATTTTGGGACCTGCCATATTGGAAAGACCTAGAGGTCCGCTCCGCAATCGACGTGATGCACGTGACGAAGAATCTTTGCGTGACCCTGCTTGGCTTTTTGGGCGTGTATGGGAAGACAAGAGATACACCAGAGGCACGGGAGGACCAGCAACGTATGCACGGAAAAGACGGCATACATCAGGGTCAGGCCAGCTACGCTCTTACCAAAGAAGAGAAGGAAATCTTCTTTGAATGCCTGCTCAGCATGAAGGTACCGTCTGGCTTCTCGTCGAATATAAAGGGAATAATAAATATGGCAGAGAAAAAGTTCCAGAACCTAAAGTCTCATGACTGCCACGTGATTATGACGCAACTCCTTCCGGTTGCATTGAGGGGGCTTCTACCGGAAAACGTTCGATTAGCCATTGTGAAGCTATGTGCATTCCTCAATGCAATCTCTCAGAATGTAATCGATCCAGAAATCATACCAAGGTTACAGAATGATTTGGTGCAATGTCTTGTCATATTCGAGTTGGTGTTCCCACCATCCTTCTTCAACATCATGACGCACGTCCTAGTTCACCTTTGCGAAGAGATTAATGTTTTGGGTCCTGTATTTCTACACAATATGTTCCCCTTTGAAAGGTTCATGGGAGTCTTGAAGAAATATGCTCATAACCGTGCTAGGCCATAAGGAAGCATCTCGAAGGGCCATGAAAATGAGGAGGTCATTGAGTTTTGTATTGACTTTAGTCCTGACCTTAAGCCGATTGGTGTTCTTGAATCGCGGCATAAGGGCAGACTGTAAGGAAAAGGCACGCTAGGAGGGCATCAAATAATATGTATGGACGGGCATTCTCTCACTGAAGCACACTACACAGTTCTATAGAATTCCGCCTTGGTGGCTCCGTATATGGAGGAACACAAGAATTTTCTACAATCCAAACACCCGGAGAAGTCTGACGACTGGATTATACGCGAACAAATGAGGACTTTTGCCGGTTGGTTGCAGAAACGTGCCCTGAATGATGGCGATATTCAAAATGACATGTACTCGTTGTCCCAGTTACCATCTTCGAATATAATGACTTTCAAAGGGTACCAGATAAATGGGAATACATTTTACACGATCGCCCAAGATAAGAAGAGCACCAACCAAAACAGTGGTGTCCGCTTTGATGCAACAACCAACACGGGAAAGGAAACATATTATGGTTACATAGAGGACATATGAGAACTTAAATATGGATCAGGTGATTTGAAGGTCCCTTTGTTTCGGTGCAAATGGGTCAATATGACACGAGGCGGGGTAACGGAAGACCCGCGGTACGGAATGACAACAGTGGATCTCAACAATCTTGCATATGCAGACGAACCATTCATCCTAGCCAATAATGTGGCGCAGGTTTTTTATGTGAAAGACATATCTACCAGGCCGAGAAAAAGAAAAGATAAGGAAGCGAATGGATCATACGACGAGCCAAAGCGCCACATAGTTCTTTCAGGAAAAAGAAACATCGTGGGAGTGGATGACAAGACAGACATGTCAGAAGATTATGAAAAGTTTGATGGAATTGCTCCATTCACAGTGAATATTGACCCGAGCATCCAGTTAAATGATGAAGATTTTCCATGGCTACGGCGCAAAGGGACACACGCGAAGAAAAAGTTTCACACCCAAAGATCTGGGATGTGATCGGCTTCACTATCATCACTTTCTTCTGTGTTTCACACCCAGGAGGGATGTCTGTAATAGTTAGGGTAGTTAATTATGTGTTTTGGCATTTGAAACGCGAAGAAATTTTATGTGCAAACAAATTCTTTTCATGCATTTACTAATTTTTTCCAGCTAAATGACCCTGAAATTGAAAAGCATTTGAAATGAACTCAGAAAAGGTTGAAAGTTGGCATGGTATCATAATTTCATACAAATAGCATGTGCAAAAAAGTAGAGAGGGTTACGGCAAAAACTGGATACACTTCGTGTACAAAATGGACAATCTCTTTTGAAGTATCAGGTTTCCGACGAAAACTGAACTGTTACAAAGGCATTTCATTTTTTAAATAACCTAAGCATTACCAAATTGAATATAATGATAAAACACACTAATATTAAACATAAGAAAAAAGAATCATTGAAAAAACTTTTTTCAAAGTTAAGTTATTCACAAACTAGTGATTCACACAAATTTTCAAATAATTCAAAATTTAAACTATTCAAATTTGAAAACTACCGGCACTAACAGAAAGTTTGTAATTTTTTGTACCTAAAGCAAAAATATTCACAAAGAAACTCTAAATACAGCAAAAAAACAACTCAAAAAAAAAATAAAACAAAAATAAATAAAGCAAAAAAATTTAAGAAAATAAAAAAGCCTGCCTACTGGGCCAAAGCGGCCTTCATACGACTAGGAACACAACCTTTATTTGGGCCAGGATGCAGGCCCGCAAAGGCCCAATAGGCCCACAGGGTAGAAGAGGACAGGTAGGCCCAGTAGGCCTGCTTAGGAGAGGAGCTCGAGAGAGCTACCGCACTGGGGCTTATAAACCAGTGCGGTAGCCCCTCGGGTAGCGAGGTGGGACTAAACTTGCGCACGACCTTGAGCCAGCGCACCCCCTTTAGTACCGGGTCGTGGCTCCAACCGGTACTAAAGACCCCCCCCCCTTAGTACCGGTTGGAGCCACCACCCGGTACTAAAGGGGGTGCGCTTCCCGCCGCTTGGCCTGGCCAAAACAGACCTTTAGTACCGGTTGGTGGCTCCAACCAGTACTAAAGGTCCCTCTGTTTCTTCCCTCTGTTTCCTCCCTCCGTCGCGCCGCCCTGCCCCGATCGACGCTGTCCCCGTCGACGTCGCCGCCCCCGCCCCTCGTCGCCGACCCCGGCCGTCCCCGCCCCTCGTCCCCGCCCCCGTCGACGTCGCCGCCCCGGCCGTCCCCGTCCCCGTCGTCCCCGTCATCCCC
>NC_041389.1:3245687-3251055 GCF_002162155.2 Triticum dicoccoides
CGTCGTCGCCTCGCCGGTGAGCTCGCCCCGGCCGCCATGTCCACACACACACACACACTACACACACACACACACACACACTACACACACACACACACTACACACACACACACATTATTAGTTTGTTTGTTATAAATTTTTCTGTTTTTATAGAAATGTTAGAAATTATTCTATTTTTAGTTATATAAATATTAGAAATGTTAGTTATATAGAAATGTTATAAATGTTTTCTGTTTTTTAGTTATAGATATATTTATAGAAATGTTAGCAATTTTTTTGTTTTTTAGTTATATAAATATTAGAATTGTTATAGAAATGTTAGTTATATAATCAGGAAATTTTAGAATTAGTTTTAGTTAGATGAATTAGATTAATGTCAAATTGTTAGAATTTGCATATATATAGAATTTTAGTTATCACAATCCAATCATTTAAAAAATGTTACTTTTTGCGGGCATATAGTATTTGTTCTCGACGACGTCCTGCTTCAGAGGACCCATGTCCGGGACTGTGCTCCGCCGGGCTGGCACTGGGAGGTGCTACCTGGAGGGGCGCGCCGCTTGGTGAGGAACCCGACCTCGGGTTCCGTCGTCGACCCTGATCTTCTTTGGTGGCGTTCGCGTGGGCCACATTCGGTGCAGAGGCAGTCGGCCCCGCCGGAGGTGGTGCGTCGCCGTGTCAGGGAGGAAGATGAGCACGTCCATCGCTACATGGCTGCTATGGATGACGTCAGGTTCTCCATTATTTGGCGGGTTCTTTGGGCAGATGACCGGAGATATGATCCTGTGATGGTTCCTTCTCTTTGGGTGTGCACCGCCCGTGCCCTAGGAACCGCGAGTGGCGCCCTAGATTCTTCTGTAGTACTCGATCTTTATTAGGTACCTAGCCAGTGATGTATTCGATATATAATATTCGAGATGATGTATTCGAGATTATATATATTAAGACAACGATGTATTCGAGATTATATATTCGAGACGATGTATTCGAGATTTAGTTTTTCCTTATTGATTAATTGCATCCATGCATTGTAATTTGAATACTAAATTGTTTTATATTTCTTCTGTAATAATTAGTAAAGTAAAAGCTATGGCGGACAATACCGGCAGAGAGAGAGAGAGAGAAGAGGAATTGTTCGACATCATACGCAGCCCTCATAGGCTAGATGATCTGAATGAAGATGACGGCTCCCAATATCTAAACAATACCGGAGAGGGTGATGAAAAGATATTCGATCTCGACGACCGAGCTGATGAAGTCATGAACTATGATTATGATGACACAGACAATGTTAGTGATGACACAGACAATGTTGATCTTCAAATAACAAAGACTTCCGGCGAGGTATATATTTATATAAGCATGCATCCTAGTGATCATCACATGTTTTTTTATTGAAGATATATTAACGAATCGATCTTTCTTCTTTCAGCCCTCCGGATCGAGCAAATCTGCTTCTATAGACAGCAAGACAAAGTGAGGCCCGGGCAGATTGTTGAAGGATGGTGTAAAGTACCACATCGAATCCACCAAACTTAGTGGAGAACCCCTCACGCCTAAGAACGTTGCGGACAAGTGGACTCGTCAGTGCGGAGTTCTTGTGAAGGACAAACTCCCGATCTCCATTCAAGAATGGCAAGAGCCAAAGACTAAACGTCCAGGTGTTACTTGGGTCGATGACAGAGCCAAAAAAGACTTGGTGAAATCTCTGATGGAACATTTCGCCCTACCAGATCATTTCACTAAAGCAGATGTGGAGAAAGTCAAGGCTGCTGCTCTTAAGAAGATGGCAATTGCATTCAACACCCACAAGAAAACGGTATGGGCCAACTACCTCGCTAATGAAAGGAAGAGAACACTGGAGAAGCAAAGAGAACACTGGGACGATTTCGTGACCTTCAAGGATTCAAAATTATCTAAGGAACGGTCGATGAAAAACAAGGCAAATGCCGCAAGAAAGACGCAGTTCCATAGGCTGGGTCCAGGTGGCTACGCGGTGGGATTGCCTAAGTGGGATAAGTCTGAGCAAGAGATGGAGGGTGCAGGGGTCACTCCGATTAATAGGAGCTGGCCCCCCAGGTGCAGAAATTGGTTCTATGCGCATGGGGGGGGGGGGCGTTGGACCCGAAGACAGGCCTGGTTTCGAAGAAGGCAAGTCTAAAAGGAGTCGAACAAAAGATACTTGACGCAATAGAAGAAGCTCGAGCGGGGGTGTTCACACCCAACAGAGAGAAGGACGAGCTTACGCGCGCCCTGGGAAATCCTGAACACCCGGGAAGAACACGAGGCATGGGCGTTATTCCATGGTATGAGGGCTTTTCAGACTGGAATGACGATTACAGGTCCCGTGCAAGAAAGAAGATGGAGGAGGAGAAGAAGAGGAAGTTGGAGGAGGAGCAGAGGAAGCAGGATGCAGAACGCCTTCAAGGCCTAGAAGCAAGGCACGCGGACCTGGCACTCAAATTCCAGCAGCAGCAGCAGCAGATCGACTCACTTAGCCAGGAAAGGGGGTCTCAGCAGCGGCAATAGCAAGCGGATGATCGTCCAGCATTGGATAGCACCATCCCATCCATGCCGAGAAGCAGCGTTGGTTCTGCCCTGGGCGACACACTGCTGGATACATACCCTGTGGATGACATCATAGAGAACACTAACTGTGAGCTACACTCCAAAATGAAGAACATATCCATGAAGGTGGCGGACGGCGTTGCTTTTCCAGTGACCCCTAAAGCAACCTACCATTGCATCCCGATTACAGAGGGCTATGCTCGTGTCATGGTTGATGAAGTGGTGGACCCATATTCGGGGCTAACGCTTGACATTCCTGGAGGTGAAGACGAGCGCACACTGGGAGAGGCCATACATCGTCTCATCCTATGGAGAAAGGATTGCATCATCTTTCGAAGTCCACCGACACCGCGTCATCTGCCGACTCCTCGAAGTCCGCCACCGAGTTAGCAGACTCCCGCTCCTCCAAGTCCACGAACGCGTGAGACGACTCCTCCTCGAAGTCCGCCACCTCCTCCGCCAGTTTCAAGTCCGGCACCGTGTCAGGCCACACCTCCTGCTTCAAGTCCGGCACATCGTCAGGCCACTTCTCCTGGTCCAACTCCACGTCAGCCGTCTCTGCCGTCTCAGCAATTGCAGAAGAGACATGCTGCAGCTTTGGTGCGTAGCGGTACGAGTCGAGGTAGTTCAGGAAGTACAGGCGGAGACAAGCGATATAAATATGGTCCAAGCTTCGCTCCTCTTCCTCAGAGGCCTTACGACATGACCGAGGAGCAAAACGCAGCCATAGTGCAGGCCCAAGTGGACGCCCATTTTGGACTGAAACCGGCACCGCCGCCAAAGGAGAAAGTGCCTCAGAAAATGATTGACCACTTCATTCATATGGCTAGAGCACCAGCTCCCAAGCCTGTTGACTCAGACTATGAGCGTCAAATCAGGAAGCTACATCGAGCATGATTACAGAAGGAAGCGAGCTCGAGCTCGAGCCAACAAGCAGCTGGCAAAAAATGCGGGAAAACCGTTCCCCAGCTGGGAGAACAGGCGGCGCAAGCGATCCCCCCTCTTGTTGTGCCAACAACACATGAGAGGAGTACGCGCGCCAAATATTATTGTGGGAAAAACATTAGCATTCCCCAGCAGGGCGATGTGGTAATAACAGAGGAGCATATCATGCAGGCTGAAATGCTCAAGATCTCTGTTGGACAACTCCTCGAAATCGAGCCCATGTCTCCGCTTAAAGAATCGGAAATAAAATGGAAATATGCCTGGGGCCAAACCTTTGGTCCATCCAGACAAGGTCAAGGACCTCCCAACGAGAATGTATGAATTGCATCAATGGTACATGAACATGACCAAGATTTCCAATCGAGTGTCCCTCATGGTGAATGTCAAGAAGGAGCATTATTACCATGAGGAAGCTCTGTCCATTGAGTATACAGAACTTTTTCAGATATACAATCAAGACGCACTCGACAAGTCTATCGTCAGTTGCTATTGTCTGTAAGTGATTTCTTTCTGTAATTTAAGTCTCAAGCTAATTATGTAGTGATAATTTTGATCAATCATTACATGTAATTATCCTCACTATATTCTTTTCTGTGGTATTATATGCATGATGAAGATGTACGAAATGAAAAAATCTGGACGCTATGGCATTGGGTTCATTGACCCAAATACCATTAATGAGGACATATGGCAGTTTCCATTTTATCAAGTAGGTGTAGAGGAAAGCATGATAGAGTTTTTGAAGCGCCTCAATAGCAGTGAAGATATACTACTTCCTTACAACTTCCCGTGAGTCACACTGTCTTGTACTACAAATTCTGTTGTTGCTTACTAGCTAGCTAGATGTTAATAATTAAGTGTATATGGTTTACGGTAGTTGATTAATTTTATGCAGATGCCCGCTTATTTAAGACATGCAAACGTGTGCGCATGCAGTTGGCATTGGGTCTTGATAGACATTAAAGTTGAGGAAGGAAAAGTTGAATTACTCGACTCACTAACTAAAGAAGAAAGTGACTTCACCATCGTGAAGGGGATAGTCAACAGGTAATTTCAATCATTATTAACTATATATATCTTGGCCTATTATTAGTTTGTCATTTCCTGATATGAACTATTTAATAACCCATTTATTAATTTTCTTTGCCGGCGGGCAGGGCATGGGCAAAGTTCATCAAGGTGACTCCAGGCGAATGGAAACAAAAGTTGTTTTGGCATCGACCAAAGGTAAGTAATTAAGTAGTACTAGCTAGCTACCATCTCTTTAATTCTTGTTTCAATATCATTAATTAATTATCATGCTTGATTAATCATTATCTGATTCAATTCCATTCTCGTAATGGCCCTGAAGTAGGCGCCGGGGAATAATCTGTGTGCATTCTATGTTTGCGAGAACATTCGCATAATGACGTCCGAAAGGAGCAGATCTGATAGACAGGACTGGGTACGTTTGTCAGAACACTATTCACACCATTATCGATATCTAGTCACACAACTAACACACATGCATATTGATCTCCTTCTTAACAGTTCAGAGAGGTGCGGGATAAGCTCCTACCATCGGACCGCATACTAGCACTTCAAGAGGAAATTTGCTCGACCAGGTCACAAATCCCAAAGGAGAATACTATTACCCGCTACCGCCCCCATGAACCACTTGTCATCGTGCTCCGGAGGCACCAAGGCAACATATGTAGGAGAAATTGTATATGTATATACATGTGTATGTGTGAATAATGGTGTTGGTTGTGAGACATTCGATGATATATATATATATATATATATATATATATATATATATATATATATATATATATATATATATATATATATATGCGGTTCTATACGTACGAGA
>NC_041389.1:3251344-3324092 GCF_002162155.2 Triticum dicoccoides
ATACGTACGAGAAAATCTATTTATATATATGCATAACGTGTACAATTTGTAGTATCGTGAAATACCAGCAAACAAAAAAATGGAATGGAAAATAAAAAAACCCAAACATTTAGTACCGGTTGGTGTTACCAACCGGTACTAAAGCCCTACGCGCACCCGGGCCTGACTCGTGCCACGTGTTCGCACTTTAGCGCCGGTTCGTTACGAACCGGTACTAAAGGGGGGGGACCTTTAGTCCCCACTCTTTAGTGCCTGTTGGAGAACCGGCACTAAAGGTCGTTACGAACCGGCACTAAAGGCCGGTTCTGCACTAGTGCCAATCAGATGGGTCCCACTTGTCATCATCACACACATTGGGCCCACTTGACAGAAATTTCAAAACTGCTCAGATTATTTTTATAAGTGGGTCCCACAAGTCAGGTTTCCATTCCACACATTTTCAAATCACATACATAATCAATATTTCAGACCCAACAGTAGAAATGTAGTTCATCAAATAACACTAAGTCTACTACAATCTGTACATAGTCTATTACAACCCCAATATTCCTACTGTTACAATATTACAATATTACGGTCTATTACATTCAAACATAAGCGACAACTCTTTGCCGAGTAGGGCTATACTATATGGCTTCAAACTTCAAATTTCATAGACCTGGAGCTCCTGTAAAAGAGTGAAGACATGGGCTACGAGCATTAGAGTCGCTATTATTCTTGGACAATCAAAAAATTATATACTAAAAGATATCTCATAGAAATGTAGATTTATGGACCAAATATATGATAAAGCAACAGATTCAGCCAACTTCAAAGACCTAGATGTTTGTGATGCATCTTCACATAACCACAAGAACACTAGATATAGTATAATATGATTCCAGGAGACCAAAAGAGCATCAATCAGGAGACCAAAAGAGCATCAATCAGTAGCAGGTATATAGCTAGCAAACTACTACTAGACATCATCGACACTTGAACCATAGCATGTCCAGCAAGGAAACAAAAAATGGGATAAGTACTAATTCTAGATAACATGTCCAGGAAGGTCATCCAATGGTTTCAGCTACATCCTAATAAACCAGCGGCACTCTAATACTACTAATTACCAGCAACAAATCAAATAGCCAAAGAAGCACCCATCCAATGGTTTCAGCCACATCCTAATAAACTAACGACACTTTAATACTACTAATTACCAGCAACAAATAAAATAGCCAAATGAGGCACCAACACTTGATCATCGACACAATAGTCGTCAAGGACTCAACCATGGCGCAAAAAGCATCAAAATCCTAACTAACCAATGAAACAGAGCATGGTTGTACCATAGCAAAGGGAGGAGCTCACAATGGTGGTTTGCGTAGCCGATGTCGAACATCCTCCGTTCCTCGCTTGCGAGGACCATGCACCTTGGTGCCTTGCATACGGCCTCCTTCGAGTCTGCGAGAGAAAGAACTAGGTGAAGGTTAGTCGCATCAAGGATGCTGCTGTTCTGGGTCAAGCTAAGTGAACGACATAAGAGATTTTAGTCAAATTAACATGTGAACATCTTGCACAATAGTAGCAGTATAAATTGTAGTAGTAAGCATGCAAGGAAACAAAACATGGGACAAATATTAGTAGCAACAAAACAACGAGGATATGACAATAGCAGTAGTATAGATTGTAGTGACAGAAGCACAAGCATGCAAACATGCATCTCATCCCAACCTAAAACTAGAAACGGTAGCAGCCATTCATTTTTACGCAGGTGTAAAACTAAACCATAAGCACTGTAGCATTTGCTAAACATGTCAGCTAAAGAAATCTATCGCGAAAGGCCTGAAAGAAGATTACATAAGCACCAAAACACCCTAACCACCACCAATTCTCTTCATAGTTGATCTGATGTAAAAAAGTAAGCAATATGATATAGCAGCAGGCAAGTAGTATATATCACTCATGGGCGTATGGGGCGAGGCGGGAGGCGAGGCGGAGGTAGTTCATGTGCTCGGTGTGCTTGCAGATGGCGTTCTCGGCATGGATCTGGCCGCCGTCGGTGTTGCCCTTCTCGATGGCCTTCTTCACCTTGAGCTTCTGTCGTTCAACATATAAACATATATAAGTAAAGTACACTAATTCTAGAAGAGAAAACACAAAGCAATAAAGGATAAATAGACCATTTCCCCATAATTTTTTTCCTGATTCAAAGATCTACAGTCTAGCCACTGATGTCTTAAGCATGTGTTGCTCGTATGACCACAGATGAGAACCAACTTTAGAGAATAAAAATCAGATTTGCTCAAATTATGCAAGAAAATCAAGGGCCCCTGCCCTCCCACTTTCCTAGAACAAAATGAGTACATGAGCAGCAGCTATATAGGACTGATGATGCATGTACTACCTGGGAAAGAGCCACCACCAGCAGTTTGTTATAGTAGCAGGGTCAGTGAACTTTCCAAATATGGATTCAACAAATGCATAGTGAGTTCACTTGTTAATTGGTTAGTTGAGTTCTACTAATAACCTATAGAGCAACTAAAAATGTGCTGCTATATATAGACACGCAGCGTAGATGAGAAAAATGGAAGACATGAATTTGATGCTATCTTGAAAGTAAAAAAGAACAATATTTATCACAACTTTGGAAAGTAACTAAATGGTGCAATGGTATAATATTTGATACGGCAACCAGGAAGTGGTACAATACAAATGCTGATTAACCAAATTAAAAAGAGTTCCCAAACATTTGGTGCTCACAGGTAGAACTTAAGAATCATTGGTGAATTACTAGTGCAATATAGAGATGCTGAAAACATACCCAAATCCGTTCAAGATTTCCGCACATTTTATTTTTGCAATGTTTTCTATGTAAAGAAGTTCTTTTCTGCAATGTTCCAGCAAACCAAATGAAAGATGCTAGTCTCACACTATGCAGAATATGAACCCGCATGAAATGCAAATGAATAGATGACCCAATACCTGCTAGCATATGTACAAGACCAAGATAACGTGATCATGCATTAGGCAAGAGAAGCTATTGATAGCGACCTCATAGCACAAAAATTCAGCAGACCAACAATGTGTAAGGCAAGACCATGGCAGGGATCTAGTTCTCCCCCCAGCAGAGTCCCTTTGGAGCCGATCAGCTCCCCACGCAAGCAGCTTTTGGATGCAATCCAAGTCCCCGCTATGAGCCATCAAATGCATAGGGTGAGGGGGCGCCATGACCCTGATGATCAGCCGGAGGTTGCTTCTCACCACACAAGTACCTGCATGTATCACTTGTTGGAGTTAGTTCTTTTCAATTAATAAATTCTTTTAGTTGAACAAGACATGCTCATCCATGGTGCAGTCCAAGAATACATGTATAAGACATGCTCATAAGTATTAAAACTAAGCAGCACTCCCTCAGAACAGAGGATATGTAGATGGGGGGAAGCACTGACAACAAGGAACAGTTGTCTGCACTGACAACAGAAGCTATGCTCACAAATTTATATTGTTGCTACAGGAAATGTGCCAGACATCATATAAGCATACACAATTACACACATGATACTTAGATCACAACTGATTTCCAAAGCTAATTAACAAAGGAAGTCACATTTCTACTGTAGCAATAGCCAAATGTGACTGATTTATCATGCAAAACCCACTTTCACACGCTAAACATCAAGCATTACAAACAGAGCAAATAAATACTGATGATGTGACCACCTTGACCACAAAGGCCACCACCTAGTGTACACAGCTAGACAACAGGGCGGAGAATCACCAACTTAGAATTATGAAGGGAAACCTCCAGGCATAACAGGGTGGCAGACAAAATTCCGCATAATAATACTGGTGCTGACAATGTACTGTTGTCTCACATTATATGTGTGGCATATGCTTTCAAAACTATGGTCAAATAACCATTCACCTCTGGAACGAAAAGAATATATGCAAATTGAGCAACCTGAGTGTAGATACACTACAATTTCAGATACACTGCATAACATCTGCATGGATCCAATTTGCAGGTCATTCCGACAACTGATAGGGAACCAAAATAAAGATGACAGAATAAGTTGAAACTTGAATCCCCAATACTCAGCATCCCTCGAATGCAACCAAGCCTCCATGTGCAGTTCAGGTTCAGACATGAATATTCCCCAATACTCAGCATCCCTCGAATGACCAAAGTAAACTCTACAGAAAACATACTAGTCCCACTGATCCTAAACTCCAGGAAGTGACCCAACAAATCTAGCGGGGCAGTGAGATGTGCAGAGACGATGGAACCTTCTTGAGCGCGAGGCACTGCAGCTTGGGCAGGTCCTCCTCGAGGAACTTGGCCTTGGCGCGGCGGATCTCGATGTTGAGCGTGATGACCGTGGTCTGGTTCTTCTCCTGCTTCGCTGCCTCCGCTTTCTGCAACCAAACCGATCAGATTCAGACCAGGGCAGTGGGGGTAGGGGCGGAGAGTAGGGTACCTCGACGCACTGGGAGATCTCAGCATCGACGGAGCCACAGAGGCGGGCGAGCGCGTGGAGGGTGGGGCGTCGCGAGGAGAAGACTGCGGAGAGGAGGGGGAAGGGATCGAGAGGAGTGGGGACGGAGTGGCGATGTGGTGATTAAGGGCGCGGGTGAGGATGGCAGTGAGCTCTGCCTGATGGAGTTGGCGGCGGTGATCTGGCCTCGCCGTCACCGGAAGTGGTGGATCCCAGAGAGGGCGGGGCGGCGGCGATGGGATCTGGATCGGGGAGAGGAGTGGGGGCGGGGAGGGATCTGGATCGGCTAGGGTTCACGCGCGTGTGTCAGAGAGAGAGAGGCTGCACTGGGTTGGATCGACGGATGGATTGATGTATGGATGGACGGATGGACGGATGTTTGCCACATCATCGATCCATGTCATAATGGATTCCACCAATCAGAATTCAGCCTATGTTTCTCGTTTTTATCCTCTTATTTAGGGCAAACATTCAACATATTAACCACTTATAGTTTGATAAAATGAAATAATATTGTGTACATGTGTGTATCTTCTGATGACAAACCATGTTCATCTAGGGAGTTTTCATTTTCATTGCACAGAAAAGCCGTTTTCTATTTTTCAAATGTTCGAAATGAGTTTTTTTGTGAAGGACCTACCATATATTTGTTGCAATATTGGACTTTAAATCATTTTTATAAAATACTAGGCCATATATAATGCACAATTGACCAAATGGTTGGGTGTAAAAACTTTCGATCCACCTCTCATGAAAAAGACAAATTTCCGCCAATTCAGCATGAAGCAGGTAAAATTTCAACTGCAGCTGCCTCATAGTTTGCTCATTATTTTTTCCAAAAATCATTTCTAGGTACATAAGTATCTATTTAATCATAGAAACACCAAAAAAATTCCAAGATTCAACCACTAGCTAGGAACGGTCATTCCCGCCGTTTTGACCGCATTTTGAAACGGGCATAAAAAATTCAAAAAAAACAAAAAATTGGAAAACCTTCACATTGTTTCATCATATGTGGCCAAGTTACCAGAAAAAATTATAAACTTGTAATACGGTAATTGTTTTAAAAAAGTGTTCTCAGAAATGAGCTATCATGCGTGAAGATTCACGGCTTTCAAGCGAGATGATCAATCTTATGGCCACATTCATGGCATAGTTTGTTCAAATGATCTCATATTATGCTCGATGGTGCATCTTGGAATTCCAAACAATATTACCTAAGGCAGTTTTCATTTTCTTTGCACAGAAAATTCAATTTCCATTTTTTGAGTGCCCGAAAAGAGGTTTTTTTGTGAAGGACCTACCATATATTTGTTGCAAAATAGGACCTAATCAATTTTATAAAATACTAGGACATATTTAATGCACAATTTACCAAATGGTTGGGTGTAAAAAGTTTTGATCCACCTCTCGCGAAAAAGACAAATTTCCGCCAATTTAGTAGGAAGACAGTAAAATTTCAACTGGAGCTGCCTTGTAGTTTGCTCACTATTTTTTCCAAAAATCATTTCTAGGTACATAAGTATCTATTTAATCATAGAAATACCAAAAAAATTCCAAGATTCAACCACTAGCTAGGAACGGTCATTTCCGTTGTTTTGACCGCATTTTGAAAAGGGCATAAAAAATTCAAAAAAATCAAAAAAATTGGAAAACCTTCACATTGTTTCATTATATGTGGCCAAGTTACCAGCAAAAATTATAAACTTGCAATATGGCAATTATTTTAAAAAAGTGTTCTCATAAACGAGCTATCATTTGTGGAGATCAATGTCTTTCAAGCCAAATGATCAATCTTATAGCCACATTCATGGCATAGTTTGTTCAGATGATCTCATATTGTGCACAAGGGTGCATATTGGAATGGCAAACAATGTTTCCTAAGGAAATTTTCATTTTCTTTGGACGAAAAAATCATTTTCCATTTTTTGAGTGCCCCAAATGAGGTTTTTTTGTGAAGAACCTACCAAATAATTGTTGCAAAATTGGACCAAATCATTTTTATAAAATACTAGGCCATATTTAATGCACAATTGACCAAATGGTTGTGTGTAAAAACTTTTGATCCACCTTTGGTGAAAAAGACAAATTTTCGTCGTTTCAAGTGGAAGCGGGTCAAATTTGAACTGCGGCTGCCTCATAGTTTGCTCTTTATTTTTTCCAAAAATCATTTCTAGGTACAAAAGTATCTATTTAATCAAAGAAATACCAAAAAAATTCCAAGATTCAACCACTAGCTAGGAACGGTCAAGCCCGCCGTTTTGACCGCATTTTGAAACGGGCATAAAAAAATCAAAAAGAAATCGGAAAACCTTCGCATTGTGTCATTATATGTGACCAAGTTTCCAGGAAAAATAATAAACTTGTAATACGGAAATTATTTTAAAAAAGTGCTCTAAAAATGAGCTATCATGCGTGAAGATTCATGGCTTTCAAGCCAAATGATTAATCTTATGACCACATTCAAGAATTCCAAACAATGTTTCCTAAGGGAGTTTTCATTTTCTTTGCACGGAAAATTCATTTTCCATTTTCCGAGTGCCTGAAATGAGTGTTTTTTTGTGAAGGACCTACCATATATTTGTTGCAAAATTGGACCAAATCAATTTTCTAAAATACTAGGCCATATTTAATGTACAATTGACAAAATGGTTGGGTGTCAAAAGTTTTGATCCACCTTTTGTGAAAAACACAAATTCCCGCCGATTTAGTAGGAAGTGGGTCAAATTTGAACTGCAGCTGCCTCATAGTTTGATATTTATTTTTTCCAAAAATCATTTCTAGTTACATAAGTACCTATTTAATCATAAATACATAGTTTGGTGGCGATACGTCGAGGTTTGGATGGTGGCCGAGGGCCCCAACTCTAGAGCGCGTAAACTCGCATGCCCGCCGCGTGGTCACCATGTGACCGTGGTGTTGCCATGTGTTCTGGGCAGCCTAGGCATGTCTAGTGGGTTGGGCACTCCCCAGATAGGTGCTAGGAAGAAAATCACAACATAAGATTCTCACGAGGAGACCAATCGATGCTCAAAGATGAATACGTAGCCAAGTGTTTGATTAGCAGTACGAGAAATGCACATGGCTAATGGGCGTGAGTTTTGGCTGAGGATGATCAGTTACTAAGAAGATCGTCTTCACAAATTTTCAGCTCAAAGGAGGAGCCTAGATGGTACCAAGTATCACACTGGACATAAATACAAATGTTGAAGCTGGGCTCAAAATAATGAATGGACTGAGCTGGCATTTGGTGGAGGATGGTTATTGGGCATAGGAAAGCACTGTAGAAAATGGATACCATTTGGACATGCCAAAGTGGTACTTCCTTCACAAAGTGTTTTTCTGAACAGAATAGGAAAATGAATATTTTTGAATTATTTTTGAACTAGGCAAGGAAGGTTTTTTACATATTTGACAAAGAAATGAACCAAAGAACTTATGAGATTTTTTGGGAATTTTGGAAATGACAGAAAAAGAGGTTGCTTCACAACCTAGGGAAAAAATTGCCACATTGACATGACACATAGGCAAAACTGATGAGGTGGCGCCTAGTCATAGCAACCCACCACAATTTACAAGGTTATGACCATCTATATTGGTCATGATCAGATAGAAATAAGGCAGCGGACCAGTGCTATCTGCTTTATGACCATTTCGTGTAAGGAAATTACGACCTTTCTGACCAAAATGGTCGTTATAGTTTATGGTTTGGAGCCCCCTGAACAGCTTTTGACCAATTGGTCTGAAATGGTCATAGATCTATGACCAATTCTTCCAGGGTCGCTGACAGAAGGTCACTAGTTGACATATTTCTTGTAGTGAGAATTCAGCAAGTCTCATTACCTTGAGTGCATCATAAGAAACCAAGATTACACCACACTCTTATGTTTCCAATCCAAGTAGACGATGGCTTCAATTTACCCCTCCCGGAGGAAAGTATCCTCGGAGGAATCACTCCGCCGGAGAGCAAAAGTGCTCCTGCCTTGGTTCTGCCTCGAGACGACGGCGACTCATCCCGAAAGTCTTCTTTTTTTCTAAGGAAAATGGCTTCATATAGGAGAAGATGGGCAGTAGTGGGCTTCTGTGCGACCCACAAGCCTCTAGGGCGCGCCCCCAGGCTTGTGGGCCGAGGGTTTTCTCTGGTACTTCTTTCTTCTAGTATTTTTCATATATTTCAAAATAAATCTTCATAAATTTTCACGTCATTTGGATCTCCGGGGAATTGCTACCTCTGTTGTATCTTGCAATTTAAGAGATAAAGGGCATTAGAATTGCATCATAATATGGTATAAAACTTCAAAACAATATAAATAATAGTAGGAAAACATGATAAAAATGGACGTACCACACGGTGGCGCTGCTCGCCATTGTCGCTCGCTGGGCGCAGCACTGGTACCCATTGGTCTGCCTTATGCACCAAACTGAACAACTAGGGGACCCAGCAGCACTAATAGAAAACAGGGAAATAGTCCTGGTTCCAGAGGGCCTTTAGACCTGGTTCGGAAACCGGGACTAATGGGTCGGGACTAAAGCCCAAAACATTTAGTCCCGGTTTGCTTACGAATCCGGACAGAAGGGGCTCCACGTGGCCGCTGCGGGGTGCCTAGGCAAGAGGACCGACCTTTAGTCCTGGTTGATAACACCAACCGGGACCAAAAGGCAGCCACGCGTCAGCAGCTCACAAGCGCTGGGGTTTTTGTTTCTTTTTTTTGAAAGGGGGTGGGGTTTGGGGGTTTTGGAGGGTTAATTTAGGGGTTTGATCATATTGTGTTAGCTAGCTAATAGAGAGAAGTGACCTCTCTTTCTCTGTGCTTGGTCGGTGCTAGCTACTATACGGATAGAGAGAACACGACACACTAGCTAGTAATAAAATGAAGGAACCATTAATTACACAAGATCGTCATGAACATATACAGGGAGGAGTGACCTCTCTTTCTCCGAGGTTGGTCGAACAAGTAGTTTTCGTATATCTATCCGACGCTATTACATATATACAATATAACATCTCTTACAATCCCTAACATCTAAAATCCATGTCAACTTCCACATGGCATTCTCCGTCTTTATGTATGACGTGGTCAAGAAAGAATCCCGCCAATTCCTCTTGAATTGCTCGTATGCGATCATGTGGTAGGAGTTCATTCCGCATCTGTCACAACTAATTTAAAGAAGGGGGTCAATAAATATATATGAATGAAACTCAACACAATTGATGGAAACAAAATAAAATTGTGAATATTGTTTACAGACTTCATATTGTTTGTTAGAGTTGCCCTGTTGAGAGGTCGAATTGTAGATTAACTCACAAACATAGTATCCACATAAATTATTCCCGTCTTCCTACCACAAGCACTTTACGGGAAATAGAGTTCAATCAAACTTATAGTCAAGCATGATAAATGGTATTGATGAAAATAGATTCAATGAGAGATGCACAGAACTAGCTAGTACTACTTACTTTGGGGTGTGTAAATCGCAGCTCCCTCTGCAGACCCAAAATCATTCCCGTGAACTTTTTTCCAAACCCCGCCAGACGGAAATGATTACTTGATATCAACAAATGAATGAAGATGCCGATATGGTGCGATAATGATCGATTGAACTTACTTCTGGAGCATTGCAGTCATGTTCGCATAATCCTGGGGATCTTTACGTCTCGAGTCTAAGATAGTTACTATTCCCCCGTCAAGCTTAATCTCTAGCAGAATAAAGTGAAAGTTGCGCACACATAACTCATGAATTACATTACTATAACCTCGCGTAAGCGAAACCGAATATGCACATGACAGTAACACTCACTTGAAGTTGTAAGGAAAGAGTATTTTAGCTTTGTTTTGATGTCGAAGTAACGATTGTAGCAAGTTGTCCTCAGTATCTTTGACTCACTTTGACCGACCATTCATTTATGGTATTTGGGTTAATGAATCAAATGTCATAGATTTTTCCTTTTTTGCATTCGGTTATCTTTAGTCTGCATAATATAGTGAGAATAATTATATATACATGCAATGAAAGAGCTGAACTATAAAGACTTAATTACAGAAGTAATACTTACGGACAGTAGCAAGTCATGAGTTGTTTGTCGAGGTCGTCTTGATTGAATAACTGAAATAACTCCACAAATTCAACAGGCAGCAAATAAACTCCAATGAGGCCGTACTCATCTTTAATTCTCACCTTCATACTATCCTTCTGAGACTTCCTGCATGTATCCATGTACCATTCATGCAATCTTCGCATCATCGTTATTAGAGGAGGATGATCAGGTTTGACGAGAGGCTTCCTGTACTCGTATCTGAAGATCTCTACTGCCTCTAACATTTCAAACTCTACATCATCGCTCAGGTAATCACCAGGATTGGTACTGGGCAATAGCCCCGGATGATTAGCGACGATGTCGCTAGACACATTGAGCGGGGGGGGGGGGGCACGATTGCTTTGCCTGTTTACCAAAGAAGGAACTTTGGTTGCTAGCTCAGTTAAAACCATTTCCCCAAGAGAAGGCCGACAAGAACATTGGTCATTACTTTTATACGCTAAAAGGGTTGAGACAGGGTGGCCCGCGACAGTTCTTTTTAATATTGTTGCCGATATGTTGGATGTTCTTATTGCAAGAGCAAAGAAAGATGGTTAGGTAGGAGGTCCTATACCTCATCTAGGTTATGAAGGGGTATAGATTCTCCAATACACTGATGATACTACTTTGTTTCTTGAGCATGACTGAGGGAGTCCTGGATTAGGGGGTGTCCGGATGGCCGGACTATGACCTTTAGCCGGACTCCTGGACTATGAAGATACAAGATTGAAGACTCCGTCCCGTGTCCGGATGGGACTTTCCTTGGCGTGGAAGGCAAGCTTGGCGATACGATATGAAGATCTCCTCCCATTGTAACCGACTCTGTGTAACCCTAGCCCTCTCCGGTGTCTATATAAACCGGAGAGTTTTAGTCCGTAGGACGAACAACAATCATACCATAGGCTAGATTCTAGGGTTTAGCCACTCCGATCTCGTGGTAGATCTACTCTTGTACTACCCATATCATCAATATTAATCAAGAAGGAGTAGGGTTTTACCTCCATCGAGAGGGCCCGAACCTGGGTAAAAACATTGTGTCCCTTGTCTCCTGTTACCATCCGCCTAGACGCACAGTTCGGGACCCCCTACCCGAGATCCGCCGGTTTTGACACCGACATTGGTGCTTTCATTGAGAGTTCCTCTGTGTCGTCGCCTTTTAGGCCCGATGGCTTCTTCGCTCATCAACCGTGACGTGGTCCGGGATGAGACTTTTCTCCCCGGACAGATCTTCGTATTCGGCGGCTTCGCACTGCGGGCTGACTCGTTCAGCCATCTGGAGCAGATCGAGAGCTACGCCCCTGGCCATCAGGTCAAGTTTGGAAGCTTGAACTACACCGCCGACATCCGCGGGGACTTGATCTTTGACGGATTTGAGCCACAACCTGGCGCGCCGCACTGTCATGATGGGCACGATTTAGCTCTGTCATCGGACAACGCCCAGAGCGTCGCTCAGGTGTCCGCTCCGACCATTAGCTCGGAGCCCACTACGCCAGTCGGGGACGGACGGTTAGACGCCACCCTAGAAACTGCAATCTCTACGGCGATAGAGCCGGATACCAGCCTAGTCCCTCTCAAGGCCCGTGACTCCGAGGTGCCGGACTCCGATCCGGACTCCATAAATCCCGCACCTCTCCCGGTTAAGCCCGATTGGGCTCCGGTCATGGAGTTCACCGCCGCGGATGTCTTTCAGCACTCACCTTTCGGCAACATCCTGAATTCGTTAAAGTCTCTCTCTTTGTCAGAAGAGCCCTGGCCGGACTACGGCCAACACGGTTGGGACGCGGACGACGAAGAAATTTGTAGCCCACCCACCACCCACTTTGTAGCCACTGTCGATGATTTAACTGACATGCTCGACTTCGACTCCGAAGACATCGACGGCATGGACATCGATGAAGGAGACGAACAAGAACCAGTGCCTATAGGGAACTGGAAAGCCACCTCGTCATATGACATATACATGGTGGACACCCCTAAAGCGGGGGATGACAAGGAGAAAACGGAGGATGACCCCTCCAAGAAGCAACCCAAGCGCCGACGTCAGCGGCGCCGCTCCAAGTCCCGCCATAGCAAAAACGGCGATTCCGGCACCAGAGATAACAATACGCCGGACAGTGCCGAAGACAACCCCCTCCAGCAGGATTCAGTGCAGGAGAATGAAGGAGCCAGCCCTCGTGAGAGAGCGGCCGACAAAGAGGATGAGGACGACAATTACATGCCTCCCTCCGAAGACAAGGCAAGCCTCGATTACGATGAATTCATCGTGCCAGAGGATCACGTCAAGCAAGAGCGTTTCAAACGCAGACTCGTAGCCACAGCAAGCAGCCTTAAGAAGAAATAGCAGCAGCTTAGAGCTGACCAAGACTTTCTAGCCGACAGATGGACCGAAGTCTTGGCGGCCGAAGAGTATAAACTAGAATGCCCATCCAAGAGCTACCCGAAGCGCAGGCTGCTTCCCCAACTTGAGGAGGAAGCAATTAAACCTACATCACCAGCGTACGATGCGCCCGATCGGCCACCCCGTGGCCGCGATAGAGAGGCCTTCAGGCCCTCGACCCAAACCGCACCTCGACACCGCTCAAAACATACCAGAGTACGGGGAGACGCAACAGACCTGCAAGACATCTTGGAGAATAAGGCAAGGCAAACAAGATCGATCTATGGATCGCATGGGCGCCCCGCGTCACGTGACGCTAGCCGTCACGCCGAACATAATAAGTATGGCCCTGCCGAATACAACAGACCAAGCTCGTCCGAGCCGCGTCGCGATATAGCTCAGTACAGGGGCGCCACACACCCACTATGCTTCACAGACAAAGTAATGGATCATCAAATCCCCGAGGGCTTCAAACCCGTAAACATCGAATCATACGATGGCACAATAGATCCTGCGGTATGGATCGAGGATTATCTCCTTCACATCCACATGGCTCGTGGCGATGATCTACACGCCATCAAATACCTCCCGCTCAAGCTTAAAGGACCAGCTTGACATTGGCTTAATAGCCTGCCAGCAGAGTCAATCAGTTGTTGGGAGGACCTGGAATCCGCATTCCTTGACAACTTCCAGGGCACGTATGTGCGACCACCAGACGCCGATGACCTAGGCCACATAATCCAGCAACCAGATGAATCGGCCAGACAATTCTGGACATGGTTCCTGACAAAGAAAAACCAAATAGTCGATTGTCCGGACGCCGAGGCCCTCGCAGCCTTCAGGCACAACATCCGAGACGAATGGCTTGCCCGGCACCTAGGATAGGAAAAGCCGAAGTCTATGGCAGCCCTCACGACACTTATGACCCGCTTCTGCGTGGGAGAAGACAGCTGGCTGGCTCGTAGCAATAACATAAGCAAGAGCCCCGGCAATTCGGATAACAAGGATAACAACGGCAGGTCACGCCGCAATAAGCATAAGCGCCGCATTAACGGTGACAATACTGAAGATACGGCAGTCAACGCCGGATTCAGAGGCTCTAAACCGGGTCAGCGGAAGAAGCCATTCAAACGAAACCTCAGGGCCCATCCAGCTTAGACCGGATACTTGATCGCTCGTGCCAGATACACAGCACCCCCGAACAGCCAGCCAATCACACCAACAGGGATTGTTGGGTGTTCAAGCAGGCAGGCAAGATAAGTGCCGAGACCAGAGACAAGGGGCTACATAGCAATGACGAGGAGGGGCCCCGGCCGCCAAACAACAAAGGACAGAAGGGATTTCCTCCGCAAGTTCGGACGGTGAATATGATATACGCAACCCACATCCCCAAAAGGGAGCGTAAGCGTGCTCTCAAGGACGTCTATGTGCTGGAGCCAGTCGCCCCAAAGTTCAACCCATGGTCCTCCTGCCCGATCACTTTCGATCGACGGGACCATCCCACCAGCATCCGTCACGGCGGATTCGCTGCATTGGTCCTAGACCCAATTATCGATGGATTTCACCTTACCAGAGTTCTAATGGACGGCGGCAGTAGCCTGAACCTGGTTTACCAGGACACAGTGCGAAAAAATGGACATCGATCCTTCAAGGATTAAACCCACAAAGACAACCTTCAAAGGTGTCATACCAGGGGTCGAAGCCAGCTGTACAGGCTCGGTCACACTCGAGGTGGTCTTCGGATCACCGGATAACTTCCGGAGCGAGGACTTAATCTTCGACATAGTCCCATTCCGCAGCGGCTATCACGCCCTGCTCGGACGAACCCCATTTGCAAAATTCAATGCGGTGCCGCACTATGCATAACTCAAGCTCAAGATGCTAGGAGCTCGCGGAGTCATCACGGTAAATGGAAACACAGAACACTCTCTCCGAACGGAGGAGCACACGGCGGCCCTGGTGGCGGAAGTACAGAGTAGCCTCTCAAGGCAGTTCTCCAATCGAGGCGCCAAACGTCCGGACAACGTCAAGCGAGCCTGAAGTAACCTACAACAAATCTGGCTGGCACGTTCCGAGCAAGCATAGAAGTGCGGCCC
Source organism: Triticum dicoccoides (assembly GCF_002162155.2). Lineage (NCBI taxonomy): Eukaryota > Viridiplantae > Streptophyta > Magnoliopsida > Poales > Poaceae > Triticum > Triticum dicoccoides. Next base: position 3,266,372 of record NC_041389.1, read on the forward strand.
CGACCCCAGCCCCCGCCAAACGGCAATGCTGGTACCACGCGTACATAATTACGCCTTAGAGATACCTTGGGCATAAGGGGAGGGGCACAACAACGGCACGCCCAGAATGCGGCTTAATCGCACTAGGGGGCTCCCTATTTCGCCGTTTTCCTTTTTTACACACTTTCAGGACCCAACTATTCGGAAGGTCTGTCCGGCAATACTATCGGTGAACAAACGATGCAATAGCCAGGGAGGAAGCAAGCTACATCAAAAGTCAAGGTGGTCTCTATAACAAGTTTAATACCTGTTTCTCTTACAATCCTGCAGCTTGCCCCTGAAGGGGAATATGTCAAATACTCCCATCTCTTGCTTACCGCACTTTTTGTATCATTCTGCTCTCGCAGCAGCCCTTTTTTAATAAACAATACATAGCTCTTACCCATTATTGTACTTATCTATTTTTATATGCAAACATGTTCAGTCATGACACTATGCAACCGTACACTTTGGCACGGATAATACACCAGGGGCTTACAACACCCCATAACGCGGTGTGAGAAGACCGAACACTCTAACAAGTGCGGCACCCCGAACTTATAGCACTATATGCATCGGCTCCGAATCATGTCTTTGGTCAATAGTTGGGTTTGCCCGGCTCCCATGTTTTGGTACCTTATGTTCCGCATTGTTGGCTAAGGTAGCGCTGGGAGAACTATTGTGATTGTGCCCCAGTTGAGCTGGGTTAACACCTCAGTAGAGAAAGCTAAAACTGATAGTCATGATAGTGCGAGAGACCGGTCGCTGTTCGCGAGGTTTTTTCGAGTCCTTAAAGACTTATGCCGCTTCAAGCGAGGAACCGGACTTATCCGGCCTAGGCGTGGATAGCGCCCCGAACTCGGTCTTCCGAATACTAGGGGCTTCGCCGAAATTTAAAATTATAGAATTATATGGCTAAGTGAGAGTGATAAAGCAATATAAGTCCGACGGCCTGGTTCGCTATGCTGAACGCCTCCCTAGATGGACCCAAGAATGGGAACAAGAGCGCTCAGGTTTATCCCGAACACCCCAGCACTCGTGGCATGGGGGTCAAAGCCGACGACTTGCATCTCTTAGATTTGATAAACGTCCGCACAGAAGGTAATATTTTAAATTAACAAGCGTTGCTTAACGCATATGAACAAAGCTTCAGCGTACAGGATAACAAATGCGAGTTCACTCAAAAATTACATCTTTGGAGCACTCATCCGCTATGCGGCGGGCACCCTTCAAAACGCCATTGTAATACATCTCGGGCGTACGATACTCCTTGCCCAGCGGTGGCGCATCCGTCAACAGCTTCTCCGCGTCTAGCTTGCCCCAGTGCACCTTAGCACGGGCAAGGGCCTGACGGGCACCTTCAATACAAGCGGAGCGCTTGACGACCTCAATCCACGGACACGCGTCCACCAGCCGCCGCACCAGACCGAAGTAGCTCCCAGGCATGGCTTCTCCAGGCCACAGCCGAGCTATGAGGCCCTTCATGGCCTGTTCGGCCACCTTGTGGAGCTCAACCAGCTGCTTCAGTTGGTCGCTCAGGGGCACCGGATGTCCGGCCTCAGCATACTGAGACCAGAACACTTTTTCCGTCGAGCTCCCCTCTTCGGCTCGGTAGTATGCGGCGGCATCAGACACACTACGGGGCAGATCGGCGAACGCTCCTGGAGAGCTCCGGATTCGGGTAAGTAGCAGATAATTAACTTTTATATTTTTGCTTTGCATAAAGAATGCCTTACCCGCGGCTATCTTCTTCATCGCCTCGATCTCCTGAAGGGTCTTCTGGGCTTCGGCCTTAGCGGTCTTGGCACTCTCAAGAGCCAAGGCAAGCTTGGACTCTCGAGTCTTCGAGTCACGCTCCAAACTCTCGTGTTTTTTCACGAGAGCCTGGAGCTCTTGCCGCACCTCTATCACCCGCGCCTCCTGCTTCTCTCGCTCGGTGCGCTTCTAGGCCGCACTCTTTTCGGCCCTCGAAACCGCCTCTTTCAGGGTCGCCACCTCGGTCGCGGCTCCTGCAACATTAACGTTGGTCCTGTTATTATTATGCAACCAAGTATTTCTATATACATTTTCAGGAGGTGCTACATACCCTCTTTATCCTCGAGCTGCTTCTTGGCACGGCCGAGCTCGTTCTCGCACCGCTCGAGGCTTTACTTCAAGGCATTGACCTCCGCAGTTAGTGCGGCAGAGGTCAGCAGCGCAGCCTGCATTCCCATATTGACACATTTCTATTAGACTCCTGCATATATCTTTTAGGATCCTCAGTTCGGCTTTTCTTTCCGAACACCGAACTAAGCATCAGGGGCTACTGTCTATGCGGTAACATTTTTTATATATGTTTTTGAACACATACCTCAAAGCCCGTTAACAGGCTTGTGCAGGCTTCCGTCAGCCCGCTCTTGGCGGACTGAACCTTCCGAATCACCGCACTCATAACAGTGCGGTGTTCTTCGTCGATAGAGGCGCCGTTGAGCGCCTCCAGCAAATTGTCCGGCGCCTCCGGGTGGACGGAAGTCGCCGGCGTCGCGGACTTGCCCTTCTTGTGAAGGCGCCGCCTGTCGGGCTCTGGAACCACTGATGGTTCCGGAGCAGTGTCTGGCCCAGGGCCGGACTTATATCCCTCCGGGGTTTTACCCCCTTTGGGTTGGGAGTCCGGAAGGTCGCCTTGTGGCGCTTCCAGGACCACCTCCTCCTGGTTTTGTCCCCTACGGGACTCCACCTCTGCGTCGTCTGTAGGAAGAGGGGAGGAGGCCGTCGGAAGTGAAGCGCTATTCACATCCGACGAATTCAGAGATCCGCTCGACGAATCGCCAAGCTGAGCTCTGGGCGGACTATATGATTAGCTTCAGTGTTAGAAGCTATCAAATAATAAAGGAGTGCAATAAGTCATTCGGGTAGCCGGACACTTACGATTTTGCTAGGGGCTTGACCCTGGAGGGCCAGTCCTCCTCGCCGTCTTCGGCGTCGGGGGCGAAGTCCGGTAGAAGGGGCTTCCCCTTCTTGGACCCTCCGGCTTCCCCAGTTGGGGCGGCCTTTCTCTTCTTTCCTCCCCCCGTTGGAGGGGGAGAGGCATCTTCTTCTTCCTCCTCCTCATGTTCGGAGGCGGAGGGCGCGTTGGAGCCGTCGGGCAAATCCGATGACATCGGGCGCCGGGAACTCTTTCGGGTCCCCGTGGCCTTCTCCTTGGCCTTCTTCTCCGGCACCACATGGGGTGCCGGAACCAGTAGCTTCGCTAAGTGTGCGTCTACTAGGCCTTCGGGCAAAGGGGCCGGATAGTCAAACTATCCGGATGTCCTCTTCCAATCCTGTCAAAGGAACGGGAGTTTGGATCCCACATAAGGTCACACTATGAAATGCGGATATCCCGTAAGGGGCTAAAGGTAAGCTTACTTCGGAGGATTGACATTTGGCGCAGAACCGGCGATCCTCGGTGACGGGAGGGGAGACCTTGGAGCTTTTGGAAAGCACCTTCCAGGCGTCCTCGTGCTTCGTTTCGAAGAGCCGAGATAGAGTTTGGTGCCGGGACGAGTCGAACTCCCACAAATTGAAGTCCTGTCGTTGACACGGGAGGATCCGGCGCAAGAGCATGACCTGGACCACGTTGACAAGTTTGACCTTCTTGTCCACCAGGTCTCGGACGCAGGTTTGGAGTCCGGTCACCTCTTCCGGATTGCCCCACGACAGGCCCGTCTCTTTCCAAGATGTGAGCCGGGTGGGGATGCCGGATCGAAATTCAGGGGCCGCTGCCCATTTAGGGTCACGCGGCTCGGTAATATAAAACCACCCAGATTGCCACCCTTTGATGGTTTCCACAAAGGCACCCTCGAGCCAGGTGACGTTGGCTATCTTGCCCACCATGGCGCCTCCGCATTCCGCCTGTCGGCCTTGCACGACCTTCGGCTTGACGCTGAAGATCTTCAGCCATAGGCCAAAGTGGGGCTGGATGCGGAAGAAGGCCTCGCACATGACGATAAACGCCGAGATATTGAGGATGAAGTTCGGGGCCAGGTCGTGGAAGTCCAGGCTGTAGTAGAACATGAGCCCCCGGACGAACGGGTGAAGAGGAAAACCCAGTCCGCGGAGGAAATGGGGAAGAAAAACAACCCTCTCATGGGGCCTGGGGGTGGGGATAAGTTGCCCTGCATCTGGGAGCCGGTGCGCGATGTCGTTAGACAAGTATCCGGCCTTCCTCAGGTTTTTGATTTGTCCCTCCGTGACGGAGGAGGCCATCCATCTACCTCCCGCTCCTGACATGGTTGGAGAAGGTTGAGGTGGGAAGCGCGGGCTTGGGCGCTGGAGCTCGAGCGCGCAGGGACGGATAAGCAGAGGAGGAAGAGGGCGTGAATGGAAAGGGCGGATTCTTATCCCCTTATATGGGAGGCCAAAACTACGAGCTCCCCACCGGCCTAATAAAACTCGCTTAACCCCCAAGCGCCGCGGTTAATGGCGCGGTTGGGTTACCCACACCCGTATTGATGAGAATCCCGGAATAAGGGGACACGATCTCTGCTTTGACAAGACGTGCCAGGGAAACCGCCTCGCTAAACGCGCTGAGGTGGAATAATAAAATGAATAAAGAGCCTGGTTGTGGCATGATGTCACGCCACGGAATACGTCAGCAGATCTGATTGATGCAAATATTATTCTCTCTACGAAGGAATGTGGAACTTATTTTGCAGAGCCGGACACTACCCTGGTGTTCAACATCTTCTATGAAATATTCGGAGGAGGAACCCGCCTTGCAATACCGAAGACAACTTGTGCGCCGGACTCGTCATCATTGAAGCCTGGTTCAGGGGCTACTGAGGGAGTCCTGGATTAGGGGGTGTCCGGATGGCCGGACTATGACCTTTGGCCGGACTCCTAGACTATGAAGATACAAGATTGAAGACTCCGTCCCGTGTCCGGATGGGACTTTCCTTGGCGTGGAAGGCAAGCTTGGCGATACGATATGAAGATCTCCTCCTATTGTAACCAACTCTGTGTAACCCTAGCCCTCTCCGGTGTCTATATAAACCGGAGAGTTTTAGTCCGTAGGACGAACAACAATCATACCATAGGCTAGATTCTAGGGTTTAGCCACTCCGATCTCGTGGTAGATCTACTCTTGTACTATCCATATCATCAATATTAATCAAGCAGGAGTAGGGTTTTACCTCCATCGAGAGGGCCCGAACCTGGGTAAAAACATCGTGTCCCTTGTCTCCTATTATCATCCGCCTAGACGCACAGTTCGGGACCCCCTACCCGAGATCCGCCGGTTTTGACACCGACAATGACCTTGACAAAGCCGTTAATATGAAGCTTATTTTTCTATATTTGAACAACTGTCGACACTTAAGTTTAACTTTCACAACAGTGAAATATGTTGCTTTGGCAAAGCTGTTGAGATGCAAAATGAGTATGGCCACATTTTTGGTTGTGAGGCAGGTACTTTTCCATTTAAATATTTGGTAATTCCTATTCATTATAGAAAGTTGCTAAATAAAGAATGGAAATCAATTGAGGACCATTTCAAGAATAAAAGAGCTTGCATCATGGGCGTGAAAGATGCTCCATATGGGGATTGTCTTGTCTTGATATATTCTGTTCTCACTAGTCTACCCATGTTCCTTCTCTCCTTTTCTGAAATACCAGTTGGGGTTCGAAAAAGACTTGATTACTTTCGTAGTCGGGTTTTCTGGCAAAGTGATCAATATAAGAGAAAGCATCGCTAAACAAAGTGGAATATCATCTACCGTCCTAAAGACCAAGGGAGTTTGGGTATTGAGTTACTTGAAATTAAAAATAGATGTTTGTTAAGTAAATGGCTTTTCAGTGGCGATGATCATACTTTACTGCATCACCGAGATACACTATCACTCTCAATTTCATAAAATCATGAACATTTTTTAAACTGGTTACATATTTGAAATCATGAACATTTTTTTTTAATTCGTGAACACTTTTACAAATTTTGAAACATTTTCTAAAATCAAGGACATTTTTTGAATTCATGAACATTTTATACTATTTAGTAACATTTAAAAAAAATGTGAACATTTTTTAAATAATTTTCTTGAACCGGCGAACATTTGTAGAATCGACGAACATTCTTCTGGAAATTGGTGGAACAATTTTTTAAATTCACGTACATTTTTTTGATCTAACGAACATTTTTTGAAATGCATGATCGTTTTTTGAATCAGCGGGCGTTTTATCAATGAATAAACTATTTTATTAGTCACGAACAGTTTTTGAATTTTTAGGATATTTTCCATTCATGGTCATTTGTTGAATTGACAAAATTTTGTTCAATGTCATTAACATTTTTAATACATGAACTTTTAAAAAAATCATGAACATTTTTTAATTTCCCGAACATTTGTTTTTCAAAATTTTGAATTTTTTTTGAATAAGCAACATTTTATTTACAAAATCGTGAACATTTTATGATTTATTAAAGTTTTTATTTCAAAAAAATTATTTTAAATTTTCGAAACTTTTTTGAAGTCCCAGATTATTTAGATTAGAAATAAAAAGAAAAACTAAATAAGCAGGTGGCCCGGATATGGGCTGCTCAAACTAAAGAAGGAGGTCCGTACTGAATGGACCAGCCCAGGTGGGGATTGACATGCGTGAAACGTTTTCTATCACTTATATGTGGCTTTGATAGGTAATATTTTGCAACTTTAAGAGTAATTTTAGTGATGTACCGCTAGAAACAATATCCCTTTATTATTAGGTTTATACTAGAAAAAAGCCCGTGCGTTGCAATGGGGAAACAAATACCACACGTCCTTAACAAAATAATCATGACTGAAGACCTCAATGGGTCCACGTGTATCCCAGCTATGTTGCCGTCTACCCTCCTTCCCACCCTTGTCAACGGCGGGCTCTATGCTCACAATCACAACTCGCTTGAATGTGGCCAATTCTAGGGTGTCTCTCTTTCTCTTCACATAAGATGAGAAGTCTACTTTTTTCACCTGGAAGTTTTACCGAGTCGTGCATGCATGGTTACAGATGGTTTGTTTCTTCTCCAAACTAATTTTGCTGAGGTGTTGATTTCTAAGCCAATTTACACCTGTAAGAAAGAAAGATGGATCCTACGCTATTGATCATATTGTCCCCCTATATAGCATTTGAAATAAGTTTAACAGGTAAAAGAACATCATATTCAAATTCTACATATTTTTCTAATCAACTAGAACAATGCTTGTGCATTGCAATGGGATATAAAAATTCTAGTGCGTTAGCTTGTGATTTACCTATCAATAATAATGCAATTGCATAAGTAAATATTCATCAAATTATGGTCGTGAATTACCTTATATTTTGATTAGAAATTTGGTAAGTAAATTAAAGTGAAATTGTTCAGAAAGTAAGTAAATTAAGGTGATTGATTATCATATACATGAAAGGTTGGGCGAAGGGGTGATGGAAAAAAAAAGTGAAATGGAAACATTACGATCTTTTTAAGTAGTAGAGATTTCCATATACATAATGTCAAAATTAGTTAGGGTTTAGAAGATATGAATATTTTAAAAAAAGCATTTGAATCAAAAAAATTAAATATCTAAAAGGTAATATAACACCATATTAAGATTCTAGACATTTATAATCAATTTTCATATATTTATGATAGCCGCTTTATTATTATATTAAAGAAAGATATGTATCCCTCTGTGAACTAACATAAGACGTCTTATGTCAGTTTGCAGAGGGAGTATATAGGAAAATTAGTTGTATATATAGATAGATATATAGATATATGCATAAGACCGGATTGCTTCGTGTCACATGTGTGACACTTATTATCTAGGGTCCGGTGCGTGAAACAGCACCGAAGGACGCGCGGTTGGGTTGGGGCGGGTGTGTGATGGAGAGCGTTTTCCGATCCGGAAGTGGGCAGCGGTTCACCTCTCCTCACGGGCGGGGCCCCACCACCCTATTTCACCGCCAACCGCACGAACCCCATCCCTCCTCGCCTCTCTCTCTCTCTTCCTTTCTTCCTCTCTGTGGCGGCGGGTCGGCGCTCCCACCAAGCAGCAGTGGACACCGGCGGTTTGCGCGGCGCGGCGGCGGGGAGCGGCGGCAGACCGGCCGTGCGGCGGCAGGCCATCGGGCTCCGTCAAGGTATGAATCCAACCCCCTCCCCCCTCCCCTCCGCGCGCCTCAACTCCTCCCTCGTGCACCGCGAATCTCGACCCGATCTTGGCCAGCGGCAGATTGAGATTTGAGAGGATCCCGATCTTGAGAGGGGATGATTCGAAATAAACAGGCTCATCTGCAATCTGTCTGATTTTGTTGCTGTTTGTTCTTGCCCAATATGTGTTCGGCGGTTAGCAGTATGTTTGTTGGTGCTATATTTTCATTTTGATGATAGGATGCGTGCATTGTACATGGTCAACAGCATGAGTAATAAAAGGAAAAAAAAAAGATGATTAGAGCATCTCCACCGGCACCCCCCAAATGAACAACCCCAAAGGCCCAATGGGGGTCTGGACTGAAAAAAACAGCACCCCCCATGTGTCCGGGCAAGCGCCAGCCCACACGCCGGCGATGCGGCATCCCAACGTGTAGCATGAACGCTAGTGCACCCCCCCCCTCCCCATCTACCCTGATAAAAGGCAGGCGCCCCTCTCCTCGCCGTGCACACCACACCCTTCTCCTCGCCATGCAAACCCACCCCGCACCACTCGCCCTCGCTCTCCTCGCCGTGCCAATGGCGCACAACTACGAGGCTTCTGGCTTGGCGTACCGCGGCGGGCGCACCATCAACAACGACGGCGCGTGCGAGCTGCACCGCTATGGGCTCCTCGCCCCACCCGATTGCCGCCTCCCCAAGGGGTGGTGCTTGTCCACCGGTGGCCTCCCCGTGCCGCCGCTTCTCGAAACGGCGGAGCAGATCCGCCGCCGGAGCTGGATGACACGGGAGGAGTGACGCCTCCCCGAGAACGACAACCACCACAAGTCCACAACCGGGGCCGGTGGCTACAACGGTTCACACTTGAGCGGGTGGCGGTCCTCGCCACCGCTGACGGCCCATTCATGTCATGCCACAACTCCGTCGGGTGGCACCACTGGTGGGAGGCGACTGGCCACATGGTGGCCAGCGCAATCAAAGCCGCCCACCGCCACGCCGCCTCGGGCAGCGTGGCCCCACTCCGACTGCTACCACCGGTGCAGCGAGCCAGCACCTGCTGCCTGGTGAAGGAGGAGCGACGATCGCCACCGCATGGACGCCGCGGCATTCTCATCGGCTCGGTGAAGGAGGAGCGGCGATCCCCACCGTGCGGCTGCCTCAACCTCGTTCGACGCCGCCTGGAACCGGAGTCGCAGGAGGCCCTACAGCTGGGCTACGGCGTGCCATCGCAGCTGCGGGACCACTCCCCTGGCTTGCTGGCGGCCCTAGCGGACTCGGCCCTCGAGATCAAACTGGATACGCCCAGCTACATGGCGACTATGGCGAACTCGACGCATATGGCCACCTCCTCGTCCGGTGGCGCCTCCACCTCCCGTGTGCCTCGGGACGGCGCATCCACTTTTCGTGCGCATCGGGACGGCGCCTCCACCTCTCATGCAGCCTCCTCCATCCTGGTTGTCCTCGGCGAGCTTGTCCCAGTAGACGCTGGAGGCGCTGCCGTTGTCATCGTCCCCATCGCCGTAGTCGTCGTCGATGGCAACGGCAGCGCCTCCAACATTGACTGGGACAAGCTCGTTGAGTAGGCTAGGGTTAGGGTTAAGGCCGCATGGTTTAAATTTCATTCAAAAAAATTGTAAAATATGTACAAAATTTGAATGAAATTGCAGTTTTTTTGCTATAATATGTGATCTAATTTTTTAAATTGATTTGGTCTGTGGGGGGCGCCGCTGGGGCGATCACCCTCTATTAAGGTTCTCATTACTGCGGCAAAACTCGCAATGCTTTGTTTCCATCATTTCTTTGCTAAGTTGTCTTTAGTCAAAACGCCGTTCTTTTTTTTTGGAGGAGTAAAAAACATGTTTTTAACCATTAATAATCATTTCAAAAAACAGATGGATATGCCATTGGATGGGCCGGAGATGCTGAGATATGTTATCTTGTGGTAGCCATCGATGTGTCGATAGAAGGGAACGGTTGCAGCCAAGGCGCGGGGGCCTCACCACCAATGAAATTCAGGAGGAAGAAAGGCGCTCGTCCATCTCTCCCGAAACAACCGCTCGCCACCCGTCTCTCCTCCCACACTCCACTCCCCTTCCTCTTCCCCTGGCGAAGGCATCGTCGATCGAACACAATCTACGCCAAACGTGCCTCTAGATCTCGCATGCCACCTCAAAGGGCATATCCCATAACTGCCGTCCTCCTCCGCCGTTCGCCTAGACCGGCGTGGAGCAGGGATCGGTCCGGGCTTGGTTTGCTTTCTATCGTTGGTGACGAACCCTAACCTGCTTGGATCGTTCTTAAAATTCTGGTAGGGTTTGTTTCGTCCAGATTCTAGAGCCAGTGATGCTAATTACCTGGCCCGTAGCAGCCTAGCAGTATCAAAACACAATTGAATCACACTTCTATGTTAGCACTGATTGTATGAGGTTTTGATAGTAAATGTTCTATTAAAACTGGACAATGTGTTTCTGTTTCACATTGAGTGCGTCCATGATCTGAGTTGGGTATGATAGTTTATTTTCTGGAATCTGGAGACAGTTCATAGCATGCAGCAAACCAGCAGTGGAAACACTAGGATGAGTATATACGAACTACTCTTTTACTTGCTCCTTTGACTGCCTGTGAAAGTCTGGGTTCTTAGTTAATGATGTCAATGGCACGAATAGAACTTTTCTTGATGTTTTATGCACCCAAGATCTTCCCTTCGAGGCTTAATTCCTCACAGAAGGACAACCATCTTTGCAGGTTGCTAAAATGGATAAGCTCAAGGGCTCTGCGCGTCTTATGATTGTTTCAGATCTCGATCACACAATGGTGTTTGTCTAAACTCGCAGCTTGGATTTTGTCCAGAGATAATTGTAACTTTTTTGTATGACCAACTAATTTGAAGTTTCTTGGGTTTCAAACTTTCAGGTTGATCATCATGACGAAGAGAACTTGTCTTTGCTTAGGTTTGGGGCCCTTTGGGAGTCTGTTTACTGTCAGGATTCTCTTCTTGTCTTTTCAACAGGAAGATCACCTACTCTGTATAAGGAATTGAGGAAAGAGAAGCCTATGCTAACTCCAGACATCACTATTTTGTCTGTGGGCTCTGAGATAACTTATGGTGAAGCCATGGTCCCTGATCATGGCTGGGAGGAATATTTGAACAATAAGTGGGACAGGAATATTGTTCTTGAGGAGACAGCTAAGTTTTCTGAGCTGAAGCTTCAGGCATGTTTCAATTGCTAAACAGCTACTTCCCCTAATTAATAATCATTTTGATTTCTATACAAATAACACTTTATTGTCATTCACTTGCATGAATGCAGGTAGAGACAGAACAGCGTCCACATAAGGTCAGCTTTTTGGTTGACAAGAAGAATGCTCAAGGAGTGATCAAGTCTCTCTCCGAGACGTTTGAGAAACGTGGGGTGAGGCAGCATGTTTACTTTTTTTTTAAGAGGCAGCATGTTTACTGATGTTGTTAGGTGTTAGTTTTTCGTAATATATTCTTTAAGAAACATGTTCTTTTTTGGAATTTGTGTGGTTAACTACTATATTTACTGTAAACAGGTAGATGCGAAAATAATCTACAGTGGTGGCCAGGATCTTGACATATTAGCTCAAGGGGCTGGAAAGGGTCAAGCACTTGCATATTTGCTCAAGAAGTTAGGTTCATGCGGAAAAACACCCAACAATACTCTTGCTTGTGGTGACTCTGGTAATGATGCAGAATTATTCAGTATCCCTGGTGTACATGGTGTCATGGTCAGTGTACAATAACTTGCATGATGTGTCTATAAAAGTTCAGGCGTGAATGAATGTGAATTTACTGCAACTCTATGTTCTAAAATGTTAGGTTAGCAATGCCCAAGAGGAACTACTCCAGTGGCATGCAGAAAATGCGAAGGATAATCCTAAGATAATTCATGCAACTGAGAGGTGTGCTGCTGGTATTATTCAAGCTATTGGGCACTTCAAGCTAGGACCTAATGTTTCTCCAAGAGACGTTGAGTTTCCTTACATCAAGGAGGACCCTTTCAAGCCTACAGTGGCCATTGTGAAGTTCTATGTTCTGTACGAAAAGTGGCGTAGAGCTGATGTTCCAAAGGCTGATTCAGTTATACAGTACTTCAAAAACATCACAGTATGTATATGGTTTTCCACTTCCATATACACTTAAACAGTTTGGTTAGCTTTTGTGTAAATTTCTCCCTCTCCCATCTCAGTTTCTCAAGCTTTCTAATTCTGAAAAAATGCCATATTTTCGTTAATATTTTCTTAAGCTTTCAGATTATTTATTTATTTATTGTGGGTGCTAGGATGCAAATGGAGTTATTATTCATCCGTCTGGGGTCGAACTTTCGATCCATTCATCCATTGATGAGCTGGCTTCATGTTATGGTGACAAACAAGGGAAAAAGTACCGATCATGGGTGGACAGACTAGTTATCTTGCAGACTGCTTCTGACAGTTGGCTTGTGAGATTCGACTTGTGGGAGGCAGAAGGTGAGTTGTTATGATTCTGCAAAGTATTATACAGTTACCCAGTTTGTATGTGCTCAATCAGAATTCTTGTTTTATTTATAGATAGTGTCATTTATGGTTTACCTTTACTCGACATGGATGCCAAGTAATAATTTTAGGACTATGGTAGTAGGTTTTCTATATTACTTTGCGCACATATCCTTATTTTTTCCTGTTGCGAAATAATGACCGCATCATTCAGTTACAGAAAGTGCAATGCTAAGTTTACAGTCTGGACTGTTGTATAACTCTATTCTGACCAGATATTATGGACTTACTGGTTATAGTATGAAGTAATCTAGATAGTAGAAGTTGATTGAAACATGAATCCCTTTACTACATAATCTGTAAACATCAATGACTACTTGATGATAATGGTCATAGATTCAAAGTCCTTTGTAAAAGGACAACCCGTGGGTTGAGGGTCATTCGTTGTTCAGCAATCAGTAGTTATATCCTTAGTCAGTTGGGGATGTCGAGAATAAATCTTGGTCTATGATTAATGGAAATTGTGCTTGAAGCTAGTTAAAATGATATGCCTACCTGATTTGACATGTTCCCTTCCTAACAAAGATATATGGGGACTTTAGCATGGCTTTGCCAGTTGATACTATCTGATGGACATGATTCTGTGATTGTACCTAATGGGGGGCATAGCAAATAACCTGTGGGACAGTGTGATGTGGATTTCAAAGTTTTTCCGCCCCGTCAATTATTATTATATAAGCATGCTCCCGTTATCTTGATAAATCTTATCTTAGCGAATCATCCTCAGCTGAATGTTTAATGCGCTGCTATTTTCAGGTGCTGCGTGGGTGTGCTGTTTTACAACTCTTGCGCTGAATGTAAAGGTATATATATATATATCACTTGTGTTGAGCCAAAACCTGACCTGACCCACTCGTATTTTGGAAATTTTAACATGGGTTGTTTTCGTGATGTCACTCAGCCTGAATCCCCTGGGGGTTTTGTGGTAACACACATTCACAAGACGTGGCGTAAAGAATATCCCGGGGTCGAGCAGTCATCCAAACTCTAGACTGGAGGCGCATGGGAAGGAGGTTTTCTTGTTGAGGATCAAATAAGAAATCGTGTACCGAAAGCACGCGAATTTCTTTTACTTGTTCATAATGTTGTTAATAAGTGCTCCCAGACGCATATACTGGACTGATGATGATGTTTACGGAGGCATCTTGATGCCTTTGCCTAATGCTTACTGTCATGTCATGAGAGGCTAAACTAAAGTAAATGACCCCAGTCCCAGTATATACTTAGTTTGATTTGCTACTTGTTAGTTATTATTCAGTGTTCTTCAAGATACATTCATTTTTATCCATTTTTGCGACAACCGGACGCCAGAAACGACGGGAGCCCTAAAATGTTTTTGTGAGCAACCATGTAGTTCATTAATAGAAAATCAATGTTTTTGTGAGTAATAAAAAATCAAGTTACATAAACACATGGAAACTAAAAGTCTGATCAGGAAAAAGTCGTTTGCCCTGAAAATTTTGCAGGTAAAACTATAAAAGATAAAAAATACAAATATATCCCTAGTGTTTTAAGAAACAAAGTTAGAAGAGAGAATTGGGTGCAGCAATTGGAGCAGCGTCTGGTATTGGTTTTCCTGTCCTCTGTCAGCCAGCGTGATTCTATTGCTTCCGTTTTGATCATCGTCGAGATACTTGTTGTGCTATGCCACGGAATTGCGAAGTACCCCTCCACGAGACTGTTAAGTTCACAAATAAATAAATGATGCAATTGGGGCAGTCGCAAAAGCCACCACCCACCCAAGCTCAAATGGTCCTTTATATGAACAGTAAAATAAAAACAAATAAGAAAAATCTGAATATTTTTGCAACATACTTTAAGATTTTTTTTTATTTTTACCATGCCTTTCACCAAAAAAAAAATCAGAGCTCTAAAATGCGTTTGAAAGTAACATTTTCAGAGCATCGTTTTTGTTTTTTGTACCACGCCTTTCACCAATATCATTTCATGATGAAATTTTGCATGCACAACAAACATTTCTTAAAGTATGCCACAAAGGAAATTAGCTTTTCAAAATCTTTTCTATTTTTTTATAATATTACGTTCATACCAAGAGTATTTGATCCTAGGTGTAGAAACTCCACATTCCTTAACATCCTTTTGATATTATAGCAAATATGCCCATGCATTGCAATGTGAGAAAACAATCAAATTATGCTGAGATAAGGACTTTTAAAATGTCATTTCACAAACTACGTCTGAATCATGTCACAATGAGATAAGAGACTTTTAAGAAGTCAAAAACTGAAAATGTGATGGTCTCATCACAACTTGATTTCCTAAGGCGCCACAATGAAATATTTTATGGCTAAGCAAGCTGCATTGATGAACCCTGCGTGAGCTAGACCGATGAACGACGTGCCTCGCCTTGACCTAGCATCACGGTGTTTTTCATGACCAGTAAAACTATAGCACAAGAATAAACATAGGTATGTATGGAGGCAAATTAGACATTTAGTCACTTTCATATAGCTTACAAAAACTAACCCATAAAAGTTGTGTGAATTTTTCTAAGGCCAAGAGTTGTATAGAACACAAAAACCCTTTTTTAACTGATGAGCGATGGTCTAAATAAAATCATAAAACAACCTCTACATATCCCCTAAAAGAGCTCTATGTAAGCGATGGTTCGTTTTGCTCGTTATTTATGTATCTGTTTAAATTTTGTGAATATTTTCTAAAATTTCATATTATTTTAAAATTGCTAAATATATTTAGAATGCACAATCACTTTTTAAAAATCATGAACATTTTTTGAAATCGTGATTTTTTAAAATATGCAAACAATTTTTAAAAATCTTGAACATTTTATGATTTTCCTACCATTTTTTGAATTCATGAACATTTTATGATTTCTCAAAAATAATAATTCAACTCACAACTTTCTGAGATTTGGAATTTTTGGAAATCCTAAATTAATTTAAAAAAGGAAAAACAAAAACATAAATAAGAAAAGAAAAGGCAAAAAAAAAGGAAATGAAAGAAACACCCAACCTGAGTCTTGGAAGCTATTGCGCACCACATTTTCGTTCCTAAAGTATGCTACCGAGCAAGGACTTGATTATCAGGCCTATTTCGCGAATCGACCTAGGTCTCACGGGCTACTGGGATCAGTGGTTTGATGCTATCCTTCAGGTGCATACTGGACTTTAGACCGGTACACACCTTGAGGGCCACTGGCTATACATCTAGGCAGAGAATGAATTGCACAAATAAAAAAATCAGCAAAAAACATTCGAAGACCGAGGTGGTGCACCACCTCGGAAGCAGTCCGGTATAAAGCTCTGATGCGAGTGGCTAGTTCCATAAAGGACATTTCCGTCATTAAGCTCGGTTGAAATCCTTCAAACTTTTTTAATACCGAGGTAACCTACGACACCTCGGATTTAGCACCGACAACAGAAAAGAGCACTCGCCTTTTTTTCCATGATGTTGGGATGCGCTGCCTAGATCTTTTTTGCCACCCCCCTCCATGCTCGGCTCAATGCTGGTGCTAGTGGTTAACGGCATCGGGATAGTGATGCAGGTCCCGTACATGTCCCTATTCTTATGTATCGTCGACGCCGTCGTGCGCCGAAGGACCGTGAAGCAGCTGGTCGTGGTTGTGGCATTTTTTGCGTTACTGGCCCTATTGATGGTTGTGCTCGTGTTGGTCACAAAGGTTTGCAGCCAAAGGTGTTTGGCATCATCGCAACCACTTACAGCACCGCCATGTTTGTTATCGCAATGGTCATGGACATCGTAAGTGATTTCTCAAATTTGTGGCTTGTGGCTAGTGGTAAATGCCCAACATTACGGCCACCGTGACCACAATGGCGCAGCTCATTTTCAGTTTCTTCTTCTACCTCCATAAAAAGAACGAGGACAAGGGAGGGTATGGTGCAATATAATTATGCTGATGTTTTGCTACAACTTCTTCTGATATTTGGGGCTACAAAATTGCATAAAGTACAAGTTATTTACCTATCTAGCCATTGGCTGGCTGTTAGAAGCAGTTTTACTCATAGGCGTTTGAAACAATTTTGTGATCTGAGGTGATGTAAACCAATTATTTTTTATACCGAACTTTTATACCTTTTAAAACTAATTATACCATATTAAAATTTTAATTTGTATAATTTTCTATTAATTAGACATCATAGTTAGCTGCATGACAATGTTTATAAATAATATTTACAATATTCCTTGTCATGCAGTTGTAATACATATTAATGGACAAAAATTTAAATCAACAAAAAACTTTTACTAGTTAAAAAAATCTGTTGAATTGATTTTTAAATATTGCATGAATGATATTGTATACACATACATTTGCATATCTATGCATGTGTACATATATCTTTTAATAATATTGAATATCATGGTAGATATTTTATAAATCATACACACTAATCAATTTCTTAATAGTGGTTTCTGGTGTATGTTGGAAAACAGATTCATAGAAATATCTAGGCCATGGCAAATACGACTTGCAAGTTGGGTTCGTAATAGGTTGGCAACATGTGCATGATTTTGTACTTGTATTCAAAATAGGACCATCGTTATAATAATAGAAGAACATGAAATATTTTTGATGAGTCAATTATCTTACATGCTAGTTTAGATTCACTTGGTTTTCTTTGGTACATCTAAGATCTCCTACCCATTTCTCAAATGAAAAACTGCATTCGTTTAAACACAAAAATCTAGTTATCATAAATTTTATTATGATACTGAGACGCCAATCGTAAAGAGAGACTAGCAATGTAATTAAGCTCAACTTCACCAGTCGGATTGGTTTGTTCTACAAACTGTTAGTATGCAGTGTGAACTTGCGCTCATGCAAATTGAGATTCTCTTTTATGTATTCAATAATCTTCTAAGTGTAATGTATAATTGTATAGTTGTTACGTATAATTTGTATTTGGGGCCCTTCTCTCTCGAGGACCAGGGCGGTTGCCCCTTTTGCCTGGCCTTTAGGTCGGCCCTGGCTCTACTGCACTACCCTATTGGACCCTATAGTGATGATCCATCAGCAAGAACCATTTGCATTTTTGCACAATTATATAGTATGCTTCGTATGGCGACTATGTGCTTTCATTGATTTAGATTGTACAAGTTGCCCCACATTGTTACAAAATCGATGATTTATCTTTATGGTGGATATTAACTATGTTTATGAGATGATTTATTCAGTTGTAGTTGTTATGCTTATATATTAGAAGTGTTTATAGATGCATATTGTTATTCCTTTCTTCATGACATGATCAATCAAGAGGATAGGACAATTAGTGGAATGGTCTGATGTGATTAGCTGAGTGAAAGAAAGATGGATTGGATTATTTTTTCTTTCTTTTCCCTTTATCTTGAGGCCTTTCACCTTTGAAATGTGAAGAAGCCACGGTGGCATCTTCTCATTCTTTTGCTAATAATCATGTTGCCAGTTTGCTGGTCTTATGGTTCAAGTTCCGGGAGCTACCAGTGTGCTTGTTACTTTGTACATGTGCATGCCCATTGTGCTTCAGGACAATGGACAACAGTTCATGGCTGCTATACAACGTTGTTCATTTGGTGTGAATGAAGCCAGTTAGCCAGAGATGAGGGCATTGGTTTTGCAGATATCATGCTTGCTGTTTATATATTTATTCTTGTCTTAGCAAATAGTACCTGGTTCCTAAGGAATAGAAAAAAATGAAACGATATTATAAGTAGAATGTATTCTTTATCTTTTTTGGGGAGAATCATTCTTCATATTTCCGGACTTTGCTTATGCGATTTTCACTTTCAAGGAACCACGGTACACGTGCTATTTTTGCCAATTTGGGCCCATTTCATGGTCAATTATTCTGCGGCATCCTTCACTAGTACGCGTCGGTGCTATACAAACGGTTTTTAACCCTTTTCCGCGATGACATTTGGAACCGTCGCCTAGTGAGTGATGGCGATAGGGGGGGGGGTCCTTCCCACACGACCCAGAAATCATCGGGGATATGCCCTCCTGGCACACACGCTCGGCAAAATGAGGTCGTGTGCGACCGTCGAGCGCACAAATACGGAAATACGTACAGTAGAGCTAAAAAAATGCAATTATATAGGCGGAATTGTTTCCGGTAGCAATTACATCCCACACAGTCAATCCCTGCTAAACATTTCCGTTCGTATGTACATCCCACACAGTCGCTCTAAGGAAAATGTTTCCGTTCACAGGTACATCACACACAATTTTTTCCATTAAATCGATTGTGATAGCGTTGCCATTGCACACGATATTAACAATTTTGTCATTTGCATTATTGAATGCATCACACACGGTGTGTAGAAGAAACCGTGTGGCAAAGGCTGTCCATCACACACAGTTTTTATGTGGTAAACGTTTGTGTAAGGTGGCCTAACACAAACAGTTTTCAAGAGAAAGCCGTGTGTGATTGTTCATTGATCCAACACAATTTATTCCTAAAAACTATGTGTGTTGCCTGAGGTCATCTCCCACGGTATTTTCTTAATAATCGTTTGCAATAGCAAAACCTAATTAGCAGACTAATTCGCCATTAGCAGACTAATTACCATAGTATTAATAATCCATTTATTAATCTAATTGACATTCATATTAAACACATAATATATTTCATTTCCATATTAAGGAAGCATGATTTCATAATTGAAATACATCAGAGTACAATATGATATAGCTTCAGCACCCAGCTACCCCATTACACAACTGCATCAGCACCAAGTTTCACATGCAACATGTAGAACCTTTCGAAATTAGCATCATAGACGGTATATAGACAGATGCATCTCATCTGGAAAACTGCTGAAGCGGAAGGTGAATATTGAGCCTTTATTCATGTTGAAGGTCTTTGCAACTTTAGGCTAGTGCCTGTGGATGATTGACCGTCCATCCTTCGTCCTCTTCAGGAACACTTCAATATTGAACCGTGGGTGTTGTATGAAAACCTTCCTCGCCTCCTGACCATAGAGGTGGTTTGAGAGGTAATCATTAGTGAACTGCTTTGGAAAGGCATGAAAATAAGGATGTGTATAAATATCTTCTCTATATTAAAAATGGGGCAAAGGAATAAAAAAAGGCAATGTATAATAGTTAGTACAATCTTGTAGTGAACTGATGTCTTCTTCATTGGGCAGACAAAGATCTTGTTGTTTTTTGTCGCTAATTTCTTTATCATAACAATCTTTCTGAGTTTCTTGACTTGATTGATATTCATGGACAACTCATTTCCCCATATGCAAAAAGGGTCGAACAGTGGGTCAAAACCTCTGACAGCAGGACCTACATGTGCAAGACCAAATTGTTAAAAACCTAAATATTAGAATGGTTCCTGCAATTGCACAATAATGTGCTATTAGACAACGGACCATGCACATGCTAACCTCGATTGTAAACCTCAGTGCTTCCCATTGTTTCAGTGCAACACATATAAGGTAGTTAGTCATCAGGTTAAGTTAGGGTTCGCATGCTATTAGTAAAATTTGTTGATGAAAAATAAGCACATTGCAAATTCATCAAATTAATTCAAGCCACATGAAAAACCCGTTTATCCAAACCAAACATGATTAAGAACTAGAAAATATAGCACTTGTATACGTTTCTCATGTATTAAGTGCATCCAAATTCAATTTATTCCTCACATGCACAACAATACAAAATTCTACCCACGACAATTGGACATGGCATTGCAGAATTGAATCAAGCTGTTAACTAAACACCACAACAAATGAACCAAATATTAACTGAGCACCACATTGCACAATATAACATACTCCTAATAGAAGATCAGACAGTTAACCAAAGCAAGCATGCTTAATAACTTGGAAATATAGCAATTATATTTGTTTCTCATGTATTTACTACAACCAAATTCAATTTATTCCTCACATGATATCCAATAACAGAATGCACCCACAACTATTGAACATCGCATTGCAGAATTGAACCAAACAATTAACTAAACACCACAACACAAATGAACCAAATGTTAACTGAGCACCACATTGCACAATGTATAACCAAACCAAGCATGCATGACAACTTGGAAATATAGCAATTGTATTCATTTTTCATGTATTTTGTAAAGATAAATTCGATATATTTCTCACATGGAAGACAATACAAAATTGTAGCCTGGAGAATTGAACATCACATTCGGAGGATTGAACCAAACAGTTAACTGAAGACGACAACTAATTAACAAAACAGTTAATAAGTGAGAACCACACTGCACGACATATAGAACATATACACTAGAGCAACATATTGCATGGTAAAATTAGATAGCATAATTCGTGAAGGAAAGGCAGGAGCAGCACACGCAACAGGTAAACCGAGCATGCTTAACCGGCGTAGCTAGCAAATGGCAAGATGCTCCTCCAAGATCTGGGGGTCGGCATGAATGACAGCCATCGCGACCTCATCCGCGCGTGCGGCCGCGATTTTCTTCTCCGCTGCCAAATGCTCCTTAAGATCTTGGCTATACTGCATGCACCATGGCTTAGGGCGGCGCTTATTTGGTGGAGGGGTCGGTGATTTGGGTGGAAGGTGTCACGCTCGCGCCGGCGGTCGGGGCATGTGGGATGTGGAAGGAGGAGGAGGATGGCGGTCGGGTGTGGATTACCTGCCTGGATAGACGAGGCCAAGCAACATGAAGGAGGCTCGCCGGCAAGGAGGCGGCACTGCAAGCAAGGAGTGAAGGTTTCAACTTGGAAAGGAAGGCGGAAACAAGGGAAATGTGGCTTTTGGTAAGGGGGAGGGGGCGGGGAGGTAGTTATTTCCGCGGAAGCCAGAAATTTGGAATCGCTTCAGCGAAAAAACTGGCACGCAAAGTGTCATCAGACAGGGTCCCTTATTCAGAACCGTGTACGATATGTGAACATCACAAACGATTCACATAGCTTAATCCGTGTGTGATGAGTTTGAACGTCAAAAATTTTGGTTTGAATTTCCCTGGTTAAAGTGGTCATCCATGTCATTGCATAATTTAGGTACACAAAGGAGACTATAACACACCCACACTTCTTAATTGAGCAACTTCAGTAATTAAACAAAGCTAGCTGACCTAAACATTACTCTAACAAATTAAAGACCGGCGCTCTTAATTAAACAAACAGAGTACTACTACGACTGGTGCTTGTCGATCTCCTCCGCCGCCTCCATGTCCAGCTCGCGCCCGACAGTCGCCCGAGGAAGGGGCTCCATGGCATCCATCGCACCATACTCAGCAAGCATCTCACCATCCGTGTCTTCCATCTCTTTGGAAAAGGCCACCACGAGCTGGGCATGGCGGTCGCCATCTGAGCTTGGATGGGATCCGTCGTCGCAAGGTATGCGATGGAGGAACGGACGGCTGCTCGAATGCTCTTGGGGATTGCCAACTCTTCGGCCGTGGGTTGCCGACCATTGTCGGAGAAGCTTCGTTTGATGCGGTGACTGCCATGAGCTGGGTGTGGGCGGCGTCGACATGGTCATGGGCGGCCTCCATCAGGGCTAAGGCCGCCACTGCGGAACGGACAGCTGCTCTGCTGCTCTCGCCAGTTGCTATCCCCGAGGCAGATGTTGCTGCCGCCACCTGAGAAGCAACAACGGCCATTTGGGCTGCCTTGGCCGCCCGGTCGCAGATTGCGGCCGCGCTCATGCACCTTGTTAGCACGCACATGGCGGTTGCGGCCGCGCTCTTGCCAGAGTGGGCCACCGAAGTTGCCCTCACGATGCGGGTCCACATGCCCATCTTTCACCGGGGATGATTGAACAGTGAAATGATATTTGGGGAGCGAGCTAGTGTGCTTGAGACGACGGCTGTGGACTGTAGCTGATGCACCTTCTCGCGTAAGCGATAGGCGTACTATACACCGACGGTGCTACATGATATTTTTTGCTGCATCTCACATGGTTGGTTATAATAAACTATGTGGGATCTACCTGATTTTTCATCTTGATTTGAATTACATAATGGGGTCACAGTGGAAATGGACAGTGTTTGAATTGCTAGAACTTTTATCTGCAGTGAGCATGCACTACTAGAGGATCCTACTAACGCGACACTACGATCAGACACCCTTCGATGAAACTGCGTGCGATGCCATAATCGCAAACGGTGGTGTAAAAAACCCATAAAAAAGGTGCAAAACCTTTGCGATGGAGGATGCATCAAACATGGTTTAGATGTTAGTTGCGTGTGCGATGGAGGGCATACGGTTCAGTTCAATTAACTGTTTGCGATGAGGAGGAACAAAAGAAATGGGCAGCCAGATGAAGGTGTGTGTGATATACATCATACGGTTCACTCGGATGAACTGTTTGTGATTAGGCAACACAAAAGAAACGGTCAGCCAGATCAAGGTGTGTGCAATATACGACATGCGGTTCACTCGGATGAACTGTTTGCGTTCAGACATGAGAACATAAACGGTTCAACTTAACAAGATGTGTGTGATACGCGGCAAACAGGTTTGTAATC
This sequence comes from Triticum dicoccoides, assembly GCF_002162155.2. NCBI lineage: Eukaryota > Viridiplantae > Streptophyta > Magnoliopsida > Poales > Poaceae > Triticum > Triticum dicoccoides. The sequence continues at coordinate 3,289,523 of NC_041389.1, forward strand.
GGAAACATGTGCGAAGACCGATAACCACACATACGATTACTGCTAACAAGCCGTCTGTGTTGTGAGCAAACGATTGCTGGTATACAATTGTGAGTGATTGATGAAAACATCACCGACGTGTTCCATTGTTTAGTCTGTGTGCGATGTGATTTTCTTTGTCCACACAACATCTACGCTCTGTCTACAGAGCATCAACATATATACTTAAAAAGACAACATTGCATAACCAAATTAAGCATACAATTACACAAGTGACTACACACATAACATTTCCACACACCAAAGTAAGCAATTACATGCATACTAAAGTAGGAGAAATGAGGATATAATCATCTACTTATTGTTGCGACGACGCTTGCCATTGCTCTGCTTCTGCCTGGATCCCTGGCCGTTTTGGGGAAGGAGGCACTTTATCATGTCAACGATCCGCGTGTATATGTCGTAGCTCGTGTACGCCTCCTTGGCCGCGTACACAACATGAGCTTTGTCGAGTTTCTCCATCCAGGCCGAGTGCCAGGCACGCCTGTACTTGTTGCACGAATCCTTCATATCTCTGTAGTAGGGGTTGATGATGGCCTCGACGAGGTGAACCAGTGAGTCCTTCTCATGTTCCTTGCTGCCCTAGATCTTGTATTGGCCCTGGATGTTGACAAGATTCTGGCAGGCGATGCCCGAATTCTCGAGCGCCTTTACATCGTTGGTGATGTCGTAGCGAACATGTAGTGGGGGCTATTGACAAACCTAGTGAAATGCTTGCAAGGACTTGTGGCCGGGCAGTAGTGGTAGACGAGGACGTGGTGGCGCACGCACATCTGGGCGACGACGACCTTGGGACGAGACCCGGCATGAGCGCGGGTGTACTCGAGGTCAAACCCGACCACCTTGTAGTTCTCCTCGGCAAGCAACAACTTCATGATGTGGATGGAGTGCTCCACCCAGACCGGGTCATTGGTGTACACCACCGAGAGGTCCATGAACCTTCTGTGGGTGTCCACCAGGGCACGCATGGTGAACTGCTGCTCGTCATCGGCAGCCGCTCGGAGCGCCATTGGAGATGCGCACGATACCCTCTAAGAATTTCTCGTGGTGGGTGTGCTTCTTGCAATGGTGGGGCGCGATCAAAAGGTTGGCCGCTGTAATAAATGGGGCCGACCGGCCTGTAATCGTCACCTCTTGTCACATCGTTCATGGCGGAGGATTCTAGTGCACACTTGACAACACCGCACCGCACGCGTGGGCTCGAAGAGGCGCCAAATGTATCGTCGGTGAGCCTGTTCCCGTGCTACCGCGCAGTTTACTGCGCAAGGTTCCCGCCCGGCTAGTTTGGGCATGCATCGGCTAGAAGAGGGACACATCGTGGGCGTTTATTGGCAAAAAGCTTTGTAAAAATAAAGTGCGTGGAATGACTTCGGTCATAAGTTTACCCGTGGGTGATAAGGTCAAAGTTACACAGAAGGGTGATGATGGACAATCGAGTGCGGTAATTAATTCTACGCTCTACAGGGCACACGGTGGAAGAAACCAACCATGTGCAATAATGTCGAAGATCACAGTCGAGTTAGCTATACAGATCGTGTGCTGTGAGATCGACAAGGTAAACAGATCCGAGAATGGTTTATAAAATCTAGACAATTGCATATTAAGGTCACAATAGTGCTACCAATATACGAGGCTCATACGATGCCATTTCAATGATTGTACCACAAAAAGCTCGAAATATTACAAGGTTCGAATTCCAAAGTTATATGGCTCAAATTCGAAGATTACAAGGTTCAAACTGATATTAGAAATAAAATTCAGCTCATCAGATGCAAACGCTCGCGCTGATCCGCTGAACATGGAGATCAGAGAGGTTCAAACTAATACTACCACTTCTAAGTTTGGTTTCGAAACCTCACAATTTTTGCGAAAGGGTCAGCCACTGAGAATTCATGTAAGGGGTTGACATGATGACTTCCGATTACTCTGTCATCTGAAGTTCCAAAATGAAATTCAACATTTTTGGAGACAATCCCATTCTGCCGTAGGCGCCGACGCTGATCAACAAACCATTCATTTTTGTGAAATAAATGTAGGGCAAACCTCATTTCCTTCAGCACCCTTGATCTGAGAACAACGAACCTGGCGAATATAATCTTTGGTAAGGTCCCTCGGTAGGAGTTCAAAGTAATTTCTGAGAGATGCAGATCTAGGCATTCGACGTGATTGTTATATTGTATCACATTATCCACCACTGGGCCTAATCTTATCCGCAAAAGAAGAAAACATGTTAGTGCCTACATGCAGTTTTGAACATTACTACAAACCTCTTTGGTTTGCAGGATTTGTAAAATGCACTAACATGCCATCTTCGATCTAACATGATTAACATGGGCATTTGATTACATTCTAAAAAAATGTAGCCTTCTTCACAATAGGTTGGAGTGGATGAAAAGCTCCCTAAGAAAACTAGTACAGATGAATCCAAAGGAGAAATGCTTATTGATTGTAACCATATGGATCAAGCAACCAATATGGGGGGGGGGGGGTGGAACATGTATGTACTGAAATCCTCCAAAAGAATCCTTCATAAATCATAGTACATTGTCATTGTAAACTTGGAAAAAGGTACAAAAATTGAACTCCCTTATGATTAACATTTAACAGGAAAGGAACATCACCTCAATATATAGCTTCTCCAGGCACGGAAGGCATCTCAGGAAACTGACAACTTGCTCCAGGTTGGGGCCGATAGATTCTAGTGCCAAGACCTTCACTGTGCGCAGTTTCGAGGTCAAGCTTGTCGGAATCATTTTCTGAATGACAGACGAACAAACATCTTCAAAATTAGAAATAATGTTAATTTGTAGAAGGAGAGGTAGAAGGTGGTTGTTGTACCTGAACGGGTGTGGATCCAATAACAAGTTCGGAGTATTTGTCAGACACCACTATCGATTTCGGCGCAGAAATGACATTGATTCTTGTTGGACCTTCTTGATCAACTACAAGTAATCTCTCAAGTGCAGGTGTGTCCTCAATGACCATACCGTGGTACACATCTTGTGATGTCTTCCTGCCGCACCAACAACACACATAAATAGTCTGGAGAGTCATGGAAGTGATGTGGAAAGTACTCAACCCATTGATCACCTGAAGACGAAGGTACTCGAGTGCAGTACATCCACTGAGCAGGCGCTCCATGTCACCGTTTGAGAGGCAGACGGTGACGAGATCAAGGTGCTTCAGTCGTGGTAGAATAAGAGCGGGCGCGTCATTAAGGGGGGGATGGCAGTTCCTGAACTTGGCAACGTGCAGCGTGTGTGCAAGGCGGAGTGCAGACGTTGGCAGCGACCGCATATGCCCATCATCAAAAGTGAGCTCCTCGAGCTGATATAGGACGGGGGATCGGAACCAGTCGTCAAGCTTGGCTCGGTCCTTGCTGTTGGAAAGAAACTTGCCCATTCTAAGGCCTCTGGTTGGGCCAAGGTGACTGCCGAGGATCTTGGAGAATGCATCCAAGATTTTGCGATAGCCATGGCAGAGCTCATGGGTGGAGATGAGGTCGAGAGGGCTGGAGTTCCATAGGGGGCGCCACCGCCAGGAAAGGACGATTGTCCGAGCCCCATATTCGATTGGGAGGAGGGAGATGATGACTGTCAACATACCATCGGGGAGGCTGCTGAAGAAGTCTAGGCCTGCTGGAGTCGCTTGTGGTTCTAGCTCGCCCCGCCTCCGCTTGTTGGCAGCCCCGTTCTCCACCTCTGGAGTCTCCTTGTCGGCGGCGCTTTCTGATAGAAATGGGAGTACAGGGAATATTTAGTTAAAACAGGGCAATAGAAAAGTGTATTGGTAACTAGAAGTTATTAGGTAGGAATATAGTAAGAAAAGGGAATAACAATTGGTTGCTTAAATACTACACAATTCATTTGACATTGCTGAGTAAGTTGATACATCTCCAATGTATCTATAATTTATGAAGTATTAATGCTATTATATTATCCATCTAGGGTGTTTTATATGCATTTATATGCTATTTTATATGATTTTTGGGACTATCCTATTAACCTAGAGCCAAGTGCCAGTTTTTCTTTTTTCCCCTTGTTTTTGAGTTTCGCAGAAAAGGAATACCAAACGGAGTCCAATTGATGTGCCAATTTTTGACGAATTTTTATGGACCAAAAGAAGCCCCAGGAGTGCAAGAGTTGGGCCACAAGAGTTCCGGGCTGCTCACGAGGGTGGGGGCCACGCCCACTCCCCTAGGGCACGCCCCTGCCTCGTGGACAGCCCGAAGACCCCCCTGACGTGAAACCTACACCAAAAAATCCTATAAATACTAAAACCTCCGAAGAACAGAATAGATGGGAGTTCCGCCACCGCAAGCCTCTGTAGCCACCAAAAACCAATTGGGACCCTGTTCTGGCATCCTGCCGGAGGGGGGACCCCTCACCAGTGGCCATCTTCATCATCCCGACGGTCTCCATGATGAGGAGGGAGTAGTTCACCCTCGGGGCTGAGGGTATGTATCAGTAGCTTTGTGTTTGATCTCTCTCTCTCTCTCGTGTTCTTGATATGGCACGATCTTGATGTATCGTGAGCTTTGCTATTATAGTTGGATCTTATGATGTTTCTCCCCCTCTACTCTCTTGTAATGGATTGAGTAATCCCTGAAGTTATCTTATCGGATTGAGTCTTTAAGGATTTGAGAACACTTGATGTATGTCTTGCCGTGCTTATCTGTGGTGACAATGGTATATTCATGTAGTCTACTTGATGTATATTTTGGTGATCAACTTGCGGGTTCAGTGACCTTGTGAACTTATGCATAGGGGTTGGCACACGTTTTTGTCTCGACTCTCCGGTAAAAACTTTGGGGCACTCTTTGAAGTACTTTGTGTTGGTTGAATAGATGAATCTGAGATTGTGTGATGCATATCATATAATCATGCCCACGGATACTTGAGGTGACAATGGAGTATCTAGGTGACATTAGGGTTTTGGTTGATTTGTGTCTTAAGGTGTTATTCTAGTGCAAACTCTATGATAGATTGAACGGAAATAATAGCTTCATGTTATTTTATTACGGACTCTTGAATAGATAGATCAAAAAGGATAACTTTGAGGTGGTTTCATACCCTACCATAATCTCTTTGTTTGTTCTCCGCTATTAGTGGCTTTGGAGTGACTCTTTGTTGCATGTTGAGGGATAGTTATATGGTCTAGTTATGTTATTATTGTTGAGAGAACTTGCACTAGTGAAAGTATGAACCTTAGGCCTTGTTTCCTACCATAGCAATACCGTTTACGCTCACTTTTATCACTTGCTACCTTGCTGTTTTTATAATTTCAGATTACAAATACTTTATCTACCATCCATATTGCACTTGTATCACCATCTCTTCGCCGAACTAGTGCACCTATACAATTTACCATTGTATTAGGTGTGTTGGGGACACAAGAGACTCTTTGTTATTTGGTTGTAGGGTTGCTTGAGAGAGACCATCTTCATCCTACGCCTCCCACGGATTGATAAACCTTAGGTCATCCACTTGAGGGAAATTTTCTACTGTCCTACAAACCTCTGCACTTGGAGGCTGAACAACATCTACAAGAAGAAGGTTGTGTAGTAGACATCAAGCTCTTTTCTAGCGCCATTGCCGGGGAGGTGAGTGCTTGAAGGTATATCTTTAGATCTTGCAAAAAAATATTTTTGTTTCTTGTTTTATCACTAGTTTAGTCTATAAAAGAAAACTACAAAAAAATGGAATTGAGTTTGTCTCATACACTTCATCTTTTTAATATCTTTCGTGAGAATGATGGTAAGGAAAATTGTGTTCAAGTGCTGAAGAAGAAATCTATAAAATGTTTGGGACTAAATCTTTGAATGATGAGCATGATTGCAATGTTATTAGTATGAATTCTTTGAATACCCATGATTCTAATGATATGCAAAGCCACAAGCTTGGGGATGCTATGTTTGATGAATATGATATTTTTTGTCCCCCAAGTTTTGATGAGAATATTTATTATGATGAAAGCATGCCTCCTATTTATGATGATTATATTGATGAAAGTGGATTTGGAGAGGTCATGACTTTATTTAGTGATAAATCCACTATTTCGGAAGAGGTTCCAATTGATTATGAGAACAAAGTTGCTATCTATTATGATTATTGTGATGACTTGTATGCTATTAAGAATAATGATAACCATGAAACTTGTCATCATGATTTTAGTTTTCAATTGTATTATGCCTCACATGATAGTTATTTTGCTGAGTTTGCTCCCACTATTATTCATGAGAAGAAATTTGCTTATGTGGAGAGTAATAAAAATTCTATGCAAGTAGATCATGAAAAGAATGCTTTAGGTGCTAGTTATATTGTTGAATTCATTCATGATGCTACTGAAAATTATTATGAGATAGGAACATATGCTTGTACGTAGGAATTGCAATAATATCAAGTTTTCTCTCCATGTGTTGAAAATCTTGAAGCTATGCTTGTTTTGCCTTCCTATGCTAGTTGATTATTGTTCCAACAAGTTGTTTGCTCACAAAATCCCTATGCATAGGAAGTGGGTTAGACTTAAATGTGCTAGTAATATTCTTCATGATGCTCTCTTTATGTTTCAATTCTTATCTTTTATGTGAGCATCATTGAAATCATCATGCCTAGCTAGGGGCGTTAAACGATAGCGCTTGTTGGGAGGCAACCCAATTTTATTTTTGTTCTTTGCTTTTTGCTACTGTTTAGTAATAAATAATTTATATAGCCTATGGTTAGATGTGGTTTTATGTTTTAATTAGTGTTTGTGCCAAGTAGAACCTTTGGAAGACTTGGGTGAAGTCTATATGATCTTTCTGTAAAAACAGAAACTTTTGCGCTGACAAGATTAGCTGTCATTTTTTACTGAAGAGTGATTTTAGGTTGATTAATTTTGCAGATGATTAATAGACAAATTCCTCAGGCCCACCAATTTATTTCTGAATTTTTGTAGTTACAGAAGTATTCGAATGATATAGATTACTACAGACTGCTTTGTTTTTGACAGATTCTGTTTTCATTGTGTTGTTTGCTTATTTTGATGGATCTATGAGTAGTATCGGAGGGTATGAACCATGGAGAAGTCGGAATAAAGTAGGTTTAACACCAATATGAATTTATAATGAGTTCATTACTGTACCTAAGTGGTGATTTGTTTTCTTATACTGACGGAGCTTGCGAGTTTTCTGTTGAGTTTTGTGTGGTTGAAGTTTTCAAGTTTTGGGTAAAGATTCGATGGACTATGGAATAAGGAGTGGCAAGAGACTAATATTGGGTATTAACAAGGCACCCTAAGGTAATATTCAAGGACAACCAAGAGCCTAAGCTTGGGGATGCACTCGAAGGCATCCCCTCTTTCGTCTTCGTTCATCGGTAACTTACTTGGAGCTATATTTTTATTCGCCACATGATATGTGTTTTGCTTGGAGCGTCATTTTATTTTGTTAGTATTTGCTTGATGTTATTTAGAATAATGTTTTACTTCTATATTTTCAATAAAAATGTCAAGGAAAGCCTTTACCATGCTTATTTTGCAAGTATACATGTTGCTGTTTCAAAACAGAAAGTTTACCGTTGTTGAAAAAATTCCCTAGAAAAGTCAGAGAATGATATAATGTTGAATATTTTTGCATAATGAGATCTGATAAATCTTATACAGCGTAGTATTTTTCTTATAATTTTTGGAGTAAGGGAAGTATGTTGAATCTTGCATTCTTTACAGACTATACTGTTTTGGCAGATTGCTGTTATGTTTGCATTGTTTGCATATGCTTGCTTGTTTAATGACTCTATTTGAGGATAGGAGTATTAAATATGCAGAGACATTTAGTATGCAATGTTGAATAATAATGTTAGTAATATGTTACAGTAGAAAACGATAAGGTTTTTGCATTGTTTTATACTAACTTATCTCACGAGTTCTTGTTGAGTTTTGTGTGGATGAAGTTTTTGAGATTTAGGAAAACCATGATATGAGAGGAATTAAGGAGACACAAAAGCTCAAGCTTGGGTATGCTGAAGGCACCCCAAGATAATATTCCAATAAGTCTCAAGCATCTAAGCTTGGGGATGCCTCGGTTGGCATCCCACCTTTCTTCTTCAACAATTATCGGTTAGTATGGGTTGAACCGAAGTTTTTGCTTCTTCACATGATGTGTGCTATCCTTGAAATGTCATTTGTTTTGTTTTTCTTGCTGCTTGAATAAAATACCAAGATCTGAAATACTTAAACGAGAGAGAGTCTTCACATAGCTACATAATTATTTAACTACTCATTGATCTTCACTTATATCTTTTTGGAGTAGTTTGTCATTTACTCGTGTGCTGCACTCATATCCTATGAGTAAATGGTTGAATGAGTTGAATATCATATATCTAAAATTATATATGTTTCATATGCTTATCCCATGGGCAGTGATGAGTTCACATATAAGAAGTAGAGGTTGTAAATTTATTAAAGGTTAGCAAACATTGTATTGGTCACTTGAACAATTCATGAAGAATATTGAAGGAAGAGAGATTTCACATATAAATATACTATCTTGGACATCTTTTGTAATTGTGAGCACTCATTGAAATATGACATGCTAAAAGGTTGATGTTGGACAAGGAAGACAACGTAATGGGTTATGTTTTCCTATATCTGAAAAGTTATATTGTCTTGGATCATCCAACATGTTGAGCTTGCCTTTCCCCCTCATGCTAGCCAAATTCTTTGCACTAAGTAGAGATACTACTTGTGCCTCCGAATATCCCTTAAACCAGTTTTTCCATGAGAGTCCACCATACCTACCTATGGATTGAGTAAGATCCTTCAAGTAAGTTGTCATCGGTGCATGCAATAAAAATTGCTTTCTAAATATGTATGATCTATTAGTGCGAAGAAAATAAGCTTTATACGATCTTGTTATGGAAGCAATAAAAGCGACGGACTGCATAATAAAGGTCCATATCACAAGTGGCAATATAAAGTGATGTTCTTTTGCATTAAGATTTTGTGCATCCAACCATAAAAGCGCATGACAACCTCTGCTTCCCTCTGCGAAGGGCCTATATTTTACTTTTATCTTCTACCCTTATATAAGAGTCATGGTGATCAACACCTTTCGTTTTTACATTTTTCCTTTGGCAAGCACTTTGTGTTGGGGTGATCCGGATATATATATATATATATATATATATATATCCACTTGGATGTAGGCGTTCATAAATTATTATTGTTGACATTACCCTTGAGGTAAAAGGTTGGGAGGCGAAACTATAAGCCCCTATCTTTCTCTGTGTTCGATTAAAACTTTGGACCCATAAATATCACGTGAGTGTTAGCAATTGTGAAAGATTAAATGACAGTTGAGTATGTGGAGTTTGCTAAATCAAAGCTGTGACATAGACCCTTCCTGAAAATAAGATGAATTGCAATTGTTTGATGACTGAGAATGTGGTTTGCTAGTTTTCAAGAAAGTTTATGGTCTATGCTTTAACATGTGAATTGCTTGTTACTTGATCATGAAAAGTTTTATGAGATGAGCTACTATTATGATATATAAATGATGCTAGAAAAGGTGACTGAAATTATCATTGATCAAACTTGTGCACCTACTACCATTCACACTTCATAAATTCTTTCTTTTATCATTTACGTACTCAAGGACGAGTAGGAATTAAGCTAGGTGATGCTGATACGTCTCCAACGTATCTATAATTTATGAAGTATTCATGCTAATATATTATCCATCTAGGGTGTTTTATTTGCATTTATATGCTATTTTTTATGATTTTTGGGACTAACCTATTAACCTAGAGCCCAGTGCCAGTTTCTGTTTTCCCCTTGTTTTTGAGTTTCGCCGAAAAGGAATACCAAACGGAGTCCAATTGACGTGCCAATTTTTGACGAATTTTTATGGACCAAAAGAAGCCCCAGGAGTGCAAGAGTTGGGCCAGAAGAGTCCCGGGCTGCTCACTAGGGTGGGGGCCACGCCCACTCCCCTAGGGCGCGCCCCCTGCCTCGTGGACAGTCCGAAGACCCCCCTGACATGAAACCTACGCCAAAAAATCCTATAAATATTGAAACCTCTAAAGAACAGAATAGATCGGGAGTTCCGCCACCGCAAGCCTCTGTAGCCACCAAAAACCAATCGGGACCCTATTCCGGCACCCTGCCGGAGGGGGGATCCCTCACCAGTGGCCATCTTCATCATCCCGACGATCTCCATGACAAGGAGGGAGTAGTTCACCCTCGGGGCTAAGGGTATGTACCAGTAGCCATGTGTTTGATCTCTCTCTCTATCTCGTGTTCTTGATTTGGCACGATCTCGATGTATCGCGAGCTTTGCTATTATAGTTGGATCTTATGATGTTTCTCCCTCTCTACTCTCTTGTAATGGATTGAGTTTTCCCTTTGAAGTTATCTTATCGGATTGAGTCTTTAAGGATTTGAGAACACTTGAGGTATGTCTTGCCGTGCTTATCTGTGGTGACAATGGGATATTCACGTGATCTACTTGATGTATGTTTTGGTGATCAACTTGCAGGTTCAGTGACCTTGTGAAATTATGCATAGGGGTTGGCACACGTTTTCGTCTTGACTCTCCGGTAGAAACTTTGGGGCACTCTTTGAAGTACTTTGTGTTGGTTGAATAGATGAATCTGAGATTGTGTGATGCATATCATATAATCATGCCCACGGATACTTGAGGTGACAATGGAGTATCTAGGAGACATTAGGGTTTTGGTTGATTTGTGTCTTAAGGTGTTATTCTAGTACGAACTCTATGATAGATTGAACGAAAATAATAGCTTCATGTTATTTTACTACGGACTCTTGAATAGATAGATCAAAAAGCATTACTTTGAGGTGGTTTCATACTCTACCATAATTTCTTCGTTGGTTCTCCGCTTTTAGTGGCTTTGGAGTGACTCTTTGTTGCATGTTGAGGGATAGTTATATGATCTAGTTATGTTATTATTGTTGAGAGAACTTGCACTAGTGAAAGTATGAACCTTAGGCCTTGCTTCCTACCATTGCAATACCTTTTACGCTCACTTCTATCACTTGCTACCTTGCTGTTTTTATAATTTCAGATTACAAATACCTTTATCTACCATCCATATTGCACTTGTATCACCATCTCTTCGCCGAACTAGTGCACCTATACAATTTACCATTATATTGGGTGTGTTGGGGACACAAGAGACTCTTTGTTATTTGGTTGCAGGGTTGCTTGAGAGAGACCATCTTCATCCTACGCCTCCCATGGATTGATAAACCTTAGGCCATCCACTTGAGGGAAATTTGCTACTGTCCTACAAACCTCCGCACTTGGAGGCCCAACAAAGTCTACAAGAAGAAGGTTGTGTAGTAGACATCATAAGTCAACATGCGGATAGTTTAAAAAGAAAACTTACTTCAAACAAAGTCTGGGCGGATGATTTTGTCGGGGAAGTTAGCATATATCTCATAACCAGGCCGTTTTATGTGCAGTGCAATTTTAGTGCCAGCTTTTAGTACATAAAACTTAGAAATTTCTTTCCAAAAGCCAGTGCCAAAATAGGAGTCACCATGTTCATCAAGTCTTAGAGTAGCAACAATTGTAAATCCATGGTTTGTGTGCAGTATGACATCCGTGCAGTCTTGATCAATGTAAAAGGAAAGATTGTGCACTACATAATCTGTTGCATAGCAAGGGATGCGCTTCAGAATATGGTAGGATTGTTAAACAAAATATGGTAACATGCAAATATGGGCCCAAATTGAAAGAACTGTACTACAATTGAAATCGAAGGACAAAAATCTATAATTAAACAGATAGGGTAAACATGATGTCATGGAAATATGAGAGTAATCGAGAGAACAATACATCATTAATTTTCCTAATATAGAAAGAAGAGGGGAAAAATCCCCTTTGACATATATGGTGCATGTGGCACCTTTTATCCAAATGTAGCAATATTTAGAATATGTTCAGGAAAGTAGGCCACGCCAACCGATTTAGGGTGAGATTGAACATACCGCGTGCGTGTAACATCCCAAATTTTCAATTTGGAATGTTATACATAGGTCATCTTTGCATATCATATTTTATTGCATTTTGGTTGATCCTAGAAATTCTAAGAAACTCAAGGACCCACGGAGAGAGTTGGGGATTTCAATTATTTTCATATTTGAATTTTCTCAAATATTGAAAAGAGGATCATTTTGGTTTTAATTATTTTTGTCTCCAAATATTTCAAATATCAAAATAAAAGAGAGGAGATAATATGACTTTCTCCAAAATAAAACAAATATTGGGGGAAAAAATATTAAAATCAAATTCTATTTTTATTTGGAGTTTTATTGCTATTTTATTTGAATTAGAAAAATATGCATGCTTTCAAAATTGCACTTTAGGCCAGAAAAATGTTCACTTTGTTCTAAATATTCCATTTAGACGGCAGACTTTTTTTTGGCATTTTTAGATTTTTTTTTATTATGATTTTTTTTCTGTTCGGCGGAATATTTTTTTTTAAAAAAAGTTGTTTTGGACCGAGCCGGGCCGAAGCCCAGCCGACCCAGCCGCACGCCTCTCGCTCCGGTTCGGGAGAGGACTCCCGAGCGCCGCCGCCGCCAAGGACGACGTGTTCGCCTCGGACACGCCGCTGTCGCCCCCTTCCCCAAGCCGCCAACCCTGCCCCGCCCCTATAAGTACCTGCCGTCGCCGCCCCTCCTCACCTCGCCCCGCCCCACCGCCTCAACCCCGCCACCGAGCCGCCGCCGTCGCTGAAAGGTGCTACTGCCGCCGCCCACGCTGCTGCCGCGGCGTTGCGCCGCCGCCCGCGCCTCCCACCGCCGCCGCCCGGAGCCCCAGCGCTGCCGCCTGGCCTTGCCCCGCCCTCGCCGGCCGTCCGTGGTATTTTTCAGAAAACCGTTCGATTTAAAAAAAAAAATCCCTAGATCTAGTTTTTTTAGATCAGTTTGATTTTTTGGTTTAGTTAGTTAGCGGACGGTCATCCGTACTTTCGTTTTAACGAACGGTGTTCGTCGGTTAGTCGCAGACAGGGAGCGTTCGTTCGTTAGCCTATTCGTCTCGTTTTGTTTTTCCAGGGTTTATTCGTGATTATTTTCGATCGCGATTTCTGCCTTGATCTTAGTTCTAGTTTATCTTTTTGCTTGTTTATCCGAATTAGATGAAACAAGCGCTTAGATCTTCGTCTCGAAACCCTCTTTCTGTTTAACCTACTTGAACGAGATTTTGGTACTATAAAATTCGAGTTTAGTCCAGATTTGTAAACGAATCTTGTTTCTTTCATAGTTTGAGTTTCGTTGCTCCGTTTGATTTGATTCGTTTTGCAGACCGGAGTTCTTCAGTTGAACTTTCTGGTTAGATCTTCTTATTTGAGTTTTACCCGTGCTGCTTGTTTGATTGCTTATGTATGTTATTGTTTGTTTGTGATAGAATATCCAGATTGCGAAGCGTGCTACTACGAGTCTTTAGGTTTTGCGGATCATCAGCAAGGCAAGTAACACTTTGATCATATCTCTTTATTACCCAGTTTTATGCATTAGTTCCAATCCTCAAACATTGCATGGTTAGGATCTGATTTAACATGTGGGTTTGGGAAGTAGATGATGAGGTAGAACCTATTGCTCTGTTTATTATCAAACCTTTGGGAGTTAGTTCTACGATTGCTCAGGATTGCTATGCTATGCTCGTAGATGTGGATTGGGTGAGTGTATCCATGACAGTTGTGAGAATTGTTAATTAATGGTTAAATTAAGGTGGCTACTTAAATACACATCTGGGTGGATTGGTTGTGGGCACCTGGAGAATCAAGTGTTGTCCTAGGATATCCCGAAGTACCCGTGTGATCATCCTACGGTTCGCCACCCAGGCTCAAATGGATCATAAGATTGTTCATGCTAGAAACTTCCATGTGCAGCCACAAGCCATTATGGGCTCTGGCATAGTTAAGTATGTTGTGTGACCTCTTTCAGTGGTAGACTAGCAGATGTAGGGGATGTAGCTCGCACTGTCTACCCAGAATAAAGAGTTAATACTTTTGAAAGACTGTGTCTCGGTCATCTGTTTCTCAAACATCATGTAGTGCGAGAAATTCAACAGAGGAGAACGAGTCTTGTGGGGAAAAGTGCGCAAACCTCTGCAGAGTGTATAAACTAATCATGGTTAGCCGTGTCCCCAGTTATGGACATCTTGATTATCTGGTTCTTGGATTATCATGTTGATCTCATCACTCTAAATTAATTTTGTTGGGTAATTCCTGATGTTTAATTGGGATTGAGTTGGAGGAACCTTCTCAATGTTTAACAACCACCATGATAGTTAAAAAAATTTATTCTTTGTTGTAGGGAAAATTGACTTTATGCAAAACTGTAACCATAGAGCTTTCCACCAGCCACATATGCATGTAGTGATAGCATTTACCTATTCATTACTCTATGTGTTACATTGCCAACATATTCCATGTGTTGACCCGTATCGAGCTGCAACATATCATGTTGCAGACTTTTCAAACGACAAGTAAGGTGCCATAGGTCATTGTCGTTCACTCAGCTATGCCGTTGGAGTTGATGGACTCACTTTATCATCCAAGCCTTCTGCTGTTATCTTATTTAGATGGCCTTATGCCATACTATTGTAATAAGTTCTCTTTTGAGACATTTGATGTACAAGTGTGTTACTGAAACTCTGTTATAAATCCTCGAGTACTGTGCGTGTCAGCACTACCAATCCAGGGATGACACTGATGCACAGAGACTTGACCGTTTGAGGTCTGGTCGCTACAAGATGGTATCAGAGCACACGCTGACTGTAGGACATGCCCACTAAGATAAACCATAGGTCACTCTTCTCTACTCATTTCTGACCCCTCTCCCTTTTCTACTCTATAGGATGGTGGGCTCGAGGAACAAGTTTACACAGCCGGAGTAAGACACTCCTTTTGGACGACACTTGAAGGAGGTTACTAGGTACCCGAACATCGGGATACCAAGCTTCACCAGGACCTACATCGCCATTTTATTACAAGAGGAGCATTGGATGATTCTAGTTCAAGTTCCACGAGTCATCCTATGTTTCTTACGAGGTTAAGGAACTAGGCTTTCTCTTCTTTCTATCAGGATCACGTGTTACTAATCCGTAGACTTATAAGATTGATGAATTCAAGCCTCAGTTCAGTCTCTTCTACTTCCATGTGTACATAGTTGGTCTCAGAACCTTGATATTATGATGATTGAGTGGTTATGACACCATTTTTGCAGTATGTCTCAAATATTTTTGTGCAATTACAGTCGTTATGCTGTTCGAGTCATCCCAGGTTTCTAAATAGTCTAATGCATATGCAAATCCCTTCATCCCGTTTCCGATGTTCCTTTGGGCCAGTTTAACCACACTAATCGGTGAGTTGAGGTACTCTACTGCCTTGACATATATGTTGGAATTATTATTATGGCCCTAGGTGTCTCAGAGTATTACCTAGTAATCTAGCCATGTTTGAGTTCCCAGTGTGATGATTCTAGCCATCATTCTCGAGAGCATCCCGTGATGCCACTTAGTAGTAGGTATTCTACTTGTGGGTTCTGAACCCGAGATTCACCCTACTTACCTCATGTTGATAGTGTTTGCTAGTTCCTTCAGGATATTAGTAATCTTTGTGATAGTCCTCGAGGTCGGTGGTATATCGTTCTTCCAAATACCATGAACTGTTTATGGCAGAAGTTCTTGAACCAAGAGACCACAACAAGAGTGCTCTCAATGAGTTCCCCATTCTATATTGCAACTCTGCCAAACCTACCTCTCTGCATGGGTTATCCGGAAGAAACCTGTTGAACTTGGTCCGACGTACTAATCCATGCATCCACAACTCAGAAAATCATATGTTGTTTTGGGTTGTCCCTCTTTAGTTGTGTTCTAGCCCTCGTCTATCAATTGGTAGTCAAGAGTATGCGAGCATTCGTTCATCGATGCCTATCACTCTTATGGTCTATCAAGCCATTCTATTCTGGAATGACTAGGAGAAACAGACTCTAGTACCTCTTCCATATCCAAGATTGGGTCAAAGCAGTTCTATTCCATAGATCAAAATTTTAATCCAGCTTTTGATTCTGTTCTACCCTGAAGTATTACCGTCTTATGTCAAGAATGTCATGGGAATTGCACACCATCCTATGAACTCTTGATACAGTGATACTCTCTTCATCATTATTCATTCCTGGGTCCCCGTGTTATTGTAACCGGGATACCGGCAGGTGAATGGTGACGTGTGAAATCAATACTCTTAGCAACTTTGTTGCTCAGTAGTTAATGGACACACTCTCATTTTTAGTGTGTTGGTTCTTGAATCATCATTCTAAGATAGGTTGTGCTACCTAGTTCTTATCTTTGGTGCACTCTTCGATCAATGAGTTAGGATTGTGCCAATCCCTTGCTCTTTTGATCATATCGTCTTGCCCTGAAAAGCAAGATTATTCTCGAGCTTGGTAACATATTGGTGGTTCGTGATTTTCCAAATATCTTCTCGAAAGTATCACCAGGTCGTCACCTGACCGCTATGTTGAGTTCGTGATCAAGTTGTTTTTTTGTAAACCACCCTTCTACCAAGAATCTGTGTTGGATACCCTGAGCTAGTTGGTTAATCTAAACAACAACTTGGAGATTTGGAAGATAAGAGCTTGTCTGACTCAGTTCATTCCAAAGGGATATCCTTGTGTGTGTGTTGAATAAAGATGATATCTTCATTGATTGATCCTCGTGGTCAATTGTTGGACCTATTGTCTTATCCAAACCTTTGATTTGAGTATGGGCTATCGTCAAATCAAGTCAGAACCAACAAAATTCGTAATGTTGTCTTACTCATGGTTGATTCCTCGAGCATACACCATTATATCTTTTGGTCTGACCAATGCTATCACTTGTTCACATAATTATGGAATTCCATTTATATGGAAACCTGGGTGAATTGTTGTTGAGCCGACTGACAACATTTCTATCTTCTCCATGATTCGTGTTGAACATCCAGCTGGTGTTAGAAACTTTGTGAGCAATGCTTTCGTGTTCCGTTCATGAAGCATATGCCCGGATGAAACAAGTGACTTTCTCTAATTCACGTGCACTTGATGTAAGTTGCCGTCGTGGATCTGAGAAAGATTGTTTTTGATTCCTCTGGAATCATCCCAAGTTGGTCATGCACATGTGCGAAGTGCTCTATGGTTTGATAGGTTGGCCGCCTCCATTCTATATGTGTTTCCTAGCACACCAAGCCACAGATTGATTTGTTCAAGGAGAAGAATTTACTTCCTAAGAGCAAGACTTATGCAAGGACTTCGACATCCTCGATGATGGTTCCCCTTATGAACTCAGTAGTGTTTTATTATAAGACTACCATGTGGTCATGATTGTCTCAGATAACGTGTTCACATGTTGTAGCAGAACCAACTCATGTTTTGGAGCTTACTACCGCAGTCCATTCCCGAGAATCTCGCAACGTCATCTCGTCGATTTGTGTTGCAAACTTTCATTTCTCTTTCTAGACTCATCTTAATTCAGGAAATTCCAGAAAATAGCTAAACCTTCTAAAATTCATAGAAATTCAACCATAACTCCAAATGAAATAAATTATAGATGAAAAATGATCATAAAAATCCAATCTATTCATCTGTACAATTTTCATGCATGTTTGAGCAACTTATGCCTGCTGACCAGGTCAAATCAATTGAATGGCATTTGAATAATCACATATGGAGTTTGAATTTGAATCTTTGATTCAAACCAACTTCATTAACCTGTTGCTAGTTGCATTAGCTCAAATGACAGCATTTTGACATGTCATGTTCATGCATCATATTGTGCATTGCATTGATTGTGTTTTTCCTTGTTCGCCGGTGTTTGTCCCCTCTCAGTAGACGTGTTCCGGCGATGAGTTCGATGACACCAATGAAGAACTATACTATCTTCAGAAGTGCCAGGCAAGCAAAACCCCCTTGTTCGTTCCGATACAATCCCACTCTCTCGCTCCTGCTCTCTTTTATTGCATTAGGACACCAACGATTTAATTGTTACATGCTGTGGTAGTTGAACCCTTTTCCTCTGCAGGACCTGTCATTGCCATAGTAAATAGATGAAACCCACAAGCATGAGTAGGAGTTGTTTGAGCCCTGATGTGCCTACTCATTCATGCTTGTTGTCATGCCTGCTACTGCTTAGAGTTGAGTTAGGTCTGATTCATCGGGGATGAATTGGAGGTGTGTGAACATGTCCTACTATGTGAGAGCTAAGTGTGTGAACACGATTTGGTAAAGGTAGCGGTGAGAGGCCATGTAGGAGTACATGGTGGGTTGTCTCATTAAAGCCGTCCTCAGGAACTGAGTTCTGTGTTTGTGATCCATGAACAGTTACTACCACACATTGGGCTCCGGGCGCTGCAAGCTCTCTCGACTTATTAATCAACTCGATCTCTGTCCAGGAGTTGCAACTAGTTTCTGGTGTTTGTAGGTTGTGTTAGTAGTCTACCAAGTGGCACCCGGTACAGGTGGGCTTGGGTTAGACTAGGCACCATGGCCAGGTATGCCAAGCGCCGCCCGTTTGGTGGGCTTGGAACCCTGTACACATCGTTTGGGGCCGTGAGCGACACCCCGACTGGATCTCCTTGCGGATGGAACTCGAATAGGCGATAAACCTATAGTAGAGACTTGTGTGGTTAGTCAGGTCGTGGCCGACACCCCTGCCGAGATACATGACGTGTACATGGCGGTAAGTGGCGAGAGCGTGTGTGAAGAAGTACACCCCTGCAGGGTTAATATGATCTATTCGAATAGCCGCATCCGCGTAAAGGACCTCTGGGTTGCCTATATAGTTCATAGACAAGTGAAAGTGGATACTCTAAAATGCGCAACATAAGCGTGAGTGTTATGGATGGCGTTCTCGTAGGGAGACGGGAGTGGATCCATAGTGGTGTATTGATATGGTGAATATGTGGAATCGTGTGGGCCACCTCAAAAGAGTTACTTGTAGTCGTAGTTCAGGTTAGCCATCGAGTCAAAGCTGGCTTGCTGTAGTAAAACTCCACCACCCCTTTATTGATACTGATGCATATGTAGTTAGTTCTGATGTAAGTCTTGCTGGGTACATTTGTACTCACGTTTGCCTATTTTATGTTTTTGCAGAGAGACTCCAGTCTCGCTAGTAGTTCCGCGTGGACTTCGACGTTTAGCTTGTTACCTCAGCTACGATCTTGTGCCCTCGGCAGGATCTGGTAGATAGTCAGGCTTCCCAACCCTTTTTCTTTTGTAGTTGTCTGTACTCAGACATGTTAAGCTTCCACATGTGCTTTTGACTTGTATGCTCTGAATGTTGGGTCATGAGAACCATGCTTGTAATATCTCGCTCCTCAGAGCCTATTGAATAAATACTTTGAGTCTTAGAGTTATGGTGTGATGCCATGTTGTATTTGCACATAGCGAGCATATTGTGTGTATGATTTGAAATGCTTGGTATGTGTGGGATCTAAAAACCTAGTTGTTCATCCTTGGTAGCCTCTCTTACCGAGAAATGTATCCTAGTGCTTCCACTGAGCCTTGGTAGCTTGCTACTGCTCCTTCTTTGTTCCCGTGTCTGTCCCTTAGGGGAAATGTCACACGGTGACTACCGAAGTCCTATTAGCCTTCTACAGCCCGGTTTACCGGAGTCCTGCTAGCCCAGTTGCTACAGCCCGGATTCACTGGCTGATGACCGACACGTTCGTTGTTGGGTCATGTATGCCTGTCCCTGTAAGTTAGCGCCACTTTGGGTCCACGACTAGTCATGTCAGCCCGGGTTCTTTGTCATATGGATGCTAGCGGCACTATCATATACATGAGCCAAAAGGCGCAAACGGTCCCGGGCCAGGTAAGGTGGCACCCGTGGGAATACCGTGCGTGAGGCCGCAAAGTGATATGATGTGTTACATGCTAGATCGATGTGACTAAGGATCGGGGTCCTGACACGCGCTTACGTGTCATTCATCAACACTCGCCGTTTTGCCAAATTCTGGCCCATTTCATGGTCTATTACTCTCTGTTTTGGGGTCCCAGAGCGATTTCCATGGTTTTTGAACTCCAAGATGCGATTACGTGCAGGTCATCAGCCCTCGCCGTTTTGGCTGATTCTGGCCCGTTTCATGGACCACTATGGGGTCCCGGAGCGATTTTTATGATTGCTAAACCCCAAGCTGTGCTTAGGTATCGTTCATCAACACTCGCCATTTTGGCCGATTCTAGCCCGTTTCAGGGGCTATTACTCACCGTTTTGGGGTCCCTCTGCGATTTCCATGGTTGTAGAACTCCAAGGTGCTATTACAGGCAAGTCACCAACACTCGCCAATTTGGCTGATTCGGCCCGTCTCATGGGCTATTGCTCACCTTTTGAGGTCCTGGAGCGATTTCCATGATTAATGATCCCCGAGGTGCGTTTACATGTAGGTCATCAACACTAGCAGTTTTGGCCGATTTTGGCGCGTTTCGTAGACTATTACTCACCATTTTGGGGCCTCAGAGCGATTTTTATGATTGATGAACCTCGGGGTGCATTTAACTCTCGGTCATCAACACTCATAGGTTTGGCCGATTCTGGCCCGTTTCGTGGACTATTACTCACCATTTTGGGGGCCCCGAAGCGATTTTCTTGGTTTATGAACCCCAAGGTGCGCTTATGTGCATGACGTTAGCACTCACCGTTTTGGGGTCCCAAAGCGATTTTTTATTGTTGCTGAACCCCACAGTGCGCTTACGTATTGTTCATCTACACCCACCGTTTTGGTCGATTCTGACCCGTTTCATGGACTATTACTCACTGTTTTGGGGTAAGGAGCAATTTCCATGGTTACCAAACCCTGAGGTGCGCTTACGTGCAGGTTATTAACACTCGCTATTTTGGCTGATTTTGGCCCGTTTCGTGGACTATTACTCATCATTTGGGAGTCCTGGAGCGATTTTTATGATTGCTGGAGCCCGAGTTGCGCTTACGTGTAGTTCATCAACACTTGCCATTTTGGCCGATTCCGTCCCGTTTCGTGGGGCTATTACTCGTCGATTTGGGGTTCCGAAGTGATTTTCATGGTTACTGAACCCCAATGTGCGCTTACGTGCACGTCATTAATAGTCGCCGTTTTGGCCGATTTTGGCCCGTTTCATGGAGTATTACTCACCATTTTAGGGCCCCGGAGTGGATTTTATGATTGCTGAAGCCTGAGGTGCCTTACGTGTCGTTCATCAACACTCACTGCTTTGCGGATTCTGGCGCGTTTCATGGGCTATTACTTGTCGATTTGGGGTTCCGGGGCGATTTTCATGGATACTAAACCCCAATGTGCGCTTACGTGCAGGTCATTAACACTCGCTGTTTTGGCCGATTCTAGCCCGTTTCTTGGACTATTACTCACCATTTTGCGGACTCGGAGCGATTTTTATGATTGCTAAACCCCAAGGTGTGCTTACGTAGCGTTCATCAACACTCGACCTTTTGGCCGGTTCTAGCCCGGTTCATTGGCTATTACTCATCGTTTTGGGGTCCCTGTGCGATTTCCATGGTTGTAGAACTCCAAGGTGCTATTACGTGCAGGTCATCAACACTCGCCATTTTGGCTGATTCAGCCTGTCTCATGGGCTAGTGCTCACCTTTTGAGGTCCTGGAGCGATTTCCAAGATTAATGATCCCTGAGGTGCGTTTACGTGTAGGTCATCAACACTAGTAGTTTTGGTCGATTTTGGCGCGTTTCGTGGACTATTACTCACCATTTTGGGGCCTCGGAGCGATTTTTATGATTGATGAACCTCGGGGTGCATTTACCTCTCGGTCATCAACAATCGCAGGTTTGGCCGATTCTTGCCATCTTGTGGACTATTACTCACCATTTTGGGGTCCCGAAGCGATTTTCGTGGTTTTAAGAACCCCGCGGTGCGCTTACGTGCATGACATTAACACTTGCCGTTCTGGGGTCCCAGAGCGATTTTTATGGTTGCTGAGCCCCAAGGTGCGCTTACGCATTGTTCATCAACACCCATAGTGTTGGCCGATTCTGGCCCGTTTCGTGGACTATTACTCATCGTTTTGGGGCCCCGAAGCGATTTTCTTGGTTTATGAACCCCAAGGTGCGCTTATGTACATGACATTAACACTCACCGTTTTGGGGTCCCAGAGCGATTTTTTATTGTTGCTGAACCCCACGGTGTGCTTACGTATCATTCATCAACACCCACCGTTTTGGTCGATTCTGACCCGTTTCATGGACTATTACTCACCATTTTGGGGTAAGGAGCAATTTCCATGGTTACCAAACCCCGAGGTGCGCTTACGTGCAGCTTATTAACACTCGCTATTTTGGCTGATTTTGGCCCGTCTCGTGGACTATTACTCACCATTTGGGAGTCCTGGAGCGATTTTTATGATTGCTGAAGCCCGAGTTGCGCTTACGTGTAGTTCATCAACACTTGCCATTTTGGCCGATTCCGTCCCGTTTCATGGGGCTATTACTCGTCGATTTGGGGTTCCGGAGCGATTTTCATGGTTACTGAACCCCAATGTGCGCTTACGTGCAGGTCATTAATAGTCGCTGTTTTGGCCGATTTTGGCCCGTTTCATGGAGTATTACTCACCATTTTAGGGCCACAGAGTGGATTTTATGATTGCTGAAGCCCGAGGTGCGCTTACGTGTCGTTCATCAACACTCACTGCTTTGCTGATTCTGGCGCGTTTCATGGGCAATTACTCGTCGATTTGGGGTTCCAGAGCGATTTTCATGGTTACTAAACCCCAATGTGCGCTAACGTGCAGGTCATTAACACTCGCTGTTTTGGCCGATTCTGGCCCTTTTCTTGGACTATTACTCACCATTTTGCAGACTCGGAGCGATTTTTATGATTGCTAAACCCCAAGGTGTGCTTACGTAGCGTTTATCAACACTCGTCGTTTTGGCCGATTCTAGCCCGGTTCATTGGCTATTACTCACCGTTTTGGGGTCCCTGTGCGATTTCCATGGTTGTAGAACTCCAAGGTGCGATTACGTGCAGGTCATCAACACTCGCCATTTTGGCTGATTCGGCCTGTCTCATGGGCTATTGCTCACCTTTTGAGGTCCTGGAGCAATTTCCAAGATTAATGATCCCCGAGGTGCGTTTACGTGTAGGTCATAACCACTAGTAGTTTTGGTCGATTTTGGCGCGTTTCGTGGACTATTACTCACCATTTTGGGGCCTCGAAGCGATTTTTATGATTGATGAACCTCAGGGTGCATTTAACGCTCGGTCATCAACACTCACAGGTTTGGCCGATTCTGGCCCGTTTCGTGGACTATTACTCACCGTTTTGGGGCCCCGAAGCGATTTTCGTAGTTTTACGAACCCCGCGGTGCGCTTACGTGCATGACATTAACACTTGCCGTTTTGGGGTCCCGGAGCGATATTTATGGTTGCTGAGCCCCAAGGTGCGCTTACGCATCGTTCATCAACACCCACAGTGTTGGCCGATTCTCGCCCATTTCATGGACTATTACTCACCGTTTTGGGACCCCGAAACGATTTTCTTGGTTTATGAACCCCAAGGTGCGCTTATGTGCATGACATTAACACTCACTGTTTTGGGGTCCCAGAGCGATCTTTTATTGTTGCTGAACCCCATGGTGCGCTTACGTATCGTTCATCAACACCCACCATTTTGGTTGATTCTGACCCGTTTCATGGACTATTACTCACCATTTTGGGGTAAGAAGCAATTTCCATGGTTACCAAACCCCGAGGTGCGCTTACGTGCAGGTTATTAACACTCGCTATTTTGGCTGATTTTGGCCCGTTTCGTGGACTATTACTCACCATTTGGGAGTCCTGGAGCGATTTTTATGATTGCTGAAGCCCGAGTTGCGCTTACGTGTAGTTCATCAACACTTGCCATTTTGGCCGATTCCGTCCCGTTTCATGGGGCTATTACTCGTCGATTTGGGTTTCCGGAGCGATTTTCATGGTTACTGAACCCCAATGTGCGCTTACGTGCAGGTAATTAATAGTCGCTGTTTTGGCCGATTTTGGCCCGTTTCATGGAGTATTACTCACCATTTTAGGGCCCCGGAGTGGATTTTATGATTGGTGAAGCCCGAGGTGGGCTTACGTGTCGTTCATCAACACTCACTGCTTTGTTGATTCTGGCGCGTTTCATGGGCTATTACTCGTCGATTTGGGGTTTCAGAGCGATTTTCATGGTTACTAAACCCCAATGTGCGCTTACGTGCAGGTCATTAACACTCGCTGTTTTGGCCGATTCTGGCCCGTTTCTTGGACTATTACTCACCATTTTGCGGACTAGGAGCGATTTTTATGAATGCTAAACCCCAAGATGTGCTTACGTAGTGTTCATCAACACTCGTCGTTTTGGGGTCCCTGTGCGATTTCCATGGTTGTAGAACTCCAAGGTGCTATTACGTGCAGGTCATCAACACTCGCCATTTTGGCTGATTCGGCCTGTCTCATGGGCTATTGATCAACTTTTGAGGTCCTGGAGTAATTTCCAAGATTAATGATCCCCGAGGTGCGTTTACGTGTAGGTCATCAACACTAGTAGTTTTGGTCGATTTTGGTGCGTTTCGTGGAGTATTACTCACCATATTGGGGTCTCGGAGCGATTTTTATGATTGATGAACCTCGGGGTGCATTTACCTCTTGGTCATCAACACTCACAGGTTTGGCCGATTCTGGCCATTTCGTGGACTATTACTCACCATTTTGGGGTCCCAAGCGATTTTCTTGGTTTTACGAACCCTGCGGTGCACTTACGTGCATGACATTAACACTTGCCGTTTTGGGGGCCCGGAGCGATTTTTATGGTTGCTGAGCCCCAAGGTGCGCTTACGCATTGTTCATCAACACCCACAGTGTTGGACGATTTTTACCCATTTCATGGACTATTACTCACCGTTTTGGGGTCCAAGAGCTATTTTTATGGTTGCTGAACCCCAAGGTGCGCATACGTATCGTTCATCAACACTCACCATTTTGACGATTCTGACCCGTTTCGTAGACTATTACTCACAGTTTTGGGATAAGGAGCAATTTCCTTGGTTACTGAACCCCGAGGTGCGCTTACGTGCAGGTTATTAACACTTGCTATTTTTTCCGATTTTGGCCCGTTTTGTGGACTATTACTCACCATTTTGGCGTCCCGGAGCGGTTTTTATGATTGCTGAAGCCCGAGGTGCGCTTACGTGTCATTCATCAATACTCGCTATTTTGGCCGATTCTGGCCCGTTTCAAGGGCTATTACTCACCGGTTTGGGGCCCAGGTGCCATTTCCATGTTTTTTAAACTCCAAGGTGTGATTACGTGTAGGACATCAACACTTGCCGTTTTGGCTGATTTTGGCCCGTTTCGTGGACTATTACTCACCGTTTTGGGGTCCCGAAGCGATTTTAATGGTTGCTGAACCCCAAGATGCGCTTACATGTCATTCATCAACACTCGCCGTTTTGCCTGATTCTGGCCCGTTTCATGGGCTATTATTCACTGTTTTGGGGTCCCTATGCGATTTCCATGGTTGTAGAACTCCAAGGTGCTATTACGTGCAGGTCATCAACACTCGCCATTTTGGTTGATTCGGCCCGTCTCATGGGCTATTGCTCACCTTTTGAGGTCCTGGAGCGATTTCCATGATTAATGATCCCCGAGGTGCGTTTACGTGTAGGTCATCAACACTAGAAGATTTTGCCAATTTTGGCGCGTTTCGTGGAGTATTACTCACCATTTTGGGGTCTCAGCGATTTTTATGATTGATGAACCTCGTGGTGCATTTACCTCTCGGTCATCAACACTTGCAGGTTTGGCCGATTCTGGCCTATTTCGTGGACTATTACTCATCATTTTGGGGTCCCGAAGCGATTTTCTTGGTTTATGAACCCCAAGGTGAGCTTACGTGCATGACATTAACACTCGCCGTTTTGGGGTCCCGGAGCTGTTTTTATGGTTGCTGAACTCCAAGGTGCGCTTATGTATTGTTCATCAACACCCACAGTTTTGGCCGATTCTGACCCGTTCCATGGACTATTACTCACCGTTTTGGGGTCCCGGAGCGATTTTTATGGTTGCTGAACCCCAAGGTGCGCTTACGTATCATTCATCAACACTCACCGTTTTGACGATTCTAACCCGTTTCATAGACTATTACTCACCGTTTTGGGGTAAGGAGCAATAACCATGGTTACTGAACCCCGAGGTGTGCTTACGTGCAGGTTATTAACACTCGCTATTTTGGCCGATTTTGGCCCATTTCGTGGACTATTACTCACCATTTTGGGGTCCCGGAGAGGTTTTATGATTGCTGAATCCTGAGTTGCGCATATGTGTCGTTCATCAACACTCTCCATTTTGGCCGATTCTGGCCCGTTTCATGGGCTATTACTCGTCGATTTGGGGTTCCGGAGCGATTTTCATGGTTACTAAACCCCAATGTGCGCTTACGTGCAAGTCATTAACACTCGCAGATTGGCCGATTCTGGCCCGTTTCTTGGACTATTACTCACCGTTTTGGGATCCCGAAGCAATTTTAATGGTTGCTGAACCCCAAGATGCGCTTACATGTCATTCATCAACACTCGTTGTTTTGCGGATTCTGGCCCATTTCATGGGCTATTACTCACCGTTTTAGTGTCCCGGTGCCATTTCCATGATTTTTAAACTCCAAGGTGCGAGTACGTGCAGGACATCAACAATCGCCGTTTTGGCCCGTTTTGTGGACTATTACTCACCATTTTGCGGTCTCGGTGCGATTTTTATGATTACAAAACCCCAAGGTGTGCTTACGTATCGTTCATCAACACTCATCGTTTTGGCCGATTGTAGCCCGTTTCATGGGCTGTTACTCACCGTTTTGGTGTCTCTGTGCGATTTCCATGGTTTTTCAACTCCAAGGTGCGATTACGTGCAGGTCATCAACACTCGCCATTTTGGCTGATTTTGGCCCGTTTCGTGGACTATTACTCACCATTTTGGGATCCCGAAGCAATTTTCTTGGTTTAC
This sequence comes from Triticum dicoccoides, assembly GCF_002162155.2. Classification (NCBI taxonomy): domain Eukaryota; kingdom Viridiplantae; phylum Streptophyta; class Magnoliopsida; order Poales; family Poaceae; genus Triticum; species Triticum dicoccoides. The sequence goes on from NC_041389.1 coordinate 3,316,565, forward strand.
GAACCCCAAGGTGAGCTTACGTGCATGACATTAACACTTGCCGTTTTGGGGTCCCGGAGCGATTTTTATGGTTGCTGAACCCTAAGGTGCGCTTACGTATTGTTCATCAACACCCACAGTTTTGACCGATTCTGACCCGTTTCATGGACTATTACTCACCGTTTTGGGGTCTCGGAGCGATTTTTATAGTTGCTGAACCCCAAGGTGCGCTTACGTATCGTTCATCAACACTCACCGTTTTGACAATTCTGACCCGTTTCATAGATTATTACTCACCGTTTTGGGGTAAGGAGCAATTTCCATGGTTACTGAACCCCGAGGTGCGCTTTGTGCAGGTTATTAACACTCATTATTTTGGTTGATTTTGGCCCGTTTCATGGAGTATTACTCACCAATTTGGGGCCCCGGAGCGGATTTTATGATTGCTGAAGCCCGAGGTGCGCTTACGTGTCGTTCATCAACACTCGCCATTTTGGCCGACTCTGGCCCGTTTCATGGACTACTACTCACCAATTTGGGGTCCCAGAGCGATTTTTATGGTTGCCGAAGCCCAAGGTGTGCTTACGTGCAGGTCATTAACACTCTCTGTTTTGGTCGATTCTGGCCCGTTTCTTGGACTATTACAAACCGTTTTGGGCCCCGAAGCGATTTTAATGGTTGCTGAACCCCAAGATGCACTTACATGTCATTCATCAACACTCACTGTTTTGCCGATTCTGGCCCGTTTCATGGGCTATTACTCACGTTTTAGGGTCCCGGTGCCATTTCCATGGTTTTTAAACTCCAAGGTGCAATTACGTGCATGACATCAACACTCGATGTTTTGGCTGATTTTGGCCTGTTTCGTGGACTATTACTCACCATTTTGTGATGTCAGATCGATTTTTATGATTGCTAAACCCCAAGGTGTGCTTACGTATGGTTCATCAACACTCGTCGTTTTGGCTGATTCTAGCCCGTTTCATGGGCTATTACTAGCCGTTTTGGGGTCCCTGTGCGATTTCCATGGTTGTAGAACACTCCAAGGTACTATTACGTGCAGGTCATCAACATTCACCATTTTGGCTGATTCGGCCCGTCTCATGGGCTATTGCTAACCTTTGGAGGTCCTGGAGCGATTTCCACGATTAATGATCCCCGAGGTGCGTTTACGTGTAGGTCATCAACACTAGCAGTTATTGTCGATTTTGGCGCGTTCGTGGACTATTACTCACCATTTTGGGGTCTCGGAGCGATTTTTATGATTGATGAACCTCGGTCATCAACACTCGCAGGTTTGGCCGATTCTGCCCTGTTTCGTGGACTATTACTCACCGTTTTGGGGTCCCAAAGCGATTTTCTTGGTTTATGAACCCCAAGGTGCGCTTATGTGCATGACATTAACACTCACCGTTTTGGGGTCCCGGAGCGATTTTTTATGGTTGCTGAACCCCAAGGTGCGCTTACGTATTTCATCAACGCCCACCATTTTGGTCGATTCTGACCCGTTTCATGGACTATTACTCACCGTTTTGGGGTAAGGAGCAATTTCCATGCTTACTGAACCCCGAGGTGGGCTTACGTGCAGGTCATTAACACTCACTGTTTTGGCCGATTCTGGCCCGTTTCGTGGACTACTACTCACCAATTTGGGGTCCCAGAGCGATTTTTATGGTTGCCGAAGCCCAAGGTGCGCTTACATGTCGTTCATCAACACTCGCCATTTTGGCCGATTCTGGCCCGTTTCATGGGCTATTACTCATTGATTTGGGGTTTCAGAGCGATTTTATGGTTACTGAACCCCAATGTGCGCTTACGTGTAGGTCATTAACCCTCGCAGTTTTGGCTGATTCTGGCCCGTATCGTGGACTATTAATCACCATTTTGGGGTCCCGAAGCGATTTTAATGGTTGCTGAACCCCAAGATGCGCTTACATGTCATTCATCAACACTCTCCGTTTTGCCCGGTTCTGACCCGTTTCATGGGCTATTACTCACCATTTTGGGGTCCCTGTGCGATTTCCTTGCTTCTTGAACTACAAGGTCCTATTACGTGCAGGTCATCGACACTCGCCGTTTTGGCTGATTCGACCCGTCTCATGGGCTATTGCTCACCTTTTTGAGGTCCTGGAGCGATTTCCACGATTAATGATCCCCGAGGTGCATTTACGTGTAGGTCATCAACACTTGCAGTTTTGGCCGATTTTGGTGCATTTCGTGGACTATTACTCACCATTTTGAGCTTGGAGCGATTTCCACGATTGATGAACCTCGGTGTGCATTTACCTATCGGTTATCAACACTCGCAGGTTTGGCCGATTCTGGCCCGTTTCGTGGACTATTATTGACCGTTTTGGGGTCGCGAAGCGATTTTCTTGGTTTATGGACCCCATGGTGCGCTTACGTGCATGACATTAACACTCGCCATTTTGGCCGATTCTGGCCCATTTCGTGGACTATTACTCACCGTTTTGGGATCCCAGAGCGACTTTTATGGTTGCTGAACCCCAAGGTGCGCTTACATATCGTTCATCAACAATCACCTCTTTGGCGATTCTGACCCGTTTCATAGACTATTACTCACCGTTTTGGGGTAAGGAGCAAATTCCATGGTTACTGAACCCCGAGGTGCGCTTACGTGCAGGTCATTAACACTCGTTGTTTTGGTCGATTCTGGCCCGTTTCGTGGACTACTACGCACCAATTTGGGGTCCGAGAGCAATTTTTATGGTTGCCAAAGCCCAAGGTGTGCTTACGTGTCGTTCATCAACACTCGCCATTTTGGCCGATTCTGGCCCGTTTCATGGGCTATTACTCATTGATTTGGGGTTTTAGAGCGATTTTATGGTTACTGAACCCTAATGTGCGCTTACGTGTAGGTCATTAACACTCACAATTTTCGCTGATTCTGGCCCGTTTCGTGGACTATTAATCACCATTTTGGGGTCCCGAAGCGATTTTAATGGTTGCTGAACCCCAAGATGCGCTTACGTGTCATTCATCAACACTCTCCGTTTTGCCCGATTCTGGCCCGTTTCATGGGCTATTACTCACCATTTTGGGGTCCCTGTGCGATTTCCTTGCTTCTTGAACTACAAGGTCCTATTACGTGCAGGTCATCGACACTCGCCGTTTTGGCTGATTCGACCCGTCTCATGGGCTATTGCTCACCTTTTTGAGGTCCTGGAGCGATTTCCATGATTAATGATCCCCGAGGTGCATTTACGTGTAGGTCATCAACACTTGCAGTTTTGGCCGATTTTGGTGCATTTCGTGGACTATTACTCACCATTTTGAGGTCTTGGAGCGATTTCCACGATTGATGAACCTCGGTGTGCATTTACCTATCGGTGATCAACACTCGCAGTTTTGGCCGATTCTGGCCCGTTTCATGGACTATTACTGACCATTTTGGGGTCCCGAAGCGATTTTCTTGGTTTATGGACCCCAAGGTGCACTTACATGCATGACATTAACACTCGCCATTTTGGCCGATTCTGGCACATTTCATGGACTATTACTCACCGTTTTGGGATCCCAGAGCGACTTTTATGGTTGCTGAACCCCAAGGTGCGCTTATGTATCGTTCATCAGCACTCACCTCTTTGATGATTCTGACCCGTTTCATAGACTATTACTCATCGTTTTGGGGTAAGGAGCAATTTCCATGGTTACTGAACCCCGAGGTGCGCTTACGTGCAGGTCATTAACACTCGCTGTTTTGGCCGATTCTAGCCCGTTTCGTGGACTACTACTCACCAATTTGGGGTCCCAGAGCATTTTTTATGGTTGCCGAAGCCCAAGGTGTGATTAGGTGTCGTCCATCAACACTCCCCATTTTGGCCGATTCTGGCCCGTTTCATGGGATATTACTCATTGATTTGGGGTTTTGGAGCGATTTTATGGTTACTGAACCCTAATGTGCACTTACGTGTAGGTCATTAACACTCACAATTTTCGCTGATTCTGGCCCGTTTGGTGGACTATTAATCACCATTTTGGGGTCCCGAAGCGATTTTAATGGTTGCTGAACCCCAAGATGCGCTTACGTGTCATTCATCAACACTCTCCATTTTGCCCGATTCTGGCCCGTTTCATGGGCTATTACTCACCATTTTGGGGTCCCTGTGCGATTTCCTTGCTTCTTGAACTACAAGGTCCTATTACGTGCAGGTCATCGACACTCGCCGTTTTGGCTGATTCGACTCGTCTCATGGGCTATTGCTCACCTTTTTGAGGTCCTGGAGCGATTTCCACGATTAATGATCCCCGAGGTGCGTTTACGTGTAGGTCATCAACACTTGCAGTTTTGGCCGATTTTGGCGCATTTCGTGGACTATTATTCACCATTTCGAGGTCTTGGAGCGATTTCCACGATTGATGAACCTCGGTGTGCATTTACGTATCGGTCATTAACACTCGCAGGTTTGGCCGATTCTGGCCCGTTTCGTGGACTATTACTGACCGTTTTGGGGTCCCGAAGCGATTTTCTTGGTTTATGGACCCCATGGTGCGCTTACGTGCATGACATTAACACTCGCCATTTTGGCCGATTCTGGCCCATTTCGTGGACTATTACTCACTGTTTTGGGATCCCAGAGCGACTTTTATGGTTGCTGAACCCCAAGGTGCGCTTATGTATCGTTCATCAGCACTCACCTCTTTGATGATTCTGACCCGTTTCATAGACTATTACTCACCGTTTTGGGGTAAGGAGCAATTTCCATGGTTACTGAACCCCGAGGTGCCCTTACGTGCAGGTCATTAACACTTGCTGTTTTGGCCGATTCTGGCCCGTTTCATGGACTACTACTCACCAATTTGGGGTCCCAGAGCGTTTTTTATGGTTGCCGAAGCCCAAGGTGTGATTAGGTGTCGTTCATCAACACTCGCCATTTTGGCCGATTCTGGATATTACTCATTGATTTGGGGTTTTGGAGCGATTTTATGGTTAGTGAACCCTAATGTGCGCTTACGTGTAGGTCATTAACACTCACAATTTTCGCTGATTCTGGCCCGTTTCGTGGACTATTAATCACCATTTTGGGGTCCCGAAGCGATTTTAATGGTTGCTGAACCCCAAGATGCGCTTACGTGTCATTCATCAACACTCTCCGTTTTGCCCGATTCTGGCCCGTTTCATGGGCTATTACTCACCATTTTGGGGTCCCTGTGCGATTTCCTTGCTTCTTGAACTACAAGGTCCTATTACGTGCAGGTCATGGACACTCGCCGTTTTGGCTGATTCGACCCGTCTCATGGGCTATTGCTCACCTTTTTGAGGTCCTGGAGCGATTTCCACGATTAATGATCCCCGAGGTGCATTTACGTGGAGGTCATCAACACTTGCAGTTTTGGCCGATTTTGGTGCATTTCGTGGACAATTACTCACCATTTTGAGGTCTTGGAGCGATTTCCACGATTGCTGAACCACGGTGTGCATTTACCTATCGGTCATCAACACTCGCAGGTTTGGCCGATTCTGGCCCGTTTCGTGGACTATTATTGACCGTTTTGGGGTCCCGAAGCGATTTTCTTGGTTTATGGACCCCATGGTGCGCTTACGTGCATGACATTAACACTCGCCATTTTGGCCGATTCTGGCCCATTTCATGGACTATTACTCACCGTTTTAGGATCCCAGAGCGACTTTTATGGTTGCTGAACCCCAAGGTGCGCTTACATATCGTTCATCAACACTCACCTCTTTGATGATTCTGACCCGTTTCATAGACTATTACTCACCTTTTTGGGGTAAGGAGCAATTTCCATGGTTACTGAAGCCCGAGGTGCGCTTACGTGCAGGTCATTAACACTTGCTGTTTTGGCCGATTCTGGCCCGTTTCATGGACTACTACTCACCAATTTGGGGTCCCAGAGCGTTTTTTATGGTTGCCGAAGCCCAAGGTGTGATTAGGTGTCGTTCATCAACAGTCGCCATTTTGGCCGATTCTGGCCCGTTTCATGGGATATTACTCATTGATTTGGGGTTTTGGAGCGATTTTATGGTTACTGTACCCTAATGTGCGCTTACGTGTAGGTCATTAACACTCACAATTTTCACTGATTCTGGCCCGTTTCGTGGACTATTAATCACCATTTTGGGGCCCCGAAGCGATTTTAATGGTTGCTGAACCCCAAGATGCGCTTACGTGTCATTCATCAACACTCTCCGTTTTGCCCGATTCTGGCCCGTTTCATGGGCTATTACTCACCATTTTGGGGTCCTTGTGCGATTTCCTTGCTTGTTGAACTACAAGGTCCTATTACGTGCAGGTCATCGACACTCGCCGTTTTGGCTGATTCGACCCGTCTCATGGGCTATTGCTCACCTTTTTGAGGTCCTGGAGCGATTTCCACGGTTAATGATCCCCGAGGTGCGTTTACGTGTAGGTCATCAACACTTGCAGTTTTGGCCGATTTTGGCGCATTTCGTGGACTATTACTCACCATTTTGAGGTCTTGGAGCGATTTCCACGATTGATGAACCTCGGTGTGCATTTACCTATCGGTCATCAACACACGCAGGTTTGGCCGATTCTGGCCCGTTTCGTGGACTATTACTGACCGTTTTGGGGTCCCCAAGCGATTTTCTTGGTTTATGGACCCCGTGGTGCGCTTACGTGCATGACATTAACACTCGCCATTTCGGCCGATTCTGGCCCATTTCTTGGACTATTACTCACCGTTTTGGGATCCCAGAGCGACTTTTATGGTTGCTGAACCCCAAGGTGCGCTTATGTATCGTTCATCAGCACTCACCTCTTTGATGATTCTGACCCGTTTCATAGACTATTACTCACCGTTTTGGGGTAAGGAGCAATTTCCATGGTTACTGAAGCCCGAGGTGCGCTTACGTGCAGGTCATTAACACTTGCTGTTTTGGCCGATTCTGGCCCGTTTCATGGACTACTACTCACCAATTTGGGGTCCCAGAGCGTTTTTTATGGTTGCCGAAGCCCAAGGTGTGATTAGGTGTCGTTCATCAACAGTCGCCATTTTGGCCGATTCTGGCCCGTTTCATGGGATATTACTCATTGATTTGGGGTTTTGGAGCGATTTTATGGTTACTGAACCTTAATGTGCGCTTACGTGTAGGTCATTAACACTCACAATTTTCGCTGATTCTGGCCCGTTTCGTGGACTATTAATCACCATTTTGGGGTCCCGAAGCGATTTTAATGGTTGCTGAACCCCAAGATGCGCTTACGTGTCATTCATCAACACTCTCCGTTTTGCCCGATTCTGGCCCGTTTCCTGGGCTATTACTCACCATTTTGGGGTCCTTGTACGATTTCCTTGCTTGTTGAACTACAAGGTCCTATTACGTGCAGGTCATCGACACTCGCCGTTTTGGCTGATTCGACCCGTCTCATGGGCTATTGCTCACCTTTTGAGGTCCTGGAGCGATTTCCACGGTTAATGATCCCCGAGGTGCGTCTACGTGTAGGTCATCAACACTTGCAATTTTGGCCGATATTTGTGCATTTCGTGGACAATTACTCACCATTTTGAGGTCTTGGAGCGATTTCCACGATTGCTGAACCTC
>NC_041389.1:3325092-3377973 GCF_002162155.2 Triticum dicoccoides
GTAAGCGCACCTTGGGGTTCGAAAACCATGGAAATCGCTTTCGGTCCTCGAAAACGTGAGTAATAGTCCATGAAAAGGGCCAGAATCGACAAAAACCACGAGTGTTGATGACCGACACGTAAACGCACCATGGGGTTTGTTTATCATGGAAATCACTCTGGGACCACAAAACAGTTTGTAATAGTCCACAAAACGGGCCAGAATCAGCCAAAACTGTGACTGTTGATGACCGGCACGTAAATGCTCCCCGATTTTCGTCAATCGTGGAAATCTCTTCTGGACCCCAAAACTGAGTAATAGTGCAAGAAACTGGCCAGAATCGGCCCAAACTGCGAGCCTTGACGACCAACACGTAAACACACCTTGGGGTTCGACAACCATGGAAATCGCTTTGGGACTCCAAAACGGTGAGTAATAGTCCATGAAAGAGCCCTGAATCGGTAAAACCTGGGGTTATTGATCAATGATACATGAACGCACCCCGGGGTTCGTCAATCATGGAAATCGCTCAGGGACCCCAAATCAATGAGTAGTAGTCCATGAAACGGGCCAGAATCGACCAAAACTGCGAATGTTGATGACCGACACATAAACACACCGGTGTTCGTTGATCGTGGAAATCACTACGTGACCCCAAAACTGAGTAATAGTCCAAGAAACGGGCCAGAATCGGCCAAAACTTCGATTGTTGATGACCGCCACGTAAGCGCACCTTGGGTTTCGAAAACCATGGAAATCGCTTTCGGTCCTTGAAAAGGTGAGTAATAGTCCATGAAAAGGGCCAGAATCGACAAAAACCACGAGTGTTGATGACCGACACGTAAACGGACCACGGGGTTTGTTTATCATGGAAATCACTCTGGGACCCCAAAACAGTTTGTAATAGTCCACAAAACGGGCCAGAATCAGCCAAAACTGTGACTGTTGATGACCGGCACGTAAACGCTCCCCGATTTTCGTCAATCGTGGAAATCTCTTCTGGACCCCAAAACTGAGTAATAGTGCAAGAAACTGGCCAGAATCGTCCCAAACTGCGAGCCTTGACGACCAACACGTAAACACACCTTGGGGTTCGACAACCATGGAAATCGCTTTGGGACTCCAAAACGGTGAGTAATAGTCCATGAAAGAGCCCTGAATCGGTAAAACCTAGGGTTATTGATCAATGATACATGAACGCACCCCGGGGTTCGTCAATCATGGAAATCGCTCAGGGACCCCAAATCAGTGAGTAATAGTCCATGAAACGGGCCAGAATCGACCAAAACTGCGAATGTTGATGACCGACACATAAACACACCGGTGTTCGTCGATCGTGGAAATCACTACGTGACCCCAAAACTGAGTAATAGTCCAAGAAACGGGCCAGAATCGGCCAAAACTGCGATTGTTGATGACCGCCACGTAAGCGCACCTTGGGGTTCGAAAACCATGGAAATCGCTTTCGGTCCTTGAAAACGTGAGTAATAGTCCATGAAAAGGGCCAGAATCGACAAAAACCACAAGTGTTGATGACCGACACGTAAACGCACCACGGGGTTTGTTTATCATGGAAATCACTCTGGGACCCCAAAACAGTTTGTAATAGTCCACAAAACGGGCCAGAATCAGCCAAAACTGTGACTGTTGATGACCGGCACGTAAACGCTCCCCGATTTTCGTCAATCGTGGAAATCTCTTCTGGACCCCAAAACTGAGTAATAGTGCAAGAAACTGGCCAGAATCGGCCCAAACTGCGAGCCTTGACGACCAACACGTAAACACACCTTGGGGTTCGACAACCATGGAAATCGCTTTGGGACTCCAAAACGGTGAGTAATAGTCCATGAAAGAGCCCTGAATCGGTAAAACCTAGGGTTATTGATCAATGATACATGAACGCACACCGGGGTTCGTCAATCATGGAAATCTCTCAGGGACCCCAAATCAGTGAGTAATAGTCCATGAAACGGGCCAGAATCGACCAAAACTACGAATGTTGATGACCGACACATAAACACACCGGTGTTCGTTGATCGTGGAAATCACTACGTGACCCCAAAATTGAGTAATAGTCCAAGAAACGGGCCAGAATCAGCCAAAACTGCGATTGTTGATGACCGACACGTAAGCGAACCTTGGGGTTCGACAACCATGGAAATCACTTTTGGTCCTCGAAAAGGTGAGTAATAGTCCATGAAACGGGCCAGAATCGACAAAAACCACGAGTGTTTATGACCGACACGTAAACGCACCACGGGGTTTGTTTATCATGGAAATCACTCTGGGACCCCAAAACAGTTTCTAATAGTCCACAAAACGGGCCAGAATCAGACAAAACTGTGACTGTTGATGACCGACATGTAAGCGCACCTTGGGGTTCATAAACTATGGAAATCCCTTTGGGATCCCTAAACAGTGAGTAATAGTCCACGGGTCAGAATTGGCCAAACCTGTGAGTGTTGATGACGGGCACGTAAACGCACCCCAGGGATGCCAATCATGGAAATCACTCTGGGACCCCAAAATGGTGAGTAACAGTGCACAAAACATACCAGAATCGGCCAAAATTGTGAGTTTTGATGACCGACACGTAAACGTGCCCCTGTGTTCGTCAACCGTGGAAATCACTTCGGGACCCCAAAACTGAGTAATGGTCCAAGAAACGGGCCAGAATCTGCCCGAACTGCGAGTCTTGACAACCAACACGTAAACACATCTTGGGGTTCGACAACCATGGAAATTGCTTTGGGACTCTAAAACGGTGAGTAATAGTCCATGAAAGAGCCCTGAATCGGTAAAACCTAGGGTTATTGATCAACGATACATAAACGCACCCCGGGGTTCGTCAATCATGGAACTCGCTCAGGGACCCCAAATCAGTGAATAATAGTCGATGAAACGGGCCAAAATCAGCCAAAACTGCAAATGTTGATGACCGAAACATAAACACACCGTTGTTCGCCGATCGTGGAAATCACTACGTGACCCAAAAACTGAGTAATAGTCCAAGAAACAGGCCAGAATCAGCCAAAACTGCGATTGTTAACGACCGACACGTAAGCGCACCTTGGTGTTCGACAACCATGGATATCGCTTTGGGACCCCAAAAGGTGAGTAATAGTCCATGAAACGGGCCAGAATCGACCAAAACCACGAGTGTTGATGACTGACACTTAAACGCACCAGGTGGTTTCTTAATCGTGGAAATCACTCCGGGACCCCAAAACAGTCAGTAATAGTCCACGAAACGGCCAGAATTGGCCAAAACTACGAGCGTTGATGACGGACACATAAGTGCACCTTGGGGTTTAACAACTATGTAAATCGCTTCGTGACCGCAAAACGGTGAGTAATAGTCCATGAAACGGTCCAGAATAATCAAAAACCGCGAGTGTTGATGTCTGACACGTAAACGCACCCCCGGGTTCGTTAATCATGGAATCGCTCTGGGACCCCAAAAAAGTGAGTAATAGTCCACAAAACGGGCAAGAATCGGCGAAAACTGTGACTGTTGATGACTGACATGTAAGCGCACCTTGGGGTTCAGTAACTATGGAAATCGCTTTGGGATCCCTAAACGGCGAGTAATAGTCCACGAAACGGGTCAGAATTGGCCAAAACTATGAGTGTTGACGACGGGCACGTAAATGCACCCCAGGGATCGTCAATCATTGAAATCAATCTAGGACCCCAAAACGGTGAGTTACAGTGCACAAAACGTACCAGAACCAGCCAAAATTGTGAGTGTTGATGACCGACACGTAAACACACACCGGTGTTCGTCAATCGTGGAAATCACTTCGGGACCCCAAAACTCAGTAATGGTCCAAGAAACGGGCCAGAATCGGCCCGAACTGCGAATCTTGACGACCAACACGTAAGCACATCTTGGGGTTCGACAACCATGGAAATTTCTTTGGGACTCTAAAACGGTGAGTAATAGTCCATGAAAGAGCCCTGAATCGGTAAAACCTAGGGTCATTGATCAACGATACATAAACGCACCCCGGGGTTTGTCAATCATGCAAATCGCTCAGGGACCCGAAGTCAGTGAATAATAGTCCATGAAACTGGCCAAAATCGGCCAAAACTGCAAATGTTGATGACCGACACATAAACACACCGTTGTTCATCGATCGTGGAAATCACTACGTGAGCCCAAAACTAAGTAATAGTCCAAGAAACGGGCCAGAATCGGCCAAAACTGCGATTGTTGATGACTGACACGTAAGCGCACCTTGGGGTTTGACAACCATGGAAATCGCTTTGGGACCCCAAAAGGTGAGTAATAGTCCACGAAACGGGCCAGAATCGTCAAAAACCACGAGTGTTGATGACCGATACTTAAACGCACCACGTGGTTTGTTAATCGTGGAAATCACTCCGGGACCCCAAAACAGTCAGTAATAGTCCACGAAACGGGCCAGAATTGGCCAAAACTACGAGCGTTGATGACGGACACGTAAGTGCACCTTGGGGTTCAACAACTATGTAAATTGCTTCGTGGCCGCAAAATGGTGAGTAATAGTCCACGAAACGGTCCAGAATCATCAAAAACCGCGAGTGTTGATGTCTGACACGTAAACGCACCCCCGGGTTCATTAATCATGGAATCGCTCTGGGACCCCAAAAAAGTGAGTAATAGTCCACAAAACGGGCAAGAATCGGCGAAAACTGTGAGTGTTGATGACCGACATGTAAGCGCACCTTGGGGTTCAGTAACTATGGAAATCTCTTTGCGATCCCTAAACGGGGAGTAATAGTCCACGAAACTGGTCAGAATTGGCCAAAACTGTGAGTGTTGACGATGGGCACGTAAACGCACCCCAGGGATCGTCAATCATGGAAATCAGTCTGGGACCCCAAAACGGTGAGTTACAGTGCACAAAACGTACCAGAACCAGCCAAAATTGTGAGTGTTGATGACCAACACGTAAACGCACACCGGTGTTCGTCAATCGTGGATATCACTTCGGGACCCCAAAACTGAGTAATGGTCCAAGAAACGGGCCAGAATCGGCCCGAACTGCGAATCTTCACGACCAACACGTAAGCACATCTTGGGGTTCGACAACCATGGAAATTTCTTTGGGACTCTAAAACGGTCAGTAATAGTCCATGAAAGAGCCCTGAATCGGTAAAACCTAGGGTTATTGATCAACGATACATAAACGCACCCCGGGGTTCGTCAATCATGGAAATCGCTCAAGGACCCGAAATCAGTGAATAATAGTCTATGAAACGGGCCAAAATCGGCCAAAACAGCAAGTGTTGATGACCGACACATAAACACACCATTGTTCATCGATCGTGGAAATCACTACGTGAGCCCAAAACTGAGTAATAGTCCAAGAAACGGGCCAGAATCAGCCAAAACTGCGATTGTTGATGACCGACACGTAAGTGCACCTTGGGGTTTGACAGCCATGGAAATCGCTTTGGGACCCCAAAAGGTGAGTAATAGTCCACGAAACGGGCCAGAATCGTCAAAAACCACGAGTGTTGATGACCGACACTTAAACGCACCACGTGGTTTGTTAATCGTGGAAATCACTCCGGGACCCCAAGACAGTCTGTAATAGTCCACGAAACGGGCCAGAATTGGCCAAAACTACGAGCGTTGATGACGGACACGTAAGTGCACCTTGGGGTTCAACAACTATGTAAATTGCTTCGTGGCCGCAAAATGGTGAGTAATAGTCCACGAAACGGTCCAGAATCATCAAAAACCGCGAGTGTTGATGTCTGACACGTAAACGCACCCCCGGGTTCGTTAATCATGGAATCGCTCTGGGACCCCAAAAAAGTGAGTAATAGTCCACAAAACGGGCAAGAATCGGCGAAAACTGTGAGTGTTGATGACCGACATGTAAGCGCACCTTGGGGTTCAGTAACTATGGAAATCTCTTTGCGATCCCTAAACGGGGAGTAATAGTCCACGAAACTGGTCAGAATTGGCCAAAACTGTGAGTGTTGACGACGGGCACGTAAACGCACCCCAGGGATCGTCAATCATGGAAATCAGTCTGGGACCCCAAAACGGTGAGTTACAGTGCACAAAACGTACCAGAACCAGCCAAAATTGTGAGTGTTGATGACCAACACGTAAACGCACACCGGTGTTCGTCAATCGTGGATATCACTTCGGGACCCCAAAACTGAGTAATGGTCCAAGAAACGGGCCAGAATCGGCCCGAACTGCGAATCTTCACGACCAACACGTAAGCACATCTTGGGGTTCGACAACCATGGAAATTTCTTTGGGACTCTAAAACGGTCAGTAATAGTCCATGAAAGAGCCCTGAATCGGTAAAACCTAGGGTTATTGATCAACGATACATAAACGCACCCCGGGGTTCGTCAATCATGGAAATCGCTCAAGGACCCGAAATCAGTGAATAATAGTCTATGAAACGGGCCAAAATCGGCCAAAACAGCAAGTGTTGATGACCGACACATAAACACACCGTTGTTCATCGATCGTGGAAATCACTACGTGAGCCCAAAACTGAGTAATAGTCCAAGAAACGGGCCAGAATCAGCCAAAACTGCGATTGTTGATGACCGACACGTAAGTGCACCTTGGGGTTTGACAGCCATGGAAATCGCTTTGGGACCCCAAAAGGTGAGTAATAGTCCACGAAACGGGCCAGAATCGTCAAAAACCACGAGTGTTGATGACCGACACTTAAACGCACCACGTGGTTTGTTAATCGTGGAAATCACTCCGGGACCCCAAAACAGTCTGTAATAGTCCACGAAACGGGCCAGAATTGGCCAAAACTACGAGCGTTGATGACGGACACGTAAGTGCACCTTGGGGTTCAACAACTATGTAAATCGCTTCGTGGCCGCAAAATGGTGAGTAATAGTCCACGAAACGGTCCAGAATCATCAAAAACCGCGAGTGTTGATGTCTGACACGTAAACGCACCCCCGGGTTCGTTAATCATGGAATCGCTCTGGGACCCCAAAAAAGTGAGTAATAGTCCACAAAACGGGCAAGAATCGGCGAAAACTGTGAGTGTTGATGACCGACATGTAAGCGCACCTTGGGGTTCAGTAACTATGGAAATCTCTTTGCGATCCCTAAACGGGGAGTAATAGTCCACGAAACTGGTCAGAATTGGCCAAAACTGTGAGTGTTGACGACGGGCACGTAAACGCACCCCAGGGATCGTCAATCATGGAAATCAGTCTGGGACCCCAAAACGGTGAGTTACAGTGCACAAAACGTACCAGAACCAGCCAAAATTGTGAGTGTTGATGACCAACACGTAAACGCACACCGGTGTTCGTCAATCGTGGATATCACTTCGGGACCCCAAAACTGAGTAATGGTCCAAGAAACGGGCCAGAATCGGCCCGAACTACGAATCTTCACGACCAACACGTAAGCACATCTTGGGGTTCGACAACCATGGAAATTTCTTTGGGACTCTAAAACGGTCAGTAATAGTCCATGAAAGAGCCCTGAATCGGTAAAACCTAGGGTTATTGATCAACGATACATAAACGCACCCCGGGGTTCGTCAATCATGGAAATCGCTCAAGGACCCGAAATCAGTGAATAATAGTCTATGAAACGGGCCAAAATCGGCCAAAACAGCAAGTGTTGATGACCGACACATAAACACACCGTTGTTCATCGATCGTGGAAATCACTACGTGAGCCCAAAACTGAGTAATAGTCCAAGAAACGGGCCAGAATCGGCCAAAACTGCGATTGTTGATGACTGACACGTAAGCGCACCTTGGGGTTTGACAACCATGGAAATCGCTTTGGGACCCCAAAAGGTGAGTAATAGTCCACGAAACGGGCCAGAATCGTCAAAAACCACGAGTGTTGATGACCGACACTTAAACGCACCACGTGGTTTGTTAATCGTGGAAATCACTCCGGGACCCCAAAACAGTCAGTAATAGTCCACGAAACGGGCCAGAATTGGCCAAAACTACGAGCGTTGATGACGGACACGTAAGTGCACCTTGGGGTTCAACAACTATGTAAATCGCTTCGTGGCCGCAAAATGGTGAGTAATAGTCCACGAAACGGTCCAGAATCATCAAAAACCGCGAGTGTTGATGTCTGACACGTAAACGCACCCCCGGGTTCGTTAAGCATGGAATCGCTCTGGGACCCCAAAAAAGTGAGTAATAGTCCACAAAACGGGCAAGAATCGGCGAAAACTGTGACTGTTGATGACCGACATGTAAGCGCACCTTGGGGTTCAGTAACTATGGAAATCGCTTTGGGATCACTAAACGGCGAGTAATAGTCCACGAAAGGGGTCAGAATTGGCCAAAACTGTGAGTGTTGACGACGGGCACGTAAACGCACCCCAGGGATCGTCAATCATTGAAATCAATCTAGGACCCCAAAACGGTGAGTTACAGTGCACAAAACGTACCAGAACCAGCCAAAATTGTGAGTGTTGATGACCGACGCGTAAACACACACCGGTGTTCGTCAATCGTGGAAATCACTTCGGGACCCCAAAACTGAGTAATGGTCCAAGAAACGGGCCAGAATCGGCCCGAACTGCGAATCTTAACGACCAACACGTAAGCACATCTTGGGGTTCGACAACCATGGAAATTTCTTTGGGACTCTAAAACGGTGAGTAATAGTCCATGAAAGAGCCCTGAATCGGTAAAACCTAGGGTTATTGATCAACGATACATAAACGCACCACGGGGTTTGTCAATCATGCAAATCGCTCAGGGACCCCAAATCAGTGAATAATAGTCCATGAAACTGGCCAAAATCGGCCAAAACTGCAAATGTTGATGACCGACACATAAACACACCATTGTTTGTCGATCGTGGAAATCACTACGTGAGCCCAAAACTGAGTAATAGTCCAAGAAACGGGCCAGAATCGGCCAAAACTGCGATTGTTGATGACTGACACGTAAGCGCACCTTGGGGTTTGACAACCATGGAAATCGCTTTGGGACCCCAAAAGGTGAGTAATAGTCCACGAAACGGGCCAGAATCGTCAAAAACCACGAGTGTTGATGACCGATACTTAAACGCACCACGTGGTTTGTTAATCGTGGAAATCACTCCGGGACCCCAAAACAGTCAGTAATAGTCCACGAAACGGGCCAGAATTGGCCAAAACTACGAGCGTTGATGACGGACACGTAAGTGCACCTTGGGGTTCAACAACTATGTAAATCGCTTCGTGGCCGCAAAATGGTGAGTAATAGTCCACGAAACGGTCCAGAATCATCAAAAACCGCGAGTGTTGATGTCTGACACGTAAACGCACCCCCGGGTTCGTTAATCATGGAATCGCTCTGGGACCCCAAAAAAGTGAGTAATAGTCCACAAAACGGGCAAGAATCGGTGAAAACTTTGACTGTTGATGACCGACATGTAAGCGCACCTTGGGGTTCAATAACTATGGAAATCGCTTTGCGATCCCTAAACGGGGAGTAATAGTCCACGAAACGGGTCAGAATTGGCCAAAACTGTGAGTGTTGATGACGGGCACGTAAACGCACCCCAGGGATCGTCAATCATGGAAATCAGTCTGGGATCCCAAAACGGTGAGTTACAGTGCACAAAACGTACCAGAACCAGCCAAAATTGTGAGTGTTGATGACCGACACGTAAACGCACACCGGTGTTCGGCAATCGTGGATATCACTTCGGGACCCCAAAACTGAGTAATGGTCCAAGAAACGGGCCAGAATCTGCCCGAACTGCGAGTCTTGACGATCAACACGTAAGCACATCTTGGAGTTCGACAACCATGGAAATTGCTTTGGGACTCTAAAACGGTGAGTAATAGTCCATGAAAGAGCCCTGAATCGGTAAAACCTAGGGTTATTGATTAACGATACATAAACGCACCCCGGGGTTCGTCAATCATGGAAATCGCTCAGGGACCCCAAATCAGTGAATAATAGTCGATGAAACGGGCCAAAATCAGCCAAAACTGCAAATGTTGATGACCGAAACATAAACACACCGTTGTTCGCCGATCGTGGAAATCACTACGTGACCCCAAATCTGAGTAATAGTCCAAGAAACGGGCCAGAATCAGCCAAAACTGCGATTGTTAACGACCGACACGTAAGCGCACCTTGGTGTTCGACAACCATGGATATCGCTTTGGGACCCCAAAAGGTGAGTAATAGTCCATGAAACGGGCCAGAATCGACCAAAACCACGAGTGTTGATGACTGACACTTAAGCGCACCAGGTGGTTTGTTAATCGTGGAAATCACTCCGGGACCCCAAAACAGTCAGTAATAGTCCATGAAACGGCCAGAATTGGCCAAAACTACGAGCGTTGATGACGGACACATAAGTGCACCTTGGGGTTTAACAACTATGTAAATCGCTTCGTGACCGCAAAACGGTGAGTAATAGTCCATGAAACGGTCCAGAATAATCAAAAACCGCGAGTGTTGATGTCTGACACGTAAACGCACCCCCGGGTTCGTTAATCATGGAATCGCTTTGGGACCCCAAAAAAGTGAGTAATAGTCCAAAAAACGGGTAAGAACCGGCGAAAACTGTGACTGTTGATGACCGACATGTAAGCGCACCTTGGGGTTCAGTAACTATGGAAATCGCTTTGGGATCCCTAAACGGCGAGTAATAGTCCACGAAACGGGTCAGAATTGGCCAAAACTGTGAGTGTTGACGACGGGCACGTAAACGCACCCCAGGGATCGTCAATCATTGAAATCAATCTAGGACCCCAAAACGGTGAGTTACAGTGCACAAAACGTACCAGAACCAGCCAAAATTGTGAGTGTTGATGACCGACACGTAAACACACACCCGTGTTCGTCAATCGTGGAAATCACTTCGGGACCTCAAAACTGAGTAATGGTCCAAGAAACGGGCCAGAATCGGCCCGAACTGCGAATCTTGACGACCAACACGTAAGCACATTTGGGGTTTGACAACCATGGAAATTTCTTTGGGACTCTAAAACGGTGAGTAATAGTCCATGAAAGAGCCCTGAATCGGTAAAACCTAGGGTCATTGATCAACGATACATAAACGCACCCCGGGGTTTGTCAATCATGCAAATCGCTCAGGGACCCGAAGTCAGTGAATAATAGTCCATGAAACTGGCCAAAATCGGCCAAAACTGCAAATGTTGATGACCGACACATAAACACACCGTTGTTCGTCGATCGTGGAAATCACTACGTGAGCCCAAAACTGAGTAATAGTCCAAGAAACGGGCCAGAATCGGCCAAAACTGCGATTGTTGATGACTGACACGTAAGCGCACCTTGGGGTTTGACAACCATGGAAATCGCTTTGGGACCCCAAAAGGTGAGTAATAGTCCATGAAACGGGCCAGAATCGTCAAAAACCACGAGTGTTGATGACCGATACTTAAACGCACCACGTGGTTTGTTAATCATGGAAATCACTCCGGGACCCCAAAACAGTCAGTAATAGTCCACGAAACGGGCCAGAATTGGCCAAAATTACGAGCATTGATGACGGACACGTAAGTGCACCTTGGGGTTCAACAACTATGTAAATCGCTTCGTGGCCGCAAAATGGTGAGTAATAGTCCACGAAACGGTCCAGAATCATCAAAAACCGCGAGTGTTGATGTCTGACACGTAAACGCACCCCCGGGTTCGTTAATCATGGAATCGCTCTGGGACCCCAAAAAAGTGAGTAATAGTCCACAAAACGGGCAAGAATCGGCGAAAACTGTGAGTGTTGATGACCGACATGTAAGCGCACCTTGGGGTTCAGTAACTATGGAAATCGCTTTGCGATCCCTAAACGGGGAGTAATAGTCCACGAAACTGGTCAGAATTGGCCAAAACTGTGAGTGTTGACGACGGGCACGTAAACGCACCCCAGGGATCGTCAATCATGGAAATCAGTCTGGGACCCCAAAACGGTGAGTTACAGTGCACAAAACGTACCAGAACCAGCCAAAATTGTGAGTGTTGATGACCAACACGTAAACGCACACCGGTGTTCGTCAATCGTGGATATCACTTCGGGACCCCAAAACTGAGTAATGGTCCAAGAAACGGGCCAGAATCGGCCTGAACTGCGAATCTTCACGACCAACACGTAAGCACATCTTGGGGATCGACAACCATGGAAATTTCTTTGGGACTCTAAAACGGTCAGTAATAGTCCATGAAAGAGCCCTGAATCGGTAAAACCTAGGGTTATTGATCAACGATACATAAACGCACCCCGGGGTTCGTCAATCATGGAAATCGCTCAAGGACCCGAAATCAGTGAATAATAGTCTATGAAACGGGCCAAAATCGGCCAAAACAGCAAGTGTTGATGACCGACACATAAACACACCGTTGTTCATCGATCGTGGAAATCACTATGTGAGCCCAAAACTGAGTAATAGTCCAAGAAACGGGCCAGAATCAGCCAAAACTGCGATTGTTGATGACCGACACGTAAGCGCACCTTGGGGTTTGACAGCCATGGAAATCGCTTTGGGACCCCAAAAGGTGAGTAATAGTCCACGAAACGAGCCAGAATCGTCAAAAACCATGAGTGTTGATGACCGACACTTAAACGCACCACGTGGTTTGTTAATGGTGGAAATCACTCCGGGACCCCAAAACTGTCAGTAATAGTCCATGAAACGGGCCAGAATTGGCCAAAACTACGAGCGTTGATGACGGACACGTAAGTGCACCTTGGGGTTCAACAACTATGTAAATCGCTTCGTGGCCGCAAAATGGTGAGTAATAGTCCACGAAACGGTCCAGAATCATCAAAAACCGCGAGTGTTGATGTCTGACACGTAAACGCACCCCCGGGTTCGTTAATCATGGAATCGCTCTGGGACCCCAAAAAAGTGAGTAATAGTCCACAAAACGGGAAAGAATCGGCGAAAACTGTGAGTGTTGATGACCGACATGTAAGCGCACCTTGGGGTTCAGTAACTATGGAAATCGCTTTGCGATCCCTAAACGGGGAGTTACAGTGCACAAAACGTACCAAAACCAGCCAAAATTGTGAGTGTTGATGACCAACACGTAAACGCACACCGGTGTTCGTCAATCGTGGATATCACTTCGGGACCCCAAAGCCGAGTAATGGTCCAAGAAATGGGCCAGAATCGGCCCGAACTGCGAGTCTTGACGACCAACACGTAAGCACATCTTGGGGTTCGACAACCATGGAAATTGCTTTCGGACTCTAAAACGGTGAGTAATAGTCCATGAAAGAGCCATGAATCGGTAAAACCTAGGGTTATTGATCAACGATACATAAACGCACCCCGAGGTTCGTCAATCATGGAAATCGCTCAGGGACCCGAAATCAATGAGTAATAGTCCATGAAACGGCCAAAATCGGACAAAACTGCAAATGTTGATGACCGACACATAAACACACCGTTGTTCGTCGATCGTGGAAATCACTACGTGAGCCCAAAACTGAGTAATAGTCCAAGAAACGGGCCAGAATCGGCCAAAACTGCGATTGTTCATGACCGACACGTAAGCGCACCTTGGGGTTTGAGAACCATGGAAATCGCTTTGGGACCCCAAAAGGTGAGTAATAGTCCACGAAACGGGCCAGAATCGTCAAAAACCACGAGTGTTGATGACCAACACTTAAACGCACCACGTGGTTTGTTAATCGTGGATATCACTCCGGGACCCCAAAATAGTCAGTAATAGTCCATGAAACGGGCCAGAATTGGCCAAAACTACGAGCGTTGATGACGGACACGTAAGTGCACCTTGGGGTTCAACAACTATGTAAATCGCTTCGTGACCGCAAAATGGTGAGTAATAGTCCACGAAACGGTCCAGAATCATCAAAAACCGCGAGTGTTGATGTCTGACACGTAAACGCACCCCCGGGTTCGTTAATCATGGAATCGCTCTGGGACCCCAAAAAAGTGAGTAATAGTCCACAAAACGGGCAAGAATCGGCGAAAACTGTGACTGTTGATGACCGACATGTAAGCGCACCTTGGGGTTCAGTAACTATGGAAATCGCTTTGGGATCCCTAGACGGTGAGTAATAGTCCACGAAACGGGTCAGAATTGGCCAAAACTGTGAGTGTTGACGACGGGCACGTAAACGCACCCCAGGGATCGTCAATCATGGAAATCAGTCTGGGACCCCAAAACGGTGAGTTACAGTGCACAAAACGTACCAGAACCAGCCAAAATTGTGAGTGTTGATAACCGACACGTAAACACACACCGGTGTTCGTCAATCGTGGAAATCACTTCGGGACCTCAAAACTGAGTAATGGTCCAAGAAACGGGCCAGAATCGGCCCGAACTGCGAATCTTGACGACCAACACGTAAGCACATCTTGGGGTTTGACAACCATGGAAATTTCTTTGGGACTCTAAAACGGTGAGTAATAGTCCATGAAAGAGCCCTGAATCGGTAAAACCTAGGGTCATTGATCAACGATACATAAACGCACCCCGGGGTTTGTCAATCATGCAAATCGCTCAGGGACCCGAAGTCAGTGAATAATAGTCCATGAAACTGGCCAAAATCGGCCAAAACTGCAAATGTTGATGACCGACACATAAACACACCGTTGTTCGTCGATCGTGGAAATCACTACGTGAGCCCAAAACTGAGTAATAGTCCAAGAAACAGGCCAGAATCGGCCAAAACTGCGATTGTTGATGACTGACACGTAAGCGCACCTTGGGGTTTGACAACCATGGAAATCGCTTTGGGACCCCAAAAGGTGAGTAATAGTCCATGAAACGGGCCAGAATCGTCAAAAACCACGAGTGTTGATGACCGATACTTAAACGCACCACGTGGTTTGTTAATCATGGAAATCACTCCGGGACCCCAAAACAGTCAGTAATAGTCCACGAAACGGGCCAGAATTGGCCAAAACTACGAGCATTGATGACGGACACGTAAGTGCACCTTGGGGTTCAACAACTATGTAAATCGCTTCGTGGCCGCAAAATGGTGAGTAATAGTCCACGAAACGTTCCAGAATCATCAAAAACCGCGAGTGTTGATGTCTGACACGTAAACGCACCCCCGGGTTCGTTAATCATGGAATCGCTCTGGGACCCCAAAAAAGTGAGTAATAGTCCACAAAACGGGCAAGAATCGGCGAAAACTGTGAGTGTTGATGACCGACATGTAAGCGCACCTTGGGGTTCAGTAACTATGGAAATCGCTTTGCGATCCCTAAACGGGGAGTAATAGTCCACGAAACTGGTCAGAATTGGCCAAAACTGTGAGTGTTGACGACGGGCACGTAAACGCACCCCAGGGATCGTCAATCATGGAAATCAGTCTGGGACCCCAAAACGGTGAGTTACAGTGCACAAAACGTACCAGAACCAGCCAAAATTGTGAGTGTTGATGACCAACACGTAAACGCACACCGGTGTTCGTCAATCGTGGATATCACTTCGGGACCCCAAAACTGAGTAATGGTCCAAGAAACGGGCCAGAATCGGCCTGAACTGCGAATCTTCACGACCAACACGTAAGCACATCTTGGGGATCGACAACCATGGAAATTTCTTTGGGACTCTAAAACGGTCAGTAATAGTCCATGAAAGAGCCCTGAATCGGTAAAACCTAGGGTTATTGATCAACGATACATAAACGCACCCCGGGGTTCGTCAATCATGGAAATCGCTCAAGGACCCGAAATCAGTGAATAATAGTCTATGAAACGGGCCAAAATCGGCCAAAACAGCAAGTGTTGATGACCGACACATAAACACACCGTTGTTCATCGATCGTGGAAATCACTATGTGAGCCCAAAACTGAGTAATAGTCCAAGAAACGGGCCAGAATCAGCCAAAACTGCGATTGTTGATGACCGACACGTAAGCGCACCTTGGGGTTTGACAGCCATGGAAATCGCTTTGGGACCCCAAAAGGTGAGTAATAGTCCACGAAACGGGCCAGAATCGTCAAAAACCACGAGTGTTGATGAACAACACTTAAACGCACCACGTGGTTTGTTAATCGTGGATATCACTCCGGGACCCCAAAATAGTCAGTAATAGTCCATGAAACGGGCCAGAATTGGCCAAAACTACGAGCGTTGATGACGGACACGTAAGTGCACCTTGGGGTTCAACAACTATTTAAATCGCTTCGTGACCGCAAAATGGTGAGTAATAGTCCACGAAACGGTCCAGAATCATCAAAAACCGCGAGTGTTGATGTCTGACACGTAAACGCACCCCCGGGTTCGTTAATCATGGAATCGCTCTGGGACCCCAAAAAAGTGAGTAATAGTCCACAAAACGGGCAAGAATCGGCGAAAACTGTGACTGTTGATGACCGACATGTAAGCGCACCTTGGGGTTCAGTAACTATGGAAATCGCTTTGGGATCCCTAGACGGTGAGTAATAGTCCACGAAACGGGTCAGAATTGGCCAAAACTGTGAGTGTTGACGACGGGCACGTAAACGCACCCCAGGGATCGTCAATCATGGAAATCAGTCTGGGACCCCAAAACGGTGAGTTACAGTGCACAAAACGTACCAAAACCAGCCAAAATTGTGAGTGTTGATGACCGACACGTAAACGCACACCGGTGTTCGTCAATCGTGGATATCACTTCGGGACCCCAAAACTGAGTAATGGTCCAAGAAACGGGCCAGAATCGGCCCGAACTGCGAATCTTGACGACCAACACGTAAGCACATCTTGGGCTTCGACAACCATGGAAATTTTTTTGGGACTCTAACACGATGAGTAATAGTCCATGAAAGAGCCCTGAATCGGTAAAACCTAGGGTTATTGATCAACGATACATAATCGCACCCCGGGGTTCGTCAATCATGGAAATCGCTCAAGGACCCGAAATCAGTGAATAATAGTCCATGAAACGGGCCAAAATCGGCCAAAACTGCAAATGTTGATGACCGACACATAAACACACCGTTGTTCGTCGATCGTGGAAATCACTACGTGAGCCCAAAACTGAGTAATAGTCCAAGAAACGGGCCAGAATCGGCCAAAACTGCGATTGTTGATGACCGACACGTAAGCGCACCTTGGGGTTTGACAACCATGGAAATCGCTTTGGGACCCCAAAAGGTGAGTAATAGTCCACGAAACGGGCCAGAATCGTCAAAAACCACGAGTGTTGATGACCAACACTTAAACGCACCACGTGGTTTGTTAATCGTGGAAATCACTCCGGGACGCCAAAACAGTCAGTAATAGTCCATGAAACGGGCCAGAAATTGCCAAAACTACGAGCGTTGATGACGGACACGTAAGTGCACCTTGGGGTTCAACAACTATGTAAATCGCTTCGTGACCGCAAAATGGTGAGTAATAGTCCACGAAACGGTCCAGAATCATCAAAAACCGCGAGTGTTGATGTCTGACACGTAAACGCACCCCCGGGTTCGTTAATCATGGAATCGCTCTGGGACCCCAAAAAAGTGAGTAATAGTCCACAAAACGGGCCAGAATCGGCGAAAACTGTGACTGTTGATGACTGACATGTAAGTGCACCTTGGGGTTCAATAAGTATGGAAATCGCTGTGGGATCCCTAAACGGTGAGTAATAGTCCACGAAACGGGTCATAATTGGCCAAAACTGTGAGTGTTGACGACGGGCATGTAAACGCATCGCAGGGATCGTCAATCATGGAAATCAGTCTGGGACCCCAAAATGGGGAGTAACAGTGCCCAAAACATACCAGAATCAGCCAAAATTGTGAGTGTTGATGAACGACACGTAAACGCACCCCGGTGTTCGTCAATCGTGGAAATCACTTCGGGGCCCCAAAACCGAGTAATAGTCCAAGAAACGGGCCAGAATCGGCCCAAGCTGCGAGTCTTGACGACCAACACGTAAGCACATCTTGGGGTTCGACAACCATGGAAATTGCTTTCGGACTCTAAAACGGTGAGTAATAGTCCATGAAAGAGCCATGAATCGGTAAAACCTAGGGTTATTGATCAACGATACATAAACGCACCCCGGGGTTCGTCAATCATGGAAATCGCTCAGGGACCCGAAATCAATGAGTAATAGTCCATGAAACGGGCCAAAATCGGCCAAAACTGCAAATGTTGATGACCGACACATAAACACACAGGCGTTCGTCGATCGTGGAAATCACTACGTGACCCCAAAACTGAGTAATAGTCCAAGAAACGGGCCAGAATAGGCCAAAACTGCGATTGTTGATGACCGACACGTAAGCGCACCTTGGGGTTCGACAGCCATGGAAATCGCTTTGGGACCCCAAAAGGTGAGTAATAGTCCATGAAACGGGCCAGAATCGACAAAAACCACGAGTGTTCATGACTGATACTTAAACGCACCACGGGGTTTGTTAATCGTGGAAATCACTCCGGGACCCCAAAACAGTCAGTAATAGTCCACGAAACGGGCCATAATTGGCCAAAACTACGAGCGTTGATGACCGACACGTAAGTGCACCTTGGGGTTCAACAACTATGGTAATCGCTTCGTGAGTGCAAAACGGTGAGTAATAATCCATGAAACGGTCTAGAATCGTCAAAAACCGCGAGTGTTGATGTCTGACACGTGAACGCACCCCGGGGTTCATTAATCATGGAAATCACCCTGGGACCCAAAAAAAGTGAGTAATAGTCCACAAAACGGGCCAGAATCGGCGAAAACTATGACTGTTGATGACCGACATGTAAGCGCACCTTGGGGTTCAGTAACTATGGAAATCGCTTTCGGATCACTAAACGGTGAGTAATAGTCCACGAAACGGATCAGAATTTGCCAAAACTGTGAGTGTTGACGATGGGCACGTACACGCACCGCGGGGATCGTCAATCATGGAAATCAGTCTGGGACCCCAAAATGGTGAGTAATAGTGCATAAACTGTACCAGAATCGGCCAAAATTGTGAGTGTTGATGAACGACATGTAAACGCACCCCGGTGTTCGTCAATCGTGGAAATCACTTCGGGAACCCAAAACTGAGTATTAGTCCAAGAAACGGGACACAATCGGCCCGAACTTCGAGTCTTGACGACCAACACGTAAGCACATCTTGGGGTCCGCCAACGATGGAAATTGCTTTCGGACTCTAAAACGGTTAGTAATAGTCCATGAAAGAGCCCTGAATCGGTAAAACCTAGGGTTATTGACCAACGATACATAAACGCACCCCGGGGTTCGTCAATCATGGAAATCGCTCATGGACCCGAAATCAGTGAGTAATAGTCCATGAAACGGGCCAAAATCGGCCAAAACTGCAAATGTTGACGAGCGACACATAAACACACCGGTGTTCGTCGATCGTGGAAATCACCACGTGACCCCAAAACTGAGTAATAGTCCAAGAAACGGGCCAGAATCGGCCAAAACTATGATTGTTGATGACCGACACGTAAGCGCACCTTGGGGTTCGACAACCATGGAAATCGCTTTGGGACCCCAAAAAGGTGAGTAATAGTCCACGAAACGGGCCAGAATCGACAAAAACCACGAGTGTTGATGACCGGCACGTAAACGCACCACGGGGTTTATTAATTGTGGAAATCACTCCAGGACCCCCAAAAAAGTCAGTAATAGTCCATGAAATGGGCCAGAATTCGCCAAAACTATGA
Organism: Triticum dicoccoides; assembly: GCF_002162155.2. Taxonomy (NCBI): domain Eukaryota; kingdom Viridiplantae; phylum Streptophyta; class Magnoliopsida; order Poales; family Poaceae; genus Triticum; species Triticum dicoccoides. Next base: position 3,344,638 of record NC_041389.1, read on the forward strand.
GTGTTGATGACCGACACGTAAGTGCACCTTGGGGTTCAACAATTATGGAAATCGCTTCATGACCGCAAAACGGTGAGTAATAGTCCATGAAACGGTCCGGAATCATCAAAAACCGCGAGTGTTGATGTCTGACACGTGAATGCACCCCGGGGTTCGTTAATCGTGGAAATCACTCTGGGACCCTAAAAAAGTGAGTAATAGTCCACAAAACGGGCCAGAATCGGCGAAAACTGTGACTGTTGATGACCGACATGTAAGCGCACCTTGGGGTTCAACAACTATGGAAATCGCTGTGGGATACCTAAACGGTGAGTAATAGTCCACGAAACGGATCAGAATTTGCCAAAACTGTGAGTGTTGATGACGGGCACGTAAACGCACCGCAGGGATCGTCAATCATGGAAATCAGTCTGGGACCCCAAAATGGTGAGTAATAGTGCATAAACTATACCGGAATCGGCCAAAATTGTGAACGACATGTAAACGCACCCCGGTGTTCGTCAATCGTGGAAATTACTTCGGGACCCCAAAACTGAGTATTAGTCTAAGAAACGGGACAGAATCGGCCCGAACTGTGAGTCTTGACGACCAACACGTAAGCACATCTTGGGGTCCGCCAACCATGGAAATTGCTTTCGGACTCTAAAACGGTGAGTAATAGTCCATGAAAGAGCCCTAAATCGGTAAGACATATGGTTATTGATCAACGATACATAAACGCACCCCGGGGTTCGTCAATCATGGAAATTGCTCAGGGACCCGAAATCAGTGAGTAATAGTCCATGAAAGGGGCCAAAATCGGCCAAAACTGTAAATGTTGATGACCGACACATAAACACACCGGTGTTCGTCGATAGTGGAAATCACTACGTGACCCCAAAACTGAGTAATAGTCCTAGAAACGGGCCAGAATAGTCCAAAACTGCGATTGTTGATGACCGACACGTAACCGCACCTTGGGGTTCGACAGCCATGGAAATCGCTTTGGGACCCCAAAAAGGTGAGTAATAGTCCACGAAACGGGCCAGAATCGACAAAAATCACGAGTGTTGATGACCGACACGTAAACGCACCACGGGGTTTATTAATTGTGGAAATCACTCCAGGACCCCAAAATAGTCAGTAATAGTCCATGAAATGGGCCAGAATTGGCCAAAACTATGAGTGTTGATGACCGACACGTAAGTGCATCTTGGGGTTCAACAATTATGGAAATCGCTTCGTGACCGCAAAACGGTGAGTAATAGTCCATGAAATGGTCCATAATCGTCAAAAACCGCGAGTGTTGATGTCTGACATGTGAACGCAACCCGGGGTTCGTTAATCATGGAAATCACTCTGGGACCCCAAAAAAGTGAGTAATAGTCCACAAAAGGGGCCAGAATCGGCGAAAACTGTGACTGATGATGACCGACATGTAAGCGCACCTTGGGGTTCAATAACTATGGAAATCGCTGTGGGATACCTAAACGGTGAGTAATAGTCCACGAAACGGATCAGAATTTGCCAAAACTGTGAGTGTTGATGACGGGCACGTAAACGCACCGCAAGGATAGTCAATCATGGAAATTAGTCTGGGACCCCAAAATGGTGAGTAACAGTGCATAAACTGTACCAGAATCGGCCAAAATTGTGAGTGTTGATGAACGACATGTTAACGCACCCCGATGTTCGTCAATCGTGGAAATCTATTCCGGACCCCAAAACTGAGTATTAGTCCAAGAAACGGGACAGAATCGGCCCGAACTGCGAGTCTTGAGGACCAACACGTAAGCACATCTTGGGGTCCGCCAACGATGGAAATTGCTTTCGGACTCTAAAACGGTGAGTAATAGTCCATGAAAGAGCCCTGAATCGGTAAACCTAGGGTTATTGACCAACGATACATAAACGCACCCCGGGGTTCGTCAATCATGGAAATCGCTCACGGACCCGAAATCAGTGAGTAATAGTGCATGAAACGGGCCAAAATCGGCCAAAACTGCAAATGTTGATGAGCGACACATAAACACACCGGTGTTCGTCGATCGTGGAAATCACTACGTGACCCCAAAACTGAGTAATAGTCCTAGAAACGGGCCAGAATCGGCCAAAACTACGATTGTTGATGACCGACACGTAAGCGCACCTTGGGGTTCGACAACCATGGAAATCGCTTTGGGACCCCAAAAAGGTGAGTAACAGTCCACGAAACGGGCCAGAATCGACAAAAATCACGAGTGTTGATGACCGACACGTAAACGCACCACGGGGTTTATTAATTGTGGAAATCACTCCAGGACCCCAAAATAGTCAATAATAGTCCATGAAATGGGCCAGAATTGGCCAAAACTATGAGTGTTGATGACCGACACGTAAGTGCATCTTGGGGTTCAACAATTATGGAAATCGCTTCGTGACCGCAAAACGGTGAGTAATAGTCCATGAAATGGTCCAGAATCGTCAAAAACCGCGAGTGTTGATGTCTGACATGTGAACGCAACCCGGGGTTCGTTAATCATGGAAATCACTCTGGGACCCCAAAAAAGTGAGTAATAGTCCACAAAAGGGGCCAGAATCGGCGAAAACTGTGACTGTTGATGACCGACATGTAAGCGCACCTTGGGGTTCAATAACTATGGAAATCGCTGTGGGATACCTAAACGGTGAGTAATAGTCCACGAAACGGATCAGAATTTGCCAAAACTGTGAGTGTTGATGACGGGCACGTAAACGCACCGCAAGGATCGTCAATCATGGAAATCAGTCTGGGACCCCAAAATGGTGAGTAACAGTGCATAAACTGTACCAGAATCGGCCAAAATTGTGAGTGTTGATGAACGACATGTTAACGCACCCCGATGTTCGTCAATCGTGGAAATCTCTTCCGGACCCCAAAACTGAGTATTAGTCCAAGAAACGGGACATAATCGGCCCGAACTGCGAGTCTTGAGGACCAACACGTAAGCACATCTTGGGGTCCGCCAACGATGGAAATTGCTTTCGGACTCTAAAACGGTGAGTAATAGTCCATGAAAGAGCCCTGAATCGGTAAAACCTAGGGTTATTGACCAACGATACATAAACGCACCCCGGGGTTCGTCAATCATGGAAATCGCTCACGGACCCGAAATCAGTCAGTAATAGTGCATGAAACGGGCCAAAATCGGCCAAAACTGCAAATTTTGATGAGCGACACATAAACACACCCGTGTTCGTCGATCGTGGAAATCACTACGTGACCCCAAAACTGAGTAATAGTCCTAGAAACGGGCCAGAATCGGCCAAAACTACGATTGTTGATGAACAACACGTAAGCGCACCTTGGGGTTCGACAACCATGGAAATCGCTTTGGGACCCCAAAAAGGTGAGTAATAGTCCACGAAACGGGCTAGAATCGACAAAAATCACGAGTGTTGATGACCGACACGTAAACGCACCACGGGGTTTATTAATTGTGGAAATCACTCCAGGACCCCAAAATAGTCAGTAATAGTCCATGAAATGGGCCAGAATTGGCCAAAACTATGAGTGTTGATGACCGACACGTAAGTGCATCTTGGGGTTCAACAATTATGGAAATCGCTTCGTGACCGCAAAACGGTGAGTAATAGTCCATGAAATGGTCCATAATCGTCAAAAACCGCGAGTGTTGATGTCTGACATGTGAACGCAACCCGGGGTTCGTTAATCATGGAAATCACTCTGGGACCCCAAAAAAGTGAGTAATAGTCCACAAAAGGGGCCAGAATCAGCGAAAACTGTGACTGTTGATGACCGACATGTAAGCGCACCTTGGGGTTCAATAACTATGGAAATCGCTGTGGGATACCTAAACGGTGAGTAATAGTCCACGAAACGGATCAGAAATTGCCAAAACTGTGAGTGTTGATGACGGGCACGTAAACGCACCGCAAGGATAGTCAATCATGGAAATTAGTCTGGGACCCCAAAATGGTGAGTAACAGTGCATAAACTGTACCAGAATCGGCCAAAATTGTGAGTGTTGATGAACGACATGTTAACGCACCCCGATGTTCGTCAATCGTGGAAATCTATTCCGGACCCCAAAACTGAGTATTAGTCCAAGAAACGGGACAGAATCGGCCCGAACTGCGAGTCTTGAGGACCAACACGTAAGCACATCTTGGGGTCCGCCAACGATGGAAATTGCTTTCGGACTCTAAAACGGTGAGTAATAGTCCATGAAAGAGCCCTGAATCGGTAAACCTAGGGTTATTGACCAACGATACATAAACGCACCCCGGGGTTCGTCAATCATGGAAATCGCTCACGGACCCGAAATCAGTGAGTAATAGTGCATGAAACGGGCCAAAATCGGCCAAAACTGCAAATGTTGATGAGCGACACATAAACACACCGGTGTTCGTCGATCGTGGAAATCACTACGTGACCCCAAAACTGTGTAATAGTCCTAGAAACGGGCCAGAATCGGCCAAAACTACGATTGTTGATGACCGACACGTAAGCGCACCTTGGGGTTCGACAACCATGGAAATCGCTTTGGGACCCCAAAAAGGTGAGTAACAGTCCACGAAACGGGCCAGAATCGACAAAAATCACGAGTGTTGATGACCGACACGTAAACGCACCACGGGGTTTATTAATTGTGGAAATCACTCCAGGACCCCAAAATAGTCAGTAATAGTCCATGAAATGGGCCAGAATTGGCCAAAACTATGAGTGTTGATGACCGACACGTAAGTGCATCTTGGGGTTCAACAATTATGGAAATCGCTTCGTGACCGCAAAACGGTGAGTAATAGTCCATGAAATGGTCCAGAATCGTCAAAAACCGCGAGTGTTGATGTCTGACATGTGAACGCAACCCGGGGTTCCTTAATCATGGAAATCACTCTGGGACCCCAAAAAAGTGAGTAATAGTCCACAAAAGGGGCCAGAATCGGCGAAAACTGTGACTGTTGATGACCGACATGTAAGCGCACCTTGGGGTTCAATAACTATGGAAATCGCTGTGGGATACCTAAACCGTGAGTAATAGTCCACGAAACGGATCAGAAATTGCCAAAACTGTGAGTGTTGATGACGGGCACGTAAACGCACCGCAAGGATCGTCAATCATGGAAATCAGTCTGGGACCCCAAAATGGTGAGTAACAGTGCATAAACTGTACCAGAATCGGCCAAAATTGTGAGTGTTGATGAACGACATGTTAACGCACCCCGATGTTCGTCAATCGTGGAAATCTCTTCCGGACCCCAAAACTGAGTATTAGTCCAAGAAACGGGACAGAATCGGCCCGAACTGCGAGTCTTGAGGACCAACACGTAAGCACATCTTGGGGTCCGCCAACGATGGAAATTGCTTTCGGACTCTAAAACGGTGAGTAATAGTACATGAAAGAGCCCTGAATCGGTAAACCTAGGGTTATTGACCAACGATACATAAACGCACCCCGGGGTTCGTCAATCATGGAAATCGCTCACGGACCCGAAATCAGTGAGTAATAGTTCATGAAACGGGCCAAAATCGGCCAAAACTGCAAATGTTGATGAGCGACACATAAACACACCGGTGTTCGTCGATCGTGGAAATCACTACGTGACCCCAAAACTGTGTAATAGTCCTAGAAACGGGCCAGAATCGGCCAAAACTATGATTGTTGATGACCGACACGTAAGCGCACCTTGGGGTTCGACAACCATGGAAATCGCTTTGGGACCCCAAAAAGGTGAGTAACATTCCACGAAACGGGCCAGAATCGACAAAAATCACGAGTGTTGATGACCGACACGTAAACGCACCACGGGGTTTATTAATTGTGGAAATCACTCCAGGACCCCAAAATAGTCAGTAATAGTCCATGAAATGGGCCAGAATTGGCCAAAACTATGAGTGTTGATGACCGACACGTAAGTGCATCTTGGGGTTCAACAATTATGGAAATCGCTTCGTGACCGCAAAACGGTGAGTAATAGTCCATGAAATGGTCCAGAATCGTCAAAAACCGCGAGTGTTGATGTCTGACATGTGAACGCAACCCGGGGTTCGTTAATCATGGAAATCACTCTGGGACCCCAAAAAATTGAGTAATAGTCCACAAAAGGGGCCAGAATCGGCGAAAACTGTGACTGTTGATGACCGACATGTAAGCGCACCTTGGGGTTCAATAACTATGGAAATCGCTGTGGGATACCTAAACGGTGAGTAATAGTCCACGAAACGGATCAGAATTTGCCAAAACTGTGAGTGTTGATGACGGGCACGTAAACGCCCCGCAGGGATCGTCAATCATGGAAATTAGTCTGGGACCCTAAAATGGTGAGTAACAGTGCATAAACTGTACCAGAATCGGCCAAAATTGTGAGTGTTGATGAACGACATGTTAACGCACCCCGATGTTCGTCAATCGTGGAAATCTCTTCCGGACCCCAAAACTGAGTATTAGTCCAAGAAACGGGACAGAATCGGCCCGAACTGCGAGTCTTGACGACCAACACGTAAGTACATCTTGGGGTCCGCCAACGATGGAAATTGCTTTCGGACTCTAAAACGGTGAGTAATAGTCCATGAAAGAGCCCTGAATCGGTAAAACCTAGGGTTATTGACCAACGATACATAAACACACCGGGGTTCGTCAATTATGGAAATCGCTCACGGACCCGAAATCAGTGAGTAATAGTCCATGAAACGGGCCAAAATCGGCCAAAACTACAAATGTTGATGAGCGACACATAAACACACCGGTGTTCGTCGATCGTGGAAATCACAACGTGACCCCAAAACTGAGTAATAGTCCAAGAAACGGGCCAGAATCGGCCAAAACTACGATTGTTGATGACCAACACCTAAGCGCACCTTGGGGTTCGACAACCATGGAAATCGCTTTGGGACCCCAAAAAGGTGAGTAATAGTCCACGAAACGGGCTAGAATCGACAAAAACCACGAGTGTTGATGACCGACACGTAAACGCACCACGGGGTTTATTAATTGTGGAAATCACTCCTGGACCCCCAAAACAGTCAGTAATAGTCCATGAAATGGGCCAGAATTGGCCAAAACTATGACTGTTGATGACCGACACGTAAGTGCACCTTGGGGTTCAACAATTATGGAAATCGCTTCGTGACCGCAAAACGGTGAGTAATAGTCCATGAAACGGTCCAGAATCATCAAAAACCGCGAGTGTTGATGTCTGACACGTGAACGCACCCCGGGGTTCGTTAATCATGGAAATCACTCTGGGACCCTAAAAAAGTGAGTAATAGTCCACAAAATGGGCCAGAATCGGCGAAAACTGTGACTGTTGATGACCTACATGTAAGCGCACCTTGGGGTTCAATAACTATGGAAATCGCTGTGGGATACCTAAACGGTGAGTAATAGTCCACGAAACAGATCAGAATTTGCCAAAACTGTGAGTGTTGATGACGGGCACGTAAACGCACCGCAGGGATCGTCAATCATGGAAATCAGTCTGGTACCCCAAAATGGTGAGTAACAGTGCATAAACTGTACCAGAATCGGCCAAAATTGTGAGTGTTGATGAACGACATGTAAACGCACCCCGGTGTTCGTCAATCGTGGAAATCACTTCGGGACCCCAAAACTGAGTATTCGTCTAAGAAACGGGACAGAATCGGCCCGAACTGTGAGTCTTGACGACCAACACGTAAGCACATCTTGGGGTCCGCCAACCATGGAAATTGCTTTCGGACTCTAAAACGGTGAGTAATAGTCCATGAAAGAGCCCTAAATCGGTAAGACCTATGGTTATTGATCAACGATACATAAACGCACCCCGGGGTTCGTCAATCATGGAAATTGCTCAGGGACCCGAAATCAGTGAGTAATAGTCCTTGAAAGGGGCCAAAATCGGCCAAAACTGCAAATGTTGATGACCGACACATAAACACACCGGTGTTCGTCGATCGTGGAAATCACTACGTGACCCCAAAACTGAGTAATAGTCCTAGAAACGGGCCAGAATAGGCCAAAACTGCGATTGTTGATGACCGACACGTAACCGCACCTTGGGGTTCGACAGCCATGGAAATCGCTTTGGGACCCCAAAAAGGTGAGTAATAGTCCACGAAACGGGCCAGAATCGACAAATATCACGAGTGTTGATGACCGACACGTAAACGCACCACGGGGTTTATTAATTGTGGAAATCACTCCAGGACCCCAAAATAGTCAGTAATAGTCCATGAAATGGGCCAGAATTGGCCAAAACTATGAGTGTTGATGACCGACACGTAAGTGCATCTTGGGGTTCAACAATTATGGAAATCGCTTCGTGACCGCAAAACGGTGAGTAATAGTCCATGAAATGGTCCAGAATCGTCAAAAACCGCGAGTGTTGATGTCTGACATGTGAACGCAACCCGGGGTTCGTTAATCATGGAAATCACTCTGGGACCCCAAAAAAGTGAGTAATAGTCCACAAAAGGGGCCAGAATCGGCGAAAACTGTGACTGTTGATGACCGACATGTAAGCGCACCTTGGGGTTCAATAACTATGGAAATCGCTGTGGGATACCTAAACGGTGAGTAATAGTCCACGAAACGGGTCAGAATTTGCCAAAACTATGAGTGTTGACGACGGGCACGTAAACGCACCGCAGGGATCGTCAATCATGGAAATCAGTCTGGGACCCCAAAATGGTGAGTAACAGTGCATAAACTGTACCAGAATCGGCCAAAATTGTGAGTGTTGATGAACGACATGTTAACGCACCCCGATGTTCGTCAATCGTGGAAATCTCTTCCGGACCCCAAAACTGAGTATTAGTCCAAGAAACGGGACAGAATCGGCCCGAACTGCGAGTCTTGACGACCAACACGTAAGCACATCTTGGGGTCCGCCAACGATGGAAATTGCTTTCGGACTCTAAAATGGTGAGTAATAGTCCATGAAAGAGCCCTGAATCGATAAAACCTAGGGTTATTGACCAACGATACATAAACGCACCCCGGGGTTCGTCAATCATGGAAATCGCTCACGGACCCGAAATCAGTGAGTAATAGTCCATGAAACGGGCCAAAATCGGCAAAAACTGCAAATGTTGATGAGCGACACATAAACACACCGGTGTTCGTCGATCGTGGAAATCACTACGTGACCCCAAAACTGAGTAATAGTCCAAGAAACGGGCCAGAATTGGCCAAAACTACGATTGTTGATGACCGACACGTAAGCGCACCTTGGGGTTCGACAACCATGGAAATCGCTTTGGGACCCCAAAAAGGTGAGTAATAGTCCACGAAACGGGCCAGAATCGACAAAAACTACGAGTGTTGATGACCGACACGTAAACGCACCACGGGGTTTATTAATTGTGGAAATCACTTCAGGACCCCCAAAACAGTCAGTAATAGTCCATGAAATGGGCCAGAATTGGCCAAAACTATGACTGTTGGTGACCGACACGTAAGTGCACCTTGGGGTTCAACAATTATGGAAATCGCTTCGTGACCGCAAAACGGTGAGTAATAGTCCATGAAACGGTCCAGAATCATCAAAAACCGCGAGTTTTGATGTCTGACACGTGAACGCACCCCGGGGTTCGTTAATCATGGAAATCACTCTGGGACCCTAAAAAGTGAGTAATAGTCCACAAAACGGGCCAGAATCAGCGAAGACTGTGACTGTTGATGAACGACATGTAAGCGCACCTTGGGGTTCAATAACTATGGAAATCGCTCTGGGATCCCTAAACGGTGAGTAATAGTCCACGAAACGGGTCAGAATTGGCCAAAACTGTGAGTGTTGACGACGGGCACGTAAACGCACCGCAGGGATCGTCAATCATGGAAATCGGTTTGGGACCCCAAAATGGTGAGTAACAGTGCACAAAACGTACAAGAATCAGCCAAAATTGTGAGTGTTGATGAACGACACGTAAACGCACCCCGGTGTTCGTCAATCGTGGAAATCACTTCGGGACCCCAAAACCGAGTAATAGTCCAAGAAACGGGCCAGAATCGGCCCGAACTGCGAGTCTTGACAACCAACACGTAAGCACATCTTGGGGTTCGACAACCATGGAAATCGCTTTGGGACTCTAAAACGGTGAGTAATAGTCCATGAAAGAGCCCTGAATCGGTAAAACCTAGGGTTATTGATCAACGATACATAAACGCACCCCGGGGTCGTCAATCATGGAAATCGCTCACGGACCCGAAATCAGTGAGTTATAGTCCATGAAACGGGCCAAAATCGGCCAAAACTGCAAATGTTGATGAGCGACACATAAACACACCGGTGTTCGTCGATCGTGGAAATCACTACGTGACCCCAAAACTGTGTAATAGTCCTAGAAACGGGCCAGAATCGGCCAAAACTATGATTGTTGATGACCGACACGTAAGCGCACCTTGGGGTTCGACAACCATGGAAATCGCTTTGGGACCCCAAAAAGGTGAGTAACAGTCCACGAAACGGGCCAGAATCGACAAAAATCACGAGTGTTGATGACCGACACGTAAACGCACCACGGGGTTTATTAATTGTGGAAATCACTCCAGGACCCCAAAATAGTCAGTAATAGTCCATGAAATGGGCCAGAATTGGCCAAAACTATGAGTGTTGATGACCGACACGTAAGTGCATCTTGGGGTTCAACAATTATGGAAATCGCTTCGTGACCGCAAAACGGTGAGTAATAGTCCATGAAATGGTCCAGAATCGTCAAAAACCGCGAGTGTTGATGTCTGACATGTGAACGCAACCTGGGGTTCGTTAATCATGGAAATCACTCTGGGACCCCAAAAAATTGAGTAATAGTCCACAAAAGGGGCCAGAATCGGCGAAAACTGTGACTGTTGATGACCGACATGTAAGCGCACCTTGGGGTTCAATAACTATGGAAATCGCTGTGGGATACCTAAACGGTGAGTAATAGTCCACGAAACGGATCAGAATTTGCCAACACTGTGAGTGTTGATGACGGGCACGTAAACGCCCCGCAGGGATCGTCAATCATGGAAATCAGTCTGGGACCCTAAAATGGTGAGTAACAGTGCATAAACTGTACCAGAATCGGCCAAAATTGTGAGTGTTGATGAACGACATGTTAACGCACCCCGATGTTCGTCAATCGTGGAAATCTCTTCCGGACCCCAAAACTGAGTATTAGTCCAAGAAACGGGACAGAATCGGCCCGAACTGCGAGTCTTGAGGACCAACACGTAAGCACATCTTGGGGTCCGCCAACGATGGAAATTGCTTTCGGACTCTAAAACGGTGAGTAATAGTCCATGAAAGAGCCCTGAATCGGTAAAACCTAGGGTTATTGACCAACGATACATAAACACACCGGGGTTCGTCAATTATGGAAATCGCTCATGGACCCGAAATCAGTGAGTAATAGTCCATGAAACGGGCCAAAATCGGCCAAAACTACAAATGTTGATGAGCGACACATAAACACACCGGTGTTCGTCGATCGTGGAAATCACTACGTGACCCCAAAACTGAGTAATAGTCCAAGAAACGGGCCAGAATCGGCCAAAACTACGATTGTTGATGACCAACACCTAAGCGCACCTTGGGGTTCGACAACCATGGAAATCGCTTTGGGACCCCAAAAAGGTGAGTAATAGTCCACGAAACGGGCCAGAATCGACAAAAACCACGAGTGTTGATGACCGACACGTAAACGCACCACGGGGTTTATTAATTGTGGAAATCACTCCAGGACCCCCAAAACAGTCAGTAATAGTCCATGAAATGGGCCAGAATTGGCCAAAACTATGACTGTTGATGACCGACACGTAATTGCACCTTGGGGTTCAACAATTATGGAAATCGCTTCGTGACCGCAAAACGGTGAGTAATAGTCCATGAAACGGTCCAGAATCATCAAAAACCGCGAGTGTTGATGTCTGACACGTGAACGCACCCCGGGGTTCGTTAATCATGGAAATCACTCTGGGACCCTAAAAAAGTGAGTAATAGTCCACAAAATGGGCCAGAATCGGCGAAAACTGTGACTGTTGATGACCTACATGTAAGCGCACCTTGGGGTTCAATAACTATGGAAATCGCTGTGGGATACCTAAACGGTGAGTAATAGTCCACGAAACAGATCAGAATTTGCCAAAACTGTGAGTGTTGATGACGGGCACGTAAACGCACCGCAGGGATCGTCAATCATGGAAATCAGTCTGGTACCCCAAAATGGTGAGTAACAGTGCATAAACTGTACCAGAATCGGCCAAAATTGTGAGTGTTGATGAACGACATGTAAACGCACCCCGGTGTTCGTCAATCGTGGAAATCACTTCGGGACCCCAAAACTGAGTATTCGTCTAAGAAACGGGACAGAATCGGCCCGAACTGTGAGTCTTGACGACCAACACGTAAGCACATCTTGGGGTCCGCCAACCATGGAAATTGCTTTCGGACTCTAAAACGGTGAGTAATAGTCCATGAAAGAGCCCTAAATCGGTAAGACCTATGGTTATTGATCAACGATACATAAACGCACCCCGGGGTTCGTCAATCATGGAAATTGCTCAGGGACCCGAAATCAGTGAGTAATAGTCCTTGAAAGGGGCCAAAATCGGCCAAAACTGCAAATGTTGATGACCGACACATAAACACACCGGTGTTCGTCGATCGTGGAAATCACTACGTGACCCCAAAACTGAGTAATAGTCCTAGAAACGGGCCAGAATAGGCCAAAACTGCGATTGTTGATGACCGACACGTAACCGCACCTTGGGGTTCGACAGCCATGGAAATCGCTTTGGGACCCCAAAAAGGTGAGTAATAGTCCACGAAACGGGCCAGAATCGACAAATATCACGAGTGTTGATGACCGACACGTAAACGCACCACGGGGTTTATTAATTGTGGAAATCACTCCAGGACCCCAAAATAGTCAGTAATAGTCCATGAAATGGGCCAGAATTGGCCAAAACTATGAGTGTTGATGACCGACACGTAAGTGCATCTTGGGGTTCAACAATTATGGAAATCGCTTCGTGACCGCAAAACGGTGAGTAATAGTCCATGAAATGGTCCAGAATCGTCAAAAACCGCGAGTGTTGATGTCTGACATGTGAACGCAACCCGGGGTTCGTTAATCATGGAAATCACTCTGGGACCCCAAAAAAGTGAGTAATAGTCCACAAAAGGGGCCAGAATCAGCGAAAACTGTGACTGTTGATGACCGACATGTAAGCGCACCTTGGGGTTCAATAACTATGGAAATCGCTGTGGGATACCTAAACGGTGAGTAATAGTCCACAAAACGGATCAGAATTTGCCAAAACTATGAGTGTTGATGACGGGCACGTAAACGCACCGCAGGGATCGTCAATCATGGAAATCAGTCTGGGACCCCAAAATGGTGAGTAACAGTGCATAAACTGTACCAGAATCGGCCAAAATTGTGAGTGTTGATGAACGACATGTTAACGCACCCCGATGTTCGTCAATCGTGGAAATCTCTTCCGGACCCCAAAACTGAGTATTAGTCCAAGAAACGGGACAGAATCGGCCCGAACTGCGAGTCTTGACGACCAACACGTAAGCACATCTTGGGGTCCGCCAACGATGGAAATTGCTTTCGGACTCTAAAATGGTGAGTAATAGTCCATGAAAGAGCCCTGAATCGGTAAAACCTAGGGTTATTGACCAACGATACATAAACGCACCCCGGGGTTCGTCAATCATGGAAATCGCTCACGGACCCGAAATCAGTGACTAATAGTCCATGAAACGGGCCAAAATCGGCAAAAACTGCAAATGTTGATGAGCGACACATAAACACACCGGTGTTCGTCGATCGTGGAAATCACTACGTGACCCCAAAACTGAGTAATAGTCCAAGAAACGGGCCAGAATCGGCCAAAACTACGATTGTTGATGACCGACACGTAAGCGCACCTTGGGGTTCGACAACCATGGAAATCGCTTTGGGACCCAAAAAGGTGAGTAATAGTCCACGAAACGGGCCAGAATCGACAAAAACTACGAGTGTTGATGACCGACACGTAAACGCACCACGGGGTTTATTAATTGTGGAAATCACTTCAGGACCCCCAAAACAGTCAGTAATAGTCCATGAAATGGGCCAGAATTGGCCAAAACTATGACTGTTGGTGACCGACACGTAAGTGCACCTTGGGGTTCAACAATTATGGAAATCGCTTCATGACCGCAAAACGGTGAGTAATAGTCCATGAAACGGTCCAGAATCATCAAAAACCGCGAGTGTTGATGTCTGACACGTGAACGCACCCCGGGGTTCGTTAATCATGGAAATCACTCTGGGACCCTAAAAAGTGAGTAATAGTCCACAAAACGGGCCAGAATCAGCGAAAACTGTGACTGTTGATGACCGACATGTAAGCGCACCTTGGGGTTCAATAACTATGGAAATCGCTCTGGGATCCCTAAACGGTGAGTAATAGTCCACGAAACGGGTCAGAATTGGCCAAAACTGTGAGTGTTGACGACGGGCACGTAAACGCACCGCAGGGATCGTCAATCATGGAAATCGGTTTGGGACCCCAAAATGGTGAGTAACAGTGCACAAAACGTACCAGAATCAGCCAAAATTGTGAGTGTTGATGAACGACACGTAAACGCACCCCGGTGTTCGTCAATCGTGGAAATCACTTCGGGACCCCAAAACCGAGTAATAGTCCAAGAAACGGGCCAGAATCGGCCCGAACTGCGAGTCTTGACAACCAACACGTAAGCACATCTTGGGGTTCGACAACCATGGAAATCGCTTTGGGACTCTAAAACGGTGAGTAATAGTCCATGAAAGAGCCCTGAATCGGTAAAACCTAGGGTTATTGATCAACGATACATAAACGCACCCCGGGGTTCGTCAATCATGGAAATCACTCACGGACCCGAAATCAGTGAGTTATAGACCATGAAACGGGCCAAAATCGGCCAAAACTGCAAATGTTGATGAGCGACACATAAACAAACCGGTGTTCGTCGATCGTGGAAATCACTACGTGACCCCAAAACTGAGTAATAGTCCAAGAAACGGGCCAGAATCGGCCAAAACTACGATTGTTGATGACCAACACCTAAGCGCACCTTGGGGTTCGACAACCATGGAAATCGCTTTGGGACCCCAAAAACGTGAGTAATAGTCCACGAAACGGGCCAGAGTCGGCAAAAACCACGAGTGTTGATGACCGACAAGTAAACGCACCACGGGGTTTATTAATTGTGGAAATCACTCCAGGACCCCAAAACAGTCAGTAATAGTCCATGAAATGGGCCAGAATTGGCCAAAACTATGAGTGTTGATGACCGACACGTAAGTGCACCTTGGGGTTCAACAATTATGGAAATCGCTTCGTGACCGCAAAACGGTGAGTAGTAGTCCATGAAACGGTCCAGAATCGTCAAAAACCGCGAGTGTTGATGTCTGACACGTGACCGCACCCCGGGGTTCGTTAAACATGGAAATCACTCTGGGACCCCAAAAAAGTGAGTAATAGTCCACAAAACGGGCCAGAATCGGCGAAAACTGTGATTGTTGATGACCGACATGTAAGCGCACCTTGGGGTTCAATAACTATGGAAATCGGTGTGGGATCCCTAAACGGTGAGTAATAGTCCACGAAACGGGTCAGAATTGGCCAAAACTGTGAGTGTTGACGACGGGCACGTAAACGCACCGCAGGGATCGTCAGTCATGGAAATCGGTTTGGGACCCCAAAATGGTGAGTAACAGTGCACAAAACGTACCAGAATCAACCAAAATTGTGAGTGTTGATGAACGACATGTAAACGCACCCCGGTGTTCGTCAATCGTGGAAATCACTTCGGGACCCCAAAACCGAGTAATAGTCCAAGAAACGCGCCAGAATCGGCCCGAACTGCGAGTCTTGACAACCAACACGTAAGCACATCTTGGGGTTCGACAACCATGGAAATCGCTTTGGGACTCTAAAACGGTGAGTAATAGTCCATGAAAGAGCCCTAAATTGGTAAAACCTAGGGTTATTGATCAACGATACATAAATGCACCCCGGGGTTCGTCAATCATGGAAATCGCTCACGGACCCGAAATCAGTGAGTAATAGTCCATGAAACGGGCCAAAATCGGCCAAAACTGCAAAAGTTGATGACCGACACATAAACACACCGGTGTTCGTCGATCGTGTAAATCACTACGTGACCCCAAAACTGAGTAATAGTCCAAGAAACGGGCCAGAGTCGGCCAAAACTGCGATTGTTGATGACCGACATGTAAGCGCACCTTGGGGTTCGACAACCATGGAAATCGCATTGGGACCCCAAAAGGTGAGTAATAGTCCACGAAACGGGCCAGAATCGACAAAAACCATGAGTGTTCATGACCGACACTTAAATGCACCACGGGGTTTGTTAATCGTGGAAATCACTCCGGGACCTCAAAACAGTCAGTAATAGTCCACGAAACGGGCCAGAATTGGCCAAAACTATGAGTGTTGATGACCAACACGTAAGTGCACCTTGGGGTTCAACTACTATGGAAATTGCTTCGTGACCGCAAAACGGTAAGTAATAGTCCATGAAACAGTCCAGATGAAGGAAATATGCCCTAGAGGCAATAATAAAGTTATTATTCATTTCCTTATTTCATGATAAATGTTTATTATTCATGCTAGAATTGTATTAACCAGAAACATAATACATGTGTGAATACATAGACAAACATAGTGTCACTAGTATGCCTCTACTTGACTAGCTCGTTTATCAAAGATGGTTATGTTTCCTAGCCATGGACAAAAGAGTTGTCATTTGATTAACGGGATCACATCATTAGGAGAATGATGTGATTGACTTGACCCATTCCGTTAGCTTAGCACTTGATCGTTTAGTATGTTGCTACTGCTTTCTTCATGACTTTTACATGTTCCTGTTTACCGGAGGAACACTTTGGGATTAACTATGAGATTATGCAACTCCCATTTACCGGAGGAACACTTTGGGTGCTACCAAACGTCACAACGTAACTGGGTGATTATAAAGGAGTACTACAGGTGTCTCCAAAGGTACATGTCTGGTTGGCGTATTTCGAGATTAGGTTTTGTCACTCCGATTGTCGGAGAGGTATCTCTGGGCCCTCTCGGTAATGCACATCACTATAAGCCTTGCAAGCAATGTAGCTAATGAGTTAGTTACGGAATGATGCATTACATAACGAGTAAAGAGACTTGCCGGTAACGAGATTGAACTAGGTACTAGATACCGACGATCGAATCTCGGGCAAGTAACATGCCGATGACAAAGGGAACAAAGTATGTTGTTATGCGGTTTCACCGATAAAGATCTTCATAGAATATGTAGGAGGCAATATGGGCATCCAGGTTCCGCTATTGGTTATTGACCAAGAATAGTTCTAGGTCATGTCTACATAGTTCTCGAACCCGTAGGGTTGCTTAAGGTTTCGATGACAGTTATATTATGAGTTTATGAGTTTTGATGTACCGAAGGAGTTCGGAGTCCCGGATGAGATCGGGGACATGACGAGGAGTCTCGAAATGGTCGAGACGTAAAGATCGATATATTGGACGACTATATTCAGAGTTCAGAAAGGTTCCGAGTGATTCGGGTATTTTTCGGAGTACCGGAGAGTTACGGGAATTCGCCGGGGAGAAGTATTGGGCCTTATTGGGCCATACGGGAAAGAGAGGGGCTGCCTAGGGCAGGCCGCGCGCCCCCCCAAGGCCTAGTCCGAATTAGACTGGGGGGAGGGGCCGCACCACCTCCTTCCTTCCCTTCTCGCTTCCCCTTCCTTCTCTCCTACTCCTACTAGGAAAGGAGGAGTCCTACTCCCGGTGGGAGTAGGACTCCCCGCTTGGGCGCGCCTCCTCCCCTTGCTCCTTTATATACGGGGGCAGGGGGGCACCCCATGACACACAAGTTGATCTTCATGATCGTTCCTTAGCCGTGTGCGGTGCCCCCCTCCACCATATTCCACCTTGGTCATATCATCATGGAGTTTAGGCGAAGCCCTGCGCCGGTAGAGCATCATCATAGTCACCATGCCATCGTGCTGACGGAACGCATCCCCGACACTTTGCTGGATCGGAGTCCGGGGATCGTCATCGAGCTGAACGTGAGCTGAACTCGGAGGTGCCGTACGTTCGGTACTTGGATCGGTCGGATCGTGAAGAAGTACGACTACATCAACCGCGTTGTCATAACGCTTCCGCTTTTGGGCTACAAGGGTATGTAGATTACACTCTCCCCTCTCGTTGCTATGCCATTACCATGATCTTGCGTGTGCATAGGAATTTTTTTGAAATTACTACGTTCCCCAACAGTGGCATCCGAGCCTAGGTTTTATGCGTTGATGTTATATGCACGAGTAGAACAAAAGTGAGTTGTGGGAGATACAAGTCATACTGCTTACCAGCATGTCATACTTTGGTTCGGCGGTATTGTTGGATGAAGCGGCCCGAACCGACATTACGCGTATGCTTACGCGAGACTGGTTTTACCGCCGTGCTTTGCACACAGGTGACGAGCGGGTGTTTGTTTCTCCAACTTTAGTTGAACCAAGTGTGGCTACGCCCGGTCCTTGAGAAGGTTAAAACAACACCAACTTGACGAACTATCGTTGTGGTTTTGATGCGTAGGTAAGAACGGTTCTTGCTCAGCCCGTAGCAGCCACGTAAAACTTGCAACAACAAAGTAGAGGACGTCTAACTTGTTTTTGCAGGGCATGTTGTGATGTGATATGGTCAAGAAGTGATGAGATATAAGTTGTTGTATGAGATGATCATGTTTTGTTGAAGTTATCGCCAACCGGCAGAAGCTCTATGGTTGTCTCTTTGTTGCATAAGATGCAAGTGCCAAATAATTGCTTTACTTTATCGCTATGCTATAGCAATAGTTGCAAGAGAAATAGTTGGCGAGACGACCATGTGACAACACATTGATATAGATCAAGATGATGAAGATCATGGCGTCGTGCCGGTGACGATAGAGATCATGACAGTACTTTGGAGATGGAAATCAAAGGCGCAAGATGATCATGGCCATATCATGCCACATATTTTGATTGCATATGATGTTTATCTGTTATACATCTTATTCTGTTTTGTTTGACGGTAGCATTATAAGATGATCTCTCACTAATTATCAAGAAGTGTTCTCCCTGAGTATGCACCGTTGCCAAAGTTCATCGTGCCCAGACACCACGTGATGATCGGGTGTGATAATCTCTACGTCCATCTACAATGGGTGCAAGCTAATTTTGCACACGCGGAATACTCAGGTTAAACTTGACGAGCCTAGCATATGCAGATATGGCCTCGGAACACGGAGACCGAATGGTCGAGCGTGAGTCATATAGTAGATATGATCAACATAGTGATGTTCACCATTGAAAACTACTCCATCTCACGTGATGATCGGTTATGGTTTAGTTGATTTGGATCACGTGATCACTTAGAAGATTAGAGGGATGTATTTTTAAGTGGGAGTTCTTAAGTAATATGATTAATTGAACTTTAACTTATCATGAACTTAGTCCTGGTAGTATTTTGCAAATTATGTTGTAGATCAATAGCTCGCGTTGTTGCTTTCATATGTTTATTTTTATATGTGTTCCTAGAGAAAACTATGTTGAAAGATGTTAGTAGCAATGATGCGGATTTGATCCGTGATCTGAGGATTATCCTCGTTGCTGCACAGAAGAATTATGTCCTTGATGCACCACTAGGTGACAGACCTATTGCAGGAGTAGATGCAAATGTTATGAACGTTTGGCTAGCTCAATATGATGACTACTTGATAGTTTTGTGCACCATACTTTATGGCTTAGAACCGGGACTACAAAAACGTTTTTGAAATGTCATGGAACATATAAGATGTTTCAAGAGATTAAATTGGTATTTCAGACTCATGCCCGTGTCAAGAGGTATGAGACCTTTGACAAATACTTCGCCTAAAAGATGGAGGAGAATTGCTCAACTAGTGAGCAAGTACTTAGATTGTCTGAGTGCTACAATTGCTTGAATCAAGTGGGAGTTAATCTTCCAGATAAGATAGTGATTGGCAGAGTTCTCTAGTCACCATCACCAAGTTACTGGAACTTCGTGATGAACTATAATGCAAGGGATGACGAAAACGATTCACGAGCTCTTCGTGATGCTGAAATCGATGAAGGTAGAAATCAAGAAAGAGCATCAAGTGTTGATGATTGACAAGACCACTAGTTTCAAGGAAAGGGCAAAGGGAAAGAAAAGGGAACTTCAAGTAGAATGGCAAGCAAGTTGTCACTCCCACGAAGAAGCCCAAAGCTAAACCAAAGCCTGAAACTGAGTGCTTACACTGCAAAGGAAATGGTCACCAAAAATGGAAATACCCTGAATATTTGGTGGATAAGAAGGATGGCAGGGTGAACAAGGGTATATTTGATATACAGATTATTGATGTGTACATTACTAGTGTTTATAGTAGCCCCTGAGTATTTGATACTTGTTTGGTTGCTAAAAATTAGTGACTCGAAACAGGAGTTACAGAATAAACAGAGACTAGTTGAGGGTGACGTGACGATGTGTATTGGAAGTGGTTCCAAGATTGATATGATCATCATCGCACACTCCCTATACTTTCGGGATTAGTGTTAAACCTAAATAAATGTTATTTGGCGTTTGCATTGAACATGAATATGATTTGATCATGTTTATTGCAATACGGTTATTCATTTAAAGTCTAAGAATAATTGTTGTTCTGTTTACATGAATAAAACCTTCGATGGTTATACACCCAATGAAAATAGTTTGTTGGATCTCGATCCTAGTGATACACATATTCATAATATTGATGCCAAAAGATGCAAAGTTAATAATGATAGTGCAACTTATTTGTGGCACTGCCGTTTAGGTCATATTGGTGTAAAGCTCATGAAGAAACTCCATGCTGATGGGCTTTTGTAATCACTTGATTATGAATCACCTGATGCTTGCGAACCATGCCTCATGGGCAAGATGACTAAGTCTCTGTTCTCTGGAACAATGGAACGAGCTATTGACTTATTGGAAATAATACATACCGATGTATGCGATCCGATGAGTGTTAATGCTTGTGGCAAGTATCGTTATTTTCTAACCTTCACAGATGATTTGAGCAGATATGGGTATATCTACTTAATGAAACATAAGTTTGAAATAGTTGAAAAGTTCAAAGAATTTCAGAGTGAAGTGGAAAAATCATCGTAACAAGTAAAATAAAGTTTTTGCGATCTGATCGTGGAGACGAATATTTGAGTTACGAGTTTGGTCTTCAATTAAAATAATGTGGAATAGTTTCACAAACTCATGCCACCTGGAACACCACATCTTAATGGTGTGTCTGAACGTCATAATAGTACTTTATTGGATATAGTGCAATCTATGATGTCTCTTACCGATTTACCACCATCGTTTTGGGGTTATGCATTAAAGACAACTGCATTCACGTTTAATAGGGCACCATCTAAATCCGTTGAGACAACACCGTATGAACTATGGTTTAGCAGTAAACCTAAGCTGTCGTTTCTTAAAGTTTGGAGTTGCGATGCTTATATGAAAAAGGTTTTCAACCTGATAAGCTCGAACCCAAATCGGAAAAGTGCGTCTTCATAGAATACCCAAAGGAAACTGTTGGGTACTCCTGCTATCACAAATCCAAAGGCAAAACATTCGTTGCTAAGAATGGATCCTTTCTGGAGAAGGAGTTTCTCTCGAAAGAAGTGAGTGGGAGGAAAGTAAAACTTGATGAGGTAACTGTACCTGCTCCCTTATTTGAAAGTAGTTCATCATAGAAATCTGTTCCTGTGACTACTACAGCAATTAGTGAGGAAGTTAATGATGATGATCATGAAACTTCAGATCAAGTTTCTACTGAACCTCGTAGGTCTACCAGAGTAAGATCCGTACCAGAGTGGTAAGGTAATCCTATTCTGGAAGTCATGTTACTTGACCATGATGAACCTACGAACTATGAGGAAGCGATGATGAGCCGAGATTCCGCAATATGGCTAGAGGCTTTGAAATCTGAGATGGGATCCATGTATGAGAACAAAGTATGGACTTTGGTTGACTTGCCCGATGATGGGGAAGCCATTGAGAATAAATGGATCTTTAAGAAGAAGACTGACGCTGATGGTAATGTAACTGTCTATAAAGCTCGACTTGTTGCAAAAGGTTTTCGACAAGTTCAAGAGGTTGACTACGATGAGACTTTCTCACCCGTAGAGATGCTTAAGTCTGTCCGAATCATGTTAGCAATTGCCACATTTTATGAAATCTGGCAAATGGATATCAAAACCGTGTTCCTGAATGGATTTCTGGAAGAAGAGTTGTACATGATGCAACCACAAGGTTTTGTTAATCCTAAAGGTGCTAACAAAATGTGCAAGCTCCAGCGATCCATCAATGGACTGGTGCAAGCAACTCGGAGTTGGAATATACACTTTGATGAGTTGATCAAAGCATATGGTTTTATACAGACTTCTTGAGAAGCCTGTATTTACAAGAAAGTGAGTGGGAGCTCTGTAGCATTTCTAATATTATATGTGGATGACATATTGTTGATTGGAAATGATATAGAAATTCTGGATAGCATGAAAGGATACCTGAATAAGAGTTTTTTCAAAGAAAGACCTCGGTAAAGCTGCTTACACATTGAGCATCAAGATCTATATTGATAGATCAAAACGATTGATAAGATTTTTCAATGAGTACATACCTTGATAAATTTTTGAAATAGTTCAAAATGGAACAGTCAAAGAAGGAGTTCTTGCCTGTGTTGCAAGGTGTGAAGTTGAGTAAGACTCAAGACCCGACCATGGCAGAAAATAGAAAGAGAATGAAAAGTCATTCCCTATGCCTCAGTCATATGTTCTATAAAGTATGCTATGCTGTGAACCAGACCTATTGTATACCTTGCTCTGAGTTTGACAAAGGAATACAATTTTGATCTAATAGTAGATCACTGGACAGCGGTCAAGAATATCCTTTGTAGGCCGCCTGGTGTCCCTACCCTTCCTAATCCTAGAACCTTTCAAAGAAAAGCGGCATGGCAGTTGTAGGTGGTTCCTGGCTCGATCAGACAACGGCAAACGATTGATGATCGCTCGCACATATCGGACGTGTTGTTTCACGGAATACAATCAGACTACTAGGGAAAAGCCTAGCAGCAGCGCCGGTTTTGGTCCTATTAGTAGCACGGGGGCCGACGCTACTAATAAGGCGCTACAGCTAACGTATAACAGTAGCGCGGGTGCCACCCGAGCTACTACTACGTCCGTTAGTAGTAGCGTGGGTAAAAACTCGCACTACTACTAATCTCTAATCTCTGATTATTTTTTTGAATTTTTTCGAAAAAAATTCGATTTTTTCCACTAATTTTCAAATTTCTGAATTATTTTAACCTCAAATCTTTAATCACCCCTCATCGCTGCTCAATTTAATCTCTAATCACCCCTCATCATTCCAAATCATCTAACTTCCCGGACGGTCACCCATCCTCTCACTACTCCAGCCTGAGCACGCTTAACTTCCGGGTTCTATTCTCCCTCGTTTCCAAGTCTGCACTTGTTGTTTTTCTGACAATAGTAAGATGTCAATCCTATTAACCTCAGGAATTTAGCTTGAGCATGAACTCACACATTTCACTGTTTGAGTTTGAAACTATTGTTCTAAAAAATTAATAACACTAATATTTCTTGAATAATTAGTTTGACCATTTTTTGACCACACTTTGACCATAGATTGACCAGATTTTACCAAAATTCAAAAAAACTAAAATAATTATTTAGTAACACTAATATTCTTGAATAATTAGTTTGACCATAGTTTGACCATATTTAACAAAAATTAAAAAAAACTTAAATTTGATGAATTTTTTTGCCTCCAGATCTTAAACGCCCCTAACTTTTCGAGTAGATGATTTTTCATATAAAAAACTTTTTCATCCGAGTTAGTATGCAAAAGTTATGCCCATTTTTACAAATTCTCGAGAGATTTTGCAAATAAAGTCGAAATTCATATTTGCAAATTTTCCCAACAACTAGACCACATATCGCATGGGAAACTTATTTTCTTTTATTTTCTTGACATTTTCATCATTTTCTTTTATTTTTTTAAACTGAAAAGGCGATCCACAGGGGGGGCGTGGGGGCGTGGGGGGTGTAGAGTTTGAAAATGGGACCCTATAGTACCGGTTGGTGGCTCAAACTGGGACTAAAGGTCTAACCTTTAGTACTAATATTTAGTAACACTAATATTCTTGAATAATTATTTAGTAACACTAATACTTCTTGAATAAGTAGTTTCACCACAGTTTGAAAATAGGCCGCCAAAATCGGATGCGGATTTTCGTGCTGATATTTTGATATATTATACGTTTTTCCTGACATCGTATGCAAAAGTTATAGCCGTTTTACATTTTCCCTACACTTTTTGCAAAACATGTCGTAGTACATGTAGTAACATAACTACATCTCGAAGGATTTTAATTTTTGAAGTTTTTATCATTTTCTTTTTCTTTTTACAAAACTGAAAAGGCGATCCACGGGGGTTAGAGTTTAAAAAACACAGTATTTAGTAGTAGCGCGGGTCTTTACCCCTCGCTACTACTATGGCATGTCCCCGAGGGGCACGGTTGAGACCGATTAGTAGTAGCGACGGGGAAAAAACCCGCGCTACTACTATGGCATGGTCCAGGGGCATGGTAGAGACCACTTAGTAGTAGCGAGGGTTAAAAACCAACGCTACTGCTATCAACTTAGTAGTAGCGAGGGTTAAAAACCCGCGCTACTACTATGGCATGTCCCGGGGGGCACGGTAGAGACCGCTTAGTAGTAGCGAGGGTTAAAAACCGGCGCTACTGCTATCAACTTAGTAGTAGCGAGGTTTAAAAACCTGCGCTATTAGTAAGTAGCAGTAGCGAGGGTTTTTAACTCTCGCTACCAATAAGCGTTTGTGTATAAGCTTTTCCCTAGTAGTGTCACAGTCACTGCAAGGTCTTTGAGTAGGATCCCAGCTTCTGTGGGCCTTCAGGAATTTTTGACTGGAGGCTTGTACATAGCCTTGGTACATTCTCTCTGTTTCTCGGATTGAATTATCCGATTAACCATGAGATAACCGACGGCAAGGATCATGATGGCATCCCGGTTTTGTTCATCAGGCAAAACTGTGTGTACACAGCTTACCATGCGTCTCTGCGTGCACCATGCCCTGATGTGTGCTGCCACGCTCTGCAAGCCAAAGTAAGAGAGAGGGTCGCAAGTATCAGACTTTGACCTGCTGGCTGGAGTTTCCCCCGTCAGGCACCCATTTGGTTCAAGCCGTTAGCCAATCTCCATAGCTTAATAAATAGTAACATCTATCTGAGCCATTTAGTTAGATGCGTACACTTGGTGTAGTAGGATCTTCATTTAGTTTGATGCATACACTTGTTCTTTTTTGGTAGCCCTTGTGTAACCATGGCTGATGTTTGGTTTGGAAGAGAGAGCTGCGTCTTTACTCTTCTGGCCTGCTTACCGCTTCTGTTGCACCCCAAGCCCTGGTTACTACTGCTGCAGTTTTCAATGTAGAATCAGTAGTATATTTCGTCTGTTGGTTGAATAAATGTGTTGTTAGAATGACAAACACAATGTTTTGGAAGTCATTGCACGGTCCGATCCTTTAGTGCCCCGCACTGTACGTAGCGCATACTATTTTTCATAGGAACACATTTTCCACATGTTGATAACATGCATGCCACTGATGAAGACCCAATAGAGGAGCCCATAATTAACTGGAAGGGAGGCTCTCACATGAATCCTGCCCAGATACATGCTCATGGTCCGCTAATCATAAATAAGTAAATAAATAAATAAATAAACCTAATGCTCATGCACCAGTTCTTTATATTCATGATTTAACAGGAGGATATTAGTTCCTATGATAGTGTCATTACATTCAGTCAATATAATTCTTAGGCAGAGATAGCGACCAGTCTTCTTTCTCCCACCTTTTTCTTCCTGCAACCAGCGGACCCATGCAAATCGTAGTCAATGTCGTAAATAGTTCTGGTCCATTTTTATTTTTCAATAAGAATGTCAAACCCAGCCGAGTACATTGGTGACAGCACTCTATCCTCCGCCTTGGTGCCGTCATCATGGTGCCGTCGTCCGGCCCTGTCAACATAGTGAATCGGGAGAGGACTGTAGATGTGAGTATGAAAGTATGGACCCACCAGGTCCACTCCTGAACACAAGCAAAGCGCCTCTTTTACTACTTAGATGCACCCCTCATTTTTTTAATCTAATCCACCCTGCTGATATCTGGGACCCACATCATTTTCAACATATAGTCAATTAATGACAGAATTGCACAAATTGTTTTTTGAGGATATGTTCGGAGGAGCAGACTATAAACTGGGTTGTGCGGTCTCTGTGGCCCGTCTAACAACATGACCAGCCCTGTAGTTTTTTCTTTGGGAAAATAGGTAGGCCACTGTTTCTTTTTGAAGAATACCCAAGCTAGGCCTATTTGTTTTCTCCGACTTACTGGGTGATAACCCACAAGTGTAGGGGATCGCAACAGCTTTCGAGGGTGAAGTACAAACCAAATTTAATGATTCGACACAAGGGGAGCCAAAGAATATTCTTGAGTATTAGCAGTTGGGTTGTCAATTCAACCACACCTGGATAACTTAGTATCTGTAACAAAGTATTTAGTAGCAAAGTAGTATGATAATAAAGGTAACAGTGGCAAAAGTAAAGATAATAGTTTTTGGGTTTTTGTAGTAGTTGTAACAGTAGCAACGGAAAAGTAAATAAGCAAAGAACAATATGTGAAAAGCTCGTAGGCAATGGATCGGTGATGGATAATTATGCCGAATGCGATTCCTCATGTAATAGCTATAACGTAGGGTGACACAGAACTAGCTCTAGTTCATCAATGTAATGTAGGCATGTATACCGTAAATAGTCATACGTGCTTATGAAAAAGAACTTGCATGACATCTTTTGTCCTACCCTCCCGTGGCAGCGGGGTCCTAGCGGAAACTAAGGGATATTAAGGCCTCCTTTTAATAGAGAACCGGAACAAAGCATTAGCATAAAGTGAATACATGAACTCCTCAAACTACGGTCATCACCGAGAAGTATCCCGATTATTGTCACTTCGGGGTTGTCGGATCATAACACATAATAGGTGACTATAGACTTGCAAGATAGGAACAAGAACACACATATATTCATGAAAACATAATAGGTTCAGATCTGAAATCATTGCACTCGGTCCCTAGTGACAAGCATTAAGCATAGCAAAGTCATATCAACAGCAATCTCAGAACATAGTGGATACTAGGGATCAAACCGTAACAAAACTAACTTGATTACATGGTAAATCTCATCCAACTCGTCACCGTCCAGCAAGCCTATGATGGAATTACTCACGCACGACGGTGAGCATCATGGAATTGGTGATGGAGGATGGTTGATGATGACGACGTCGACGAATCCCCCTCTCCAGAGCCCCGAACGGACTCTAGATCAGCCCTCCCAAGAGAGATTAGGGCTTGGTGGCGTCTCCGTGTCGTAAAACGCAGTGAAACTTTCTCTCTGATTTTTTCTCCGCGAGACGGAATATATGGAGTTGGAGTTGAGGTCGGTGGTGGTCCAGGGGGGGCCATGAGATAGGGGGGTGCGCCCTACAGGGGGGCTGTCTCGTGGACAGGCTGCGGGGCCCCCTGGTGTATTTCTTTTGCCCAAAAATTCTTATTAATTCCAAAAAATGCCTCTGTGGATTTTCAGGACATTCCGAGAACTTTTCTTTTCTACACATAAAACAACATCATGGTAGTTCTGTTGAAAACAGCGTCAGTCCGGGTTAGTTTCATTCAAATCATGCAAGTTAGAGTCCAAAACAAGGGCAAAAGTGTTTGGAAAAGTAGATACGTTGAAGACGTATCAACTCCCCCAAGCTTAAACCTTTGCTTGTCCTCAAGCAATTCAGTTGATAAACTGAAAGTGATAAAGAAAAACTTTTACAAACTCTGTTTGCTCTTGTTGTTGTAAACATGAAAAGCCCGCATTCAAGTTTTAGCAAATATTATGAACTAACCATACTCACAATAGCACTTGGGTCTCACCATTACTCATATCAATAGCATAATCAGCTATCGAGCCATAATAATAAAACTCGGATGACAACACTTTCTCAAAACAATCATAACATGATATAACAAAATGGTATCTCGCTAGCCCTTTTTGAGACCGCAAAACATAAATGCAAAGCACCTTTAAAGATCAAGGACTGACTAAACATTGTAATTCATGGTAAAAGAGATCTAGCCAAGTCATACCCAATATAAACCAATAGTAATGAATGCAAATGACAGTGTGCTCTCTAGCAGGTGCTTTTTAATAAGAAGGGTGATGACTCAACATAAAAGTAAATAGATAGGCCCTTCGCAGAGGGAAGAAGGGATTTGTAGAGGTGCCAAAGCTCGATTTTAAAATAGAGATTGAATAACGTTTTGAGCGGCACACTTTTGCTATCAACGCAACGACTATGAGATGGATGTATCTTCCATACTACATGCATTATAGGCAGTTCCCAAACAAAATGGTAAAGGTTTGTACTCCCCCAACCACCAACAAGCATCAATCCATGGCTTGCTCGAAACAACGAGTGCCTCCAACTAACAACAGCCCTGGGGGAGTTTTGTTTAATTAATTTGATTTGCTTTTATCTATTTGGATCATGGGACTGGGCATCCCAGTTACTAGCCCTTTCTCGTGAATGAGGAGCGGAGTCCAATCCTCTTGAGAATAATCCACCTAGCATGGAAGATATAGGCAGCCCTAGTTGTAACATGAGCTGCTCGAGCATACAAAACAGAATTTCATTTGAAGGTTTGGAGTTTGGCACATACAAATTTACTTGGAACGGCAAGTAAATACCTCATATAGGAAGGTATAGTGGACTCATATGGAACAACTTTGGGGTTTAAGGATTTTGGATGCATAAGCAGTATTCCCGCTTAGTACAGGTGAAGGCTAGCAAAAGACTGGGAAGCGACCAACTGAGAGAGCGACAACAGTCATAAACATGCATTAAAATTAATTCACACCGAATACAAGCATGAGTAGGATATAATCCACCATGAACATAAATATCATGAAGGATATGTTGATTTGATTCAACTACATGCGTGAACATGTGCCAAGTCGAGTCACTCAATTCATTCAAAGGAGGATACCATCCCATCATACCACATCATAATCATTCTAAGAGCATGTTGGCACGCAAGGTAAACCACTATAACTCAAAGCTAATCAAGCATGTCACAAGCAATTATTATCTCTAAATGTCATTGAAAATATGTTTACTTCATAGTAAGCTGACTCAGAAACGATGAACTCATCATATTTACAAAAACAAGAGAGGTCGAGTTCATACCAGCTTTTCTCATCCCAATAAGTCCATCATATATCATCATTATTGCCCTTCACTTGCACAACCGAACGATGTGTATAATAATAAGAGTGCACGTCCATTGGACTAAGCTGGAATCTGCAAGCATTCAACTCAAAAGAGAAGACAAGTAATATGGGCTCTAAGTTAAATAAACAATCATGCATATGAGAGCCACTAAACATTTTCAAAATGGTCTTCTCGACCCCCAAAGGAAAGAAAAGAAAATAAAACTATTTACATGGGAAAGCTCCCAACAAGTAAGAAGAAGAACTAGAAATCTTTTTGGATTTTTATTTTAATTTCTATTATAAGCATGGAAATTAAACTAACTATTTTTTTTGGTTTTTCTCAAGGTTTATCAAACACATAAGAAGAAAACTAGTAAAAGGAATTTAAACTAGCATGGATAATACAATGAAAGTATGTGCACCGACGACTAGTGTGTGAACTTGAATATAAAGTCGGTGAGAAATATGTACTCCCCCAAGCTTAGGCTTTTGGCCTAAGTTGGTCTAATACCAAGGACCGCCTGGCTGATATCCATAAGTGAAACTGGAGTCGTACTGAGATGCAGCGGTAACCGCCTCCTGAGCTGCAGCGTGTTGGTGATCTGCCTCCGCTGTCCTCTTGTGTTTAGCTCCTTCCTCCCTGGTGACAACATATCTTCCTTTTGCCTGATAATCAAAAAGGTAGGGAGCAGGAAGAGTAACATGGACGACGTTGCGTCTGTCATAGGTTAGTCGATATTGGAGGAATTGTTCATTCCTCCCAAGAAATTGATGACTGACCATAGCTTCATAATCCAAATAAACAAGAGGTATTATCATATCTCCCTCTTGTGGGGCTATACCAAGATAATTAGCCACACAGGTTGCATAAATTCCTCCAAATAAATTTCCCTTTCTACTATTATTCTGCAACCTACGTGCAACTATTGTCCCCAAGTTATAACCTTTATAACCTAACACATCACTCTTGAGGACACACAGATCAGGGACACACATGTGACATGCTTCATCCTTGCCATTAATATATCTACCAATGAAGAGAGCAAAATATTGTATAGCAGGAAAATGAATGCTCCCTATGGTAGCTTGTGCTATGTCCCTAGATTCTCCCATAGTAATACTAGCAAGAAAATCTCTAAATTCAGATTTGTGAGGATCATTAATATTACCTCCACTGCAGAAGTTTGCAAGCAGTTGTAAAATCCTCTAAGTCCATGGTGTAAGATGTATCATAAATATCAAATATGACACTAGGAGAATTACGTGCATAGTTATATTTTAACCTCCGCACAAAGGAATCAGTCAATTAATAGTACTAAGGACACTTATCTTGTAAGAATTCCTCCAGCTCAGCATTACGCACATAAGCGTCAAATTCCTCCTTAAAGCATGCTCTGACCATAAAATCATCGGATGGCCACTCACAAGCTCGTACATTCGCGTCCCTCGGCAATTCAAAATCTTGCTCACGTATAGCAATCCTGGGCCCTTTCTTTACCGAGGAACCACCTTGGTACATTCTTCTAAGCATATTTCTCTTTCTGAAATAATTCTGAAATTTTAGTAACTTCAAAATAAAACTAAATAAAATCAAACAAGATTGGTAGCAACTACTCCTACAAGTTCCTAGAGCCTATATCATGCATTAGTATTGCTTGGGGCCTCATAAATTTAACATGAAAGCTCAATAACATGGTCACCTATGCAGCAAAAATTTGCAATGAATAAAGCACTAGAACAAAAACTAATTGGACCAATGGAGGAGTCACATACCAAGCAACAATCTCCAAAGCACTTTTGTGAATGGAGCTTTGAGCAAGGAGATCGAAAATCACAGCAAAAAGAGCTAGAACTCGTGCTTGAGCTGGATGGGGATTCTTTTGGGTAGAAGATGAAGTGTGTGGGTGCTGGCATAAGTGGAGGGGGGCCACTAGGGGCCCACGAGATAGGGGGGCATGCCCTATAGGGGGGGCACCCTCCACTCTCGTGGCCTGGTGTTTCCCCCTCCTGAAGTGTTTTCAGTGCCTAAAATCCTCAAATATTCCAAAAAATCATACTAAATTTGTAGGGCATTTGGAGCACTTCTATTTTCGGGATGTTTTTTAATGCACGGATAATTCAGAAAACAGACGGATAATACTATTTTTGCTTTATGTATTTTAAATAACAGAAAGTAAAAAGAGTGTACAGAAGGTTGTGCCTTCTAGTTTCATCCATCTCATGATCATCAAAATGAATCCACTAACAAGGTTGATCAAGTCTTGTTAACAGACTGATTCCGAATAACACGGAACCGGAGAAATTTCGAATAACACTAAGTTACCTCAATGGGGATATGAAAATCCCCAACAATAAGAATATCATACTTTTTCTTGATAGTAGGGAGAGGAAATTCAAAACCTCCAATAATGATAGTTGGAACTTTTCCAATAGAATTGATGCTATGAACTTGAGATTGTTTCCTCAGAAAGTGTACGGTATGCTCATTACCATTAACATGAAAAGTGACATTGCCTTTGTTGCAATCAATAACAGCCCCTGCAGTATTCAAAAAAGGTCTACCAAGGATAACAGACATACTATCATCCTCGGGAATATCAAGAATAACAAAGTCCGTTAAGATAGTGACATTTGCAACCAGAACAGGCACATCCTCACAAATACCGACAGGTATAGCAGTTGATTTATCAGCCATTTGCAAAGATATTTCAGTAGGTGTCAACTTATTCAATTCAAGTCTACGATATAAAGAGAGAGGCATAACACTAACACTGGCTCCAAGATAACATAAAGCAGTTCTAACATAATTTCTTTTAATGGACCATGGTATAGTTGGTACACCAGGATCTCCAAGTTTCTTTGGTATTCCACCCTTAAAGGTGTAATTATGAAGCATGGTGGAAATTTCAGCTTCCGGTATCTTTCTTTTGTTTGTAATGATATCCTTCATATACTTAGCATAAGGATTTACTTTGAGCATATCAGTTAAGCGCATACGTAAGAAAATAGGTCTAATCATTTCAGCAAAGCGCTCAAAATCCTCATCATCCTTTGTTTTGGATGGTTTAGGAGGGAAGGGCATGGGTTTCTGAACCCATGGTTCTCTTTCTCTACCGTGCTTCCTAGCAACAAAATATCTCTTATCATAACGTTGATTCTTTGATTGTGGGTTATCAAGATCAATAGCAGGTTCGACCTCTACTTCATTGTTTTTACTTGGTTGAGGATCAACCACTACAAAAAAAAGAAACATCCATGACATTTTGGGCCGAACGAAATTTTCTTCTATCATACATATGACACTTCTATGACGATAATTGTGACAAAACCCGGTATCATCATAGATGTGGTGGGCTCCTACTTCTGTGACAAAAAATCATGACAGAAAATGGGCTTTTCGTCCTGGGCGAGCCGGAGACACAGCTGCATGACATTCTTTGGGCCGTCCATGACGGAAAAAACTGTGGTAGAAGCGAGGGGGAGGAAAATTTCGGGGAGTTGCCAGTTACGGTGGGAGGTCGGGGCCGAGCGATGCGCGTTTCTCTCATACACGTGCGAGGCGTTGGCTCTAACTGAACCGGAGCGAGGCGTTGGGCTCTAACTGAACCCGAGCGATTGCACTGCAGGCTACGCGTTACTGAACCCGAGCGATCAATCGATGGCTGTTAACTGAACCCGATGGAGCGATTCCTTCGCTACTGCTACTAACTGAAGCCGATCGATTGGATGAACAGTGAGCGTTGCGTGGGGGGGGGGGTTGGATGAATAGTGAGCGGTGGCGTTGCCTCTGGATGAACAGGACCCCGTGGTGTGGAGGGCTGTATGAACAGTAGATGGTGGAGCGGTGGCCATGGAGGGGTGGTTGAACAGGACCCCGTGGTGTGGAGGGCTGGATGAACAGTAGACGGTGGAGGGGTGATTGA
>NC_041389.1:3378384-3391601 GCF_002162155.2 Triticum dicoccoides
CGTAGGAGGTCCGTTTCCTCCGTTTTGCGGTACGCCATACCCCTCCCGATCAACAGGACCCCTGTTTCACCCGTAGGAGGTCCGTTTCCTCCGTTTTGCGGTACGCCACACCTCTCCCGATCAACAGGACCCCTGTTTCGACCGTAGGAGGTCTGTTTCCTCCGTGTTGCGGTACACCAGGCCCCTCCCGATCAACAGGATCCCGTTTCGAATGCGGCCGGTCGAACATAGGGCCGTTTCCTCCGTTGTGCGGTATGCCAGGCCTCGTTTCCATTGCCTGTTCCGTCCAAGCCCTCCTGACGAACACGACCACGCATTCCGTTTCGACCCAGCCGGTTGGCTCCCCATGAACACGACGACGACGCTGTTTCTCTGTTCCGACCCAGCCATGTACGTATGCGCGAGTAGGCGTTCGAGATCCTGCCTGTATGTACGTACATGGCCGTATTTTCTTTCTTGCACCCTCGCCGCTATACGTATGTGTACATGCTACGTGCGGGCCTCTACTACGACACGTGCGCGCCTCTACTATGACACGTGTGTGCCTCTACATCGACCAGTATGTACATACACGTTCGCGACCAGAATGACAACACTACGTACGCTTAGATCAGGTGGGTCCCGACTGTCAGGCACTTCCTTGCCTGCGAAGATGTAGATGGTGGGTCCCAGCAGTCAGGGGGGCGAATCATTTTGGGTTTTTTTTTGCCCGGACGCACTTCCTTGCGTGCGAAGGTGTAGCTGGTTGGTCCCAGCAGTCAGGAGGGAAACGTTTTTTTTCGCGAAATACGGTTGCCCGTCCGGTGGGTCCCTGCTGTCAGGTTGAGGAATCATTATTTTCCATGTAATAAGGAGGCACATCCTTGCTGCGGCCGTGGACCCAGTTGTCAGCCTCTCGACGTACAGTCCACATCCGATGGAAGTCGTTCCTTGACCACGTTGACCACGCCGCGCTGAGAGCAACAGGGCGGTGGACGACGACGAGGCCTAGGAAGGGGACGACGCGGAGCCGGCGAAGACGTGGCATAGGATGCCCACGCGGTGAGGAGTATGAGTATTCACTCGTTCGGCTGCGGTGTGAGGCTGCCGTTGCCGCAGGGCCTAGCCTAAGGTGGGAATAGTAGGGGGCGGTGAGGCCTCCAGGGCAGCACAGCCGGCCACGGGAGGCAGGAGCAGGCGACACGACCGGCGCTGCTGTGGGCGGCTGGAGCAAGAGGACCAGAGGTTGAAGAAGCACTACGGCCGTTGGATGGACATCATATGGTCACTGGAGCTAGAATCGTTCATATTGACTAAGTTGACAAAGCCCTCCGTCCCCGTCAACTTAGTAGGCCCACAAGTCAGCTTCCCACCAAGGTGAGTCCCAGCTAGTAGGGGGAGTATTCATTTTTATGTGCGCAATAAAGAGGCACTTCCGGTGGGTCCGAGCTGACAGCGGGGAGAACGTTTTTTTCTCGAAATACGGTGGCCCGTCCGGTGGGTCCCAGCAGTCAGGGGGAAACGGTTTTTCGGAAAATAAGGTGGCCCGTCTGGTGGGTCCTTGTTGGCAGGTGGAGGAATAATTATTTTGCGCGTAATAAGGAGGCACTTCCTTGCGGCCGCCGTGGACCTAGCTGTCAGCCTCTCCACGTACAGTACTCTTCCGATGGAAGTGGTCGTAGACCACGTTGACCACGCCGCCCGAGAGCACCAGGGCGGTGGACGACGGCGACGCCTAGGAAGGGGACGATGTGGAGCCGGGGAAGATGCAACAGTGGAAGCCCACATGGAGAGGAGTACGAGGGTTCATTGGTTCGGCTGCGGTGTGAGGCTACCGTCGCCGCAGAATAACAGGGGATGTGGGTGAGTGGAGGGATGGCTTGGCCAGCGGTGGGAGTAGTATGGGGGCGGTGATTCCTCCGCGGTAGCATAGCCGGCCACGTGAGGCAGGACCAGGCGGCACGACCGGCACTGCTTTGGGAGGCTGGACCAAGAAGACCAGAGGTTGAAGAAGCACTACGGCCATTGGATGGACATCGTATGGTCACTGAAGCTAGAATCGTTTATATTGACTAAGTTGACAAAGCGCTTGGTACGCTCCAACTTAGTAGGCCCACGGGTCAGCCTCTGAAATGGTGCGCCCCAGATGTCAGGGGGAGGAATCATTTTCTGGGCAGCCGAAGCTAAGAATATCCGAGATTGAAGAAGAAGAACGACATCCGTTGGATAGATATCCAACGGCCACTGCTGCTAGAACCGTGTGTTGACTATAATAAGTTGACAAAGCCTTGCATACGCGTCAACTTATTTTTTTAGGGGACGCGTCACTTAGTAGGCCCACTAGTGTGTCGTAGAGAACTTATAGCCCATTTGCGTTTTGTAAGAATGTACAGCCCATTTTTGAATTCTAATGGAATTTACAACAGCCCATTTACAGTTTGTTAAAAGTACAACCCATTTTCTAGCTAGGACAACGATTAATAATTTCAACCAACCATTGAAGACAGAATTCAATAAAATTTCCCACATTTTGATGGGATCCGAAATATTTTTATCCCGGAATTTCTAGTACGTAAAAATCCAACGAAACATTACGCGCGCAACAATGAAAATTTACAATTTTCAAAATCCATAAATAATATTTTATAAACTAATTTCGTGTTTGGTGCATTTTTTTATAGTTACTGCCCAGTTTTTATAATTACATCCCATTTATTATTTTTAAAACCCATTTTCCTGTTAAGCCTAATCCATCCCTCCTAGGAAAGATTTGCAGCCTAGCGAGGCGGAGGATAACAAGTAGACCTTGCCTGGGTATTCCTCAAAAAGACGTATAGCTGGGCTAGCCATTTTCATCTTGAAAAAATTAGTAGCTAGGCTGGATATCTGGCCTGGGCTAGACGGGCCACAGCCCGCCCAGTTAATGCCCTGCTCTCCTCTAAACAATAAACAAATCATCGCCAAGAAAAACTCTGCAGTGGTCACGCCTCAAAACCACAAATGCTGCTCGGGCTGCTTGGTCCCAACTGTCGGCCGCACCTTGTGCAATTCTCTCGTTTATATTGACTACATAGGTTGAAAATGGTGTGGGACCATGATGTCAGGAAACCAGGAGAAACCAAAAAAAATATAGTTGTACATAATAAGGAGGCACTTGCGTACGTACGGCTATGGCCCTAGTGGGTCCCTAGTGTCATCCAGTCAAAATAAAGTCATCTCCTGAATCCTCGTGTTCGTTGACCATGTTAACAATGCTCGACGCCACGGCGAGCGCAACAACTCGAAGGACAACAGAGAGGGCCTCGCGGGCCATACGGAGGTCTGATACAGCGCCCGCTGCTCATTCAGGAGCCATGATCATCGGACACCTATGAGCACCTTCGAGAAACTAAGACGGCATGAAACAGTTAGGCCGCACTTGGGAGCTTTGGTTTATTTCAAACCTGTATTAACATACAAGTGTAATTTACTCGTCATCGGAAGGCCCGAGGTCTGTAAGTAAAACCGGCGGGTTACGCGTGTAATTTGAGAGACCGGTGTATATTTTACGAGCACTGCTATATGGACGACATTACCAGACGATACATGCACGACGTGCGTATCATGCCATCCATGGGCAAGGCTGAAACAGTAGCTAACAGCTGCATTAGCAATCGTCCGAGTGTCGTTCAGCGTTTTTGTCGTGTGTGAAGTACTTCTGATATTTTACTAGTCGAAATCGACCAACCAAGCGCCTTCGCCCGAGACCATCTGCTTTAATTTACAAGCATCAGTTTTACAAGCGGTTTTGGTTGAAAACGACGATCCAATCATGGCCTAATATCATGAGTTGGTCGGAAGATCATATGGTTTCACGTCTAACCTACCCGACATGTCATATAGGCTATGAATGAAACATCAGACGATGAACTTCTTACGCACGGAAACAACAGAAGAGGATGATCTTCTTAACAAGCAAATCACTGGCATTAGATCGACATGCAAAACAATACGAAGCATTATTCTCAGGAGGCATGGTGAACAACTCGTGATGCCGCATGCCACAACATTCCAAGCTCAACTTTGTAATCAAACACAAGGCCTGGTATTACATAGACAATATTCAGAACAAACTCTTAACATAGGAATATCTCAGCAGAGTAACTATTTACTTCTAAACTGAACACATGAATAGGAAAAAACACTCGACGCTGCTCCCAGCAAGGGCGTCCCACTCAAAAATATCAAATGCATGTCTTCTGCCTAACATCAATGAGCAAATTCTGACAAGCTTTTCCAATTCCTATATATTAAACTAACGTCTTCTTGCTAACATCAATGATTAAACTTTGACAAGCTTTTCCCATTCAAAATATGTAATGCCTATGATTGTGTCCTGTCGTAGCTTCTTGTACTTGTTTGGGCACTTTTTGCCCAGGGCACTCCACGTGTTGTTAAATTGCCAATGGTCTCTGCAGACTTGTCATGTCACCGTGTCTAATAATACTTTGTAAAGCTTCTCGGTCATTCCTTCTGTAATGTACCGCAACCAGTAACTGCTTCTTTCTGCAAAGTGGAACGTCCAACTGGACCCAGTAACGCAGCAGTTTGCCTTGGACACATTGGCTCCTTTTGTGCAGTTCAAGTAAAATCGAAGTCGGAATAAAACCGAGCTTTAATTTTGATATCCCTGTAAGCAACAATAGGTATATGGGAAACAATTACTGAGAAATAACGGTTGATGACTTGTCTTAATGGGAAACAAAGTAGGAGAGTAGCAATTCTCCATCAGTGTGATTCATTCATATTGACTGAGACATTATCTTAACAGTGCCTTGTTTCAACATGTATAAAGAACGACAAAGCAGAAAAGTACCATTCCTAAAACAATGCAACTGATTCATTTTTAAAGAGACATTATCTTAACAATACCTTGGTTAAACATGTAGAAAGAACTACAAAGCAGGATAGTACCATTCCTAACAAGTGTTGCAGTTTTGAACTAAGATTCAGTAGTTAATTAATTCTAAGAGTGGCATTGCTTAATTTTACCAGCGGCATTAGATTAACGAAAAGCATAAACAGTTCCAGGGGAGAGTGGGCACAACAACAATATGTGATTCCATCTACTTATAAAGGGGGTGATGTAGAGTTTGTTGTAACAAAGCAACAAGCATCATGTCTGGGTTGGTCCCATTTTTGTTCACTACTTAATGGGAAAAGACAGCAATACAATAGCTTCAATTCAACATTTATTTAAAACAGTACCAATACAGGTAGCACAACATCTCAAAGCACACTGCACAATCATGTGGATGAAGGCCTGTACTGACCTTTCATGAGAACACCAGGATAAAATACGAATCAGCTAACACGAATAGGAAATCCAATCTCCTTTTGTGCAATTGCACTGAAATCAAGCAAAGTGTTTCGCGTAGCGAAGCAAAATGTCGCAATAGCAACAAGTTGAATAGATATCATGTGGTTGAGACCAAGATTTGAAACAACTCGACAGGAACACTGGAAACAAATCTCGGATCTCCTTTTGTGCAGTTCCACCAAAATTAAGCAAAGTCACCGGTGTGACATTCAAGTTGAACTGCACAAAACAATAGCAACAAGTTGAATCGATACCCCTATTTTAACAAAGGCAAAAAAGGAAACAATTACTTGCCGATAAAGGAGGATGAAACAAACGATGACATAAAGAAGCATCTAACTTATCTTGGATGGAAAACAAAGTAGGACAGTAGCATTTCTAAAACGGTTGCATTGATTCATATTAACAGAGAAACTCTCTTGAAACAACATTCGTTAAAAATGTAATTTACTTTTAACCGTGACATTACTTCAATTTTCCGGCGGTATTCTTAGAGTAACAACAGCAAAATAGTTGCATGGGACATTCTAGCACCATGTGCATCCACACGTATAAATGGGTGATGCAGAGTGAGGGAGTCCTGGACTAAGGGGTGTCCGGATAGCCGAACTATCGGCCGGACTCCAAGACTATGAAGATACAAGATTGAAGACTTCGTCCCGTGTCCGGATGGGACTTTCCTTGGCGTTGAAGGGAAGCTTGGCGATACGGATATGTAGATCTCCTACCATTGTAACCGACTCTGTGTAACCCTAGCCCTCTCCAGTGTATATATAAACCGGATGGCTTTAGTCCGTAGGACGAACAACAATCATACCATAGGCTAGCTTCTAGGGTTTAGCCTCCTTGATCTCGTGGTAGATCCACTCTTGTAACACACATCATCAATATTAATCAAGAAGGATGTAGGGTTTTACCTCCATCAAGAGGGCCCGAACCTGGGTAAAACATCGTGTCCCTTGTCTCATGTTACCATCCGCCTAGACGCACAGTTCGGGACCCCCTACCCGAGATCCGCCGGTTTTGACACCGACACAGAGTATGTAGCCAAGCAGCATATTTGTTCTCTTTGAACTTTTTTCCTATGTGAGGGCAGCAAATCTAGTCCTGCACAAACTACCCGACCCCCCCAGTTTCTTTCCCTTTTCAACAAAGAGATCATTTCCTTACAGATGTGTGTACTGGGTTACCCCTTTTTCCATTTTCGACCAACAAAGCGGCTGGATAGCCAGTCTATACTACTTTTCCTCCATCCTTTCCTCATTGAACCACGTCCTAGATTCATGCTCCACCCCACCGCACCTTTCTTTCCTCTTTGAACCAAGACCTAGATTCGACTACAGATTGAAAAAGATCCACATGCAGCTAGAGCAACAACGGTTTCATAGAAACTTATACCTTAGGGTCGTCGGGATGTGGCAAGGCATGCGGTGGGAGGCCGGATCTACCCACACTACGTATGGCAGCGAGGAAGAAGGGGTCGGTGGCCGTCCCGAACAGGCGCTGGGTGAAAGAGAACAGCGCAGCCAGCAGTGGATTGCCTCCCTCGCCGAAGGCGATAGAGTTAACGCTACACCTCCTCCCCTTCCCGGTGCGACGGGATACGGACGCCTCCTTCACCAGCTGTGAGGGGGGAGAGAGAGACAAGAGGCCAACGCAGTCTTGTTTAGATCTGGTGAAGAGAGGGTGAGAGACTGTGAATATAGAAAACACTAGCAAATGAACGCTGAGCCTCAAGCGTGTAACATATATGTATTGCGACGAGCGTGTGGAGAGTGCAAACCCTAGCGAACAAGTGCTGAGGCTCCCGCTTATATCATATACTTGTGGGAGCTTAGATGTGATATCCTTAAATAACATCTAGATGTGAATTAGACAAACTGATTTTCTAACGTACCAAGAAAGAAAACTCGATCAAAAACACGGCCCCGCTTCCAGGTCGCGAGAGTCATCGCGCACACACACATAGACATAGACATGCATATCCGTGTTTACATAAAATTCCATTTCCATATCCATCTCCAATCATATTTGTCCAACCGGCACATTATTTATTTGTTAATTATATACGCAACAATATTAACGTACATCATCTCTTGTTTGCGCACGGCCGGACCGCTGCCACAGCCGGTCCTGACCAACCTGAACCCTCTTCATCACCTGCGCGTGCTTCCCACCTGAAACGGTCAGTGCCGCATTCATGTCTGGCCAGAGGGGACGTGACCTCTCACTGGCTCCGGCATTGAAGCGGCGCGCCGGCCGAGAGAGTGTCGCCCGCGCCGCTTCCGGGTGCACACGGCTGCTCTGCGTTCGAAGGTCGCAATAGCCGGCTACAACATGCATGTAAAAAGTTCTTGGGAGTCCGTGCTACAGCTAGCTGTCCTCCCCCAACTCGTCAATCTCTTCTAGTTGTGCTAGTAGTACTCCATGGCGTGATCCATGGACAAGCAGGCGGGAAAGTTATCGTATACTCGGTGTGCGGTGAGTGGCATGCCGAGCGACCGTGTGGAGTCGAGCCATGGAGGAGGGTGAGACACGAACACGACAGACGTGATATAAACGTTGGTTTTGCTCGATGGTGCGATCCAACAAAACGAAACGTTGGTTTCTCTCCGTTTCCATTTTTTCTCCGGAAAAATGGAAACTTTCCATTCCATTTTCATTCCTATTCCAAGGTTGCCCCGTTACAACATTCCATCAAATAAAAAGTTGTGAGAGCGTGGACGAAAGAAAAACTACTGATGGGGTCACTATGACTTAAACCCTAAACCCTAAACATGATTTAATTCCCTGGCGAGGTAGAACCCGTCGAAGGAAAGACGGCTGGCACCCTCGGATCATACGATGCTTTTGTGCAGTTCCACTAAAATCGACCTGAGCATCCCTGATGGCAAAGATATTAAAGAAGTGTGATTATAAAAATAGTACTGGCACTAGTTCATGAGGCATAAACTCATCACAAGTAGAAGCTGGTAGAAGTAGAGAAAGATCGACATGGAGATGGAGCTACGACAGTGGAGCAAGCCGGATCCAAAAGGAAGATGGACTACCTGGGACGTCGGGATGTACCTAGAAGGGTGGTTGGGACGCGGCATCGGCCCATACCGCAGTGACCCCCGATTGGG
Organism: Triticum dicoccoides; assembly: GCF_002162155.2. NCBI lineage: Eukaryota > Viridiplantae > Streptophyta > Magnoliopsida > Poales > Poaceae > Triticum > Triticum dicoccoides. Next base: position 3,386,848 of record NC_041389.1, read on the forward strand.
ACGCACCAACTGTGCGTTTTCTTCCTCGCCGATGTCGACCGCGTCTACACAGAACATTGTTCCCTTCCCCCAGCTGTGGGATCAGGACCGTCGTTCTATGCTTGTGAAGAGAGCAACCTTAGCAAGTAGGCTTGTAGCTTAGGCTCATGCTAGTGTATATATAGTGGTTTTCTTTTTCTCTCCATATCAACCATTTTATGTTGTGTACGTGTCATTCAAGAGTGAAATGATGGTTGCTTCTTCTGACTAACTTACTTTGTGATTTGACTGCTCCTTAGTGGCCCCTACACGTACTCCCCCTACGTGTATGTAACAGTCACACGTACACATGGACGCAAAAACGCGTGCGACGCCCTAATGCATGCATGTTCGAGCACACGACGGAACACACACGGTCACGCTAAGTGCTCAACCTACACGTGCATGCACACACATACTCAGTCAGGGTGAGCTAGTGATCGTATAAACACCGGAAAATATATATATTGAGCGCAATGAGCGTATTATGAAGTCCACTGACCGTATTTTTACAAATATACAGTGACAGGCAGTGTATTTATCTCATTTGAAATTAATCCATATTAACCGGAGAGGAGGCAGTATGGACTAGCATTACTTGCATGCGGTGGCTCGCAGGACAAGGAGATACTTTTGACTAATGCAAGCTCTCCCTCGCTCAAGCGATGGACGTGCAACAGTTAATTCGGTGTCAGATTGCCAGAAGCATACACCGAATAGGCGAACAACCAAGTGCAAAGTTTACTAGTACTAGTACTACTAATATAGTCTATAAAGGTATGTACTATACTAGTACTAGGAACCGGATGGAGGAGCGTCTGCACTCTTATTATAATTTTAAAATGTGATAAAGCAATCTTCAACACATTTGGTTCTCTTCGAGGGTTCTCGCATGTGATAATGGAAGTTGATTGCATGGAACACTCACCACAATTGTCGCTTAATTCTAGCTCATATCCTGTTACAAACGGTAGCGCTCGATAATATTTCCTCTTTTTTTGTTATTCAGCTTGTAAAAAGGTCAGCAAACCTTGCAGCGCATCTTCGTGCGAACCGTGCTTGCTGCACTTTGAATGTGGCCGAGAGCTGGCTTGATGAAACACCTCGCTTCCTACTTCTTTTTTTGCTGGGTACCTCGCTTCCTATTGACCAGTGTCTTGGCTGATCATCCTAAGAATGCTTATATATGAATAAAGCTCTCTCATTTACCCGCAAAAAAGATTAAGCCATATTAACCGGAAAGGAGGGAGTATGGACTAGCACTACTTTTTGGTGTGTCCCGTCAACTCGCAGAACAAGGAGAAGCTTGCAGGACAAGGTGAAGCTCGCTTATGCCTTTTGACTAATGCAACCTACCCTCGGTGGACATGCATCATTCCATTCGGTGTCAGATTGTCAGAGGCATACACTGTAGTACCCAACATGCGGAGTACCGTCATTGTTCGACTACACGAAGAGGCGAAGAGCCAAGCGCAGTAGTATGAGTAGTACTACTACTAGAACCGCATGGTGGAGCGTTTATACTCTTATTTATTTTCCTTTGATAAAGTACACGTTTATTCCAGAGAAGGGCGGAAAACGGCAGCCCAACATGTAATGAATGATATCGATCAACCAACCATGCTCGAATATATCTTGGCCTCCATGCGAACCCGTCTGTGTGTTCTCGCTCCTCGTCTCTCTCAAGGAACGGCGGGTTGGCTCTTTGCCGTCAATTGAGATCGGTTTGCTCACACACCTGTCCCACATGTCAGTTATATGCCAAGAGGAGGTGCATTGACCGACTGGCCATACGCGTACTTGGTTTTGAACCTTCATACTACTCCTCCCTCCGTCACAGTTTACAGGCGCGCTTCATTATGATGCATTTCTCTCAATTCATTTCCACCACCAGAGTGACTTTAGACGCGTTTGGTTTAATGCTCAATTAATTAGGGCGTGGTAACCGCAATCAAGTCCACAATTTTCTCTCCATGTACTCTGTACTATTCCTAAGGAGTGGAGTAAGTGCATGCATGTCTGTACCCGGGGTGGAAGCACTGCATGCATGTGTGTACGCATTATTCCCTCTAGTAATAGACACCGTGCTATAACTACCAATGCTATTTTTCAGGTTGGTTGCTAGTCGCCTTGGTCCCACAGATCTTTTTTCTGTTTTCTGAAGCGCGCTGTATAAACAATGACGGATGGAGTAGTATGAGGCCTTCCACTATGTGCTTGGTGCCACATTAGTAAAAAGGCAGCTAGGTACACAGAGCTTTGGCATCGACTCTATTTTAGCATCGGCCACACAGTGTGTAAGATGAGGCATCGACTCCAGCTCGGCCCCACGTACACATAAACTAGTAATGTAGTGGAAGAACGGCAGCGCGCTCGAGACTGCTTCACATGACAAAGGATGGGCAGCGCGCTTATTTTATTCGCTCAACGAATTTGGCATCGGAGCACGAAGATGCATCGACACCCAGAATTTTTTATTTGGCACCTGCTGGGCAATGTAGGGCATCGATGCCAAATGTCCAGAAAGCAAATTTAGCACCGCTTTTGGCCCACATAGTGGAAGGCCTGAGCGGATTCAAAGAAGAGCGTATTGATGGTTGCTTCTTCAGAGCAACTTACAGTGGGAAAGGTGGGGCTTACGATTTTACTGCTCATTACTCACTATTAATGCGGCGCAACGACCGGGCTGAGTCTCCCATGCGGTTGTGCACTACCCCCTCGGTTCTTAAATATACTCCGGAGTATATTTGTCTTTCTAGAGATTTCAACGAGTGACTACTCAAATATTTGTCTTTTTAGAGATTTCAAATGGACTGGCACATACAAATGTATATACATATTTTAGAGCATAGATTCTCTCATTTTGCTCCGTATGTAGTCACTTGTTGAAATATCTAGAAAGACGAATATAATATTTAGGAACGGAGGGCGTACACATACGAAGCAAAATGAGTGAATCTACACTCTAAAATATGCTCGTTTGAAATTTGTAAAAAGAAAAATATTTAGGAACGAAGGAGTATAATTTTGTGCATGGCACATGGACCCGGATGATGAAGAGGCTTCTAGCAATGCTATCAAGCTTCCATCATTTTTTTACATAATTGACATACTATACAAATAATTTTCCAGCAAGACTTGAAATTGTATAATGGTGTGAGCTTTCAGCTTCTGTTTCGCGTGTCTTGCCATCGATGCTCTTTCAGAAACAAAAAAAACTAACTTCCTTGCTAATGCATGTCAATTATTAGCAGATCAGAGCTAATAATTACATCACAACTGAAGACAGAGTTGTGAGAAGGTGTTAAATTAAAATTGATCCATGCTTTCATTGGCAACAACGTCCCCCCAGCTCTGTCGAAATCAACAAGGCATGTTGGGAAAAAAAGTACCTGTCTGGAGCATGCAACATTCTGATCATTTTGTGCAGTTCCACTAAAATAGAGCTGAGCATCCCTGTTCCAAAGATATTAAGTGTGATTACGATAATAGAGGACTGCTGATGAAACAATAAACACATAAATAGAAGCCGGTCACCTTTGCAGTCTCTCTTAAGACTAACTAGTTGGAGAAGATTAGGCTCGGAGTTGGATGAGGAGGATAGAGCAAAACCAATCTCCCTTTGTGCAGTCGCACTGAAATGTAGAGACGTTCCCCATGTGACATTTTAGTACAACTGCACAAAACACACTTAAGAAAAAAGTGATTTGTGCAGTTCACCAAAAGGTCACAATAGCAACGAGGTGAAATGGATAGCCCTGTTTGCAAAAAAGAGGTAGAAAGGAAACAATTGCTGGCCAATAACAGTTGATGACACATGCGACGACAAAAAAGAAGCATATTCCTTGCCCTAAGGGAAGATAACAACACGATTGTGTTTGTCTAAAACGGTGTGAGGACGAGAATGCAATATGGAAAGTACGTTGGACGAGCTACGTTTTGGGCAAAGAACTATGGAAGATCCACATGTAGCGACGTGGGAAGACGGGGAGTGGAGCAAGGCCGGAGGGGATACCTCGAGGTCGTCGGGATGTAACTAGGTGAGTGGCGGTGGGCAGAATCTGCGAGCAGGTAGCATAGGCCCTGCCACGCCGGAGCTTGGACAGATAGAACGGCGTGTACCGCAAATCGGGATGTGCTGCCTCGGCGCCGTCGAACGGAGAAACGATGCACTTCCTCCCTTTCCCCCGGCGGACGGGATGCGACCGGATCAGTGACCAACGGTGAGAGAGAGAGAGGCCACCGCACTCCCTTCCCCCGGCAGACGGGATGCGGCCGGATTAGTGACCAATGGTGAGAGAGAGAGAGGCCACCGCAGCCTTGTGTGAGATACTCTGTAGAGCGACAAACCAGGCACGCAAGGCTCCATTGTATATACTGAGCGGACTACCTTTTTCTCCATAAAAATCGTTTTATATTCTGTGTACGTGCCATTGAGCGCTATAACTTTATTTAAAAATAACGCGGCAACGCGTCAAGTCGAACTTTGCTTCGTGCAGGCGTGGTACAAGACCTTCCTAGGTAAACAACCGCTACAGGCGTTCAAATTAGCACGTGGGCTGCCATTTCGTAAAGAAATGAGCTCCACCGTGTACTGGCGCGTGTGTGGCTAGGCATGAAGCGTGAGTACATGCACGGTGCACCTATTCTCTTCTTGTATACGTACACCACCTACGTGGGGTTGTGTGAGAGAGATACAACCTAGAGTGATATAGTGTGTGGGTTCTTGATAGTTT
>NC_041389.1:3391807-3420529 GCF_002162155.2 Triticum dicoccoides
GGGGGGGTTCAATCAAAAAATGTAACATATGCAATGTGTGTGAAATAGAGTCCTGGATATAACATATATATAGAGGGGGCGATCCACGAGAAGAGAGTGGAGGTATCACCGGCTTGAGGTGTCCATAGAATCGAAAACAGGGATGATGTGTGTGTGTGTGTGTGCGTGCGGGATCGATAAAGAGTGCCATAAAATTTGTGTGTGCCCATGTCAAAGATATAGAGTGGCTGGCCTACTGGAACATGAGAGGGGACATGTGTAGTTTGTCTCTGTGGCATGGATACCTACCTGCAGCGCTCGACTATCGATGTGTGGTGGGGGAAGAGTGAGGCCCAATTAACTATAGAGGTACAATGGCTGGTATATGTGTGGAGGAGGAGAGAGGCCTACCTCATGTATTAAGGAGATCGATCTACCTCATGTATTAAGGGAGATCGATCGGCATCCATGCATATGTGCAGGAGAGGAATAAGGTTGGGAGAGAGACAGAGCTAGAGTGTTGGAGGGGGTGGTAGTGGAGTCGCTTCTAACAAATGCTGGGATATGCTTGCTAGACAAACGGAGAGCATGCCCGCAATATCAATAAGAGAGGAGATGGCTGCTTGTTGTCTGTGCACGTGCGTGTGAGAGACGGGTCAGGAGGCATGCACGAATGATGAGGGGGGGACGATGTGGCTGTGGTAAGCAGACATAACTACATAAGAAGATCAATCGCCCTTTGTTAGAGAAAGGAGAGACATAACTTGTGAGGTACGTCGATTGATGGGGGTGGGGTAGTTAAAGTCGATCCAGGTATATGTTGGGAGATCAATCAGTATACATGCATATGTGTGTTAGAAGCAAATGAGGCACGAGGAGAAGGATAGAGATAGAGGGATGTATGTAGGAGGTGGTATGAGAGGCATACTATATCGAGCGGGGAGGAGTGTGCGAGTATGAGAACGATGAAAAGAGTGGTGGGAGTGAGGCATGGACGGTGACAAGAGAAGAAGCTTGTGTTTGTGCTAGGCACACCTGGCTAGAGAGGCATATCGATCGATGTGTGTCGTAAAGAAGGAGCTGGGGGGCCTACACACACCATGGGTGAACGACCTAAAGTGAAAAGGCGAATTTGCGTGATGGAGCTAGAGAATGCTGAGGGAGGGTGAGAGGTATGCGGGCGTGTGCATGCACAAGAGAAAGTTAGTGCTAGCTACAAATATAAGAGGGTTGTGTGGGTGTAAAAGACGAATAGAGATCATATATACTTCCTGATAAAAAGCAAATTCAGATATTTGAAGAATTTATCATGGTGTTCCAAACTGAAGCATGTGTGAATATATATAACGGTGATACACATGGTGTGTTTATGAACATGTTATACTAGATTTAATATATTTTATCTCTACTCTTATAAAAAAATGGAGTTGTTGATGATGGTGTGCCTGCCATCCTGCATTATAGGCCGTCCGATTTATATATGGCGGATAGCAAGGAAACTATGCTGGTTGAAGTTGGCAACAATCATGATTGTAGATTCTTATTGAAATAGAGAAACAAATTCAAATTTAGTTCGAATTGCAGTGGTAGTATAGACATTTGGAATGCACAAAAATGTTGGTATGAGTAGGTTACATGCATTATACAGCAAGCGAAAAAATTTAATCGGACATAACATGGATTCATACTCTGTCCTTCCATCTATGTAGGGCGTGTTGTTATATCCCGAAAATTCAGATATCGTGCTCCCAAAACTGGCGCCTTCACAACCCGCGCCTTGCTATACCGAAATTACAACGCGCGCGAAAACTCCCTCCTGCTGCCAAATCCCGACACGCGAAATCCCCCTTCTAACCCTGAGCCGAAAGGGCCGCTAGTTCAAATCGGTGGGGGGTACTTTTGTAACACACCCTACATTTTGGAAAAGTGCGTCCCTAAGTCATGCTTCACCCCCTCCCATCGCCCCCTTTTCGCCATTCAAAATCCCAGGCCACCATAACCTCTCCGCTCCAGCCGCGAAACCCCACCCTCCTTTGTCCGCCATGTCACCGCTGCCCAGCCGGAGCCTCTTCCTCGACGACGTCGTGCACCGCAACAGCTCGACGTCCCTCATCCACCTTCCCGGATGAGGATCCGTCATCCATCTCGCCGTCCAGCCGGTTCAGCCACCCTGTCCTCCCCCTCCAAGGAGCTGCTCCGACGATCGCCTCGTCTATCGCGGCTGCTCCATCCCCACAGTGCCGCCTTAACCTGCTCCACCGGAACCGCATCATCCTCACTGACTCCTCGGATGAAGCCGAGGCCTACTCGGTGCCACCAAAGAGGTGGTACACTCATCACATCACACCTTCTCCTTAACTCAACCTCCCGGCGCCAACGGTGCTCCATCCCACACCCCCATGGAGCGGCTACCTTGAAGCCGGTGCCGCGGGTGACATCTCCACGGCGGCTCTCCCCTAGTGCGAGGCCCCTTCGGCAGCGGCGTCCATACCAGCTGGATCTGTTGCTGCTGCTCTGGCTCTCGCTCACTCACTCGCTCGCGCTGCTGCTGCTGCTCCGGCTCTCGCTCGATTGCTCGCTCGCCCAGCTGCTGCTGCTGCTCTCCCCCTCGCTCATGCTGCTGCTCTGCTCCGATTAAGCCACACTTCAGTCGACTGAATCGACTTTTGGGTCAGTCAATTTTCAGGGGTTGAGGGGGCTCGCCGGAGTTAAGGAAGAACCACCTGTAGCGGGGACGGGGGCTCGCTGGAGAGGTACCCCACTATCTATCTTAGGGTTTAGGGTGGGGGGCTGGCCGGGGCGGCGGTGGCGAGTTGTTTCGGGGCAGCGAGGCGGCGTTGGGGCCGGCGGTTCGGCCGGTGGTGGCTGGCGGCTCAGGGGGGTGCAGGTTAAAGATGAACTGCAGGCCCTCCCTAAACTACATGTCAAGTGCCTCTCTGCTACCATTGCGTTCAGTTTCGATAGTAGCATTCAGATTCCATAGTAAATTTCAGTTTCGACAGTTAAGTTCAGAGTCAACAGTTTTTACCTCATCTGTTCTAGTTCGGTGGTTTTTGGTGATGTTAATTTTAAATCCATTTTACATCATCTATAGCAGACGCTATTAGAATCCCACTTGAGATTGACGATGTCTGTCTTGTGCTGCTTCAGCCTTGACGTCTTACGGGTCACCAGAGCTGCTCCAACGACAGAACGATCCATCACAACAGAGCAGTGCCCTGGACGCTGTCTACAGATTCCTCAGATCTTCCTCCACACCTGCAACAGCCACCTCTGCCACAACTACTTCAGCGACCAACACAATGATGCTGAGGTCGACACGGCTACAGCAAAGAGGTTGTACACTAGTTGCATCACTTATTACTATACATTCACGTCGATCCATTAGGGCTATTTTGGTTCAACAGAAAAACATAGCAATAGGGAATTTTCCAATGGCACTCTACTATTCAATTATTCATGCATTTTGTTGAAAGGAATGAAGCAAAACATCCACCTGGACCTACTTTTCAAAAACCTATGCATGAAAACAAGACCAAGTGCATTAGTGCCAGAATAACATTCTAACTGTACACGCTTTCATGTGGTTTCTCTTTATTTTGGCCATGTTTCTTTGCATTCCTCTGCTCTTCCAATTCCTCTAAACCAAACACCCAAGTTGACAGAAATCCTGTGTTTACAAATGCTCTGTTTACCATGTGCATTTTCCTATCCTATTCCTGTGTTTTTCCTATCCCTGCGTTTTAAGAATCATGCAAACCAAATGAGCCCTTACAGAATTATTTCAGTTACAGGTACGTGTCGAAGGGAACTTTGTGTGGTTTGTCCTGCTCCTGCCGCAACGTCGTCCACCTCACCTGAGCTGCTCCGTCGACAGAAGCATCCACCAAACCAGACATCACGACTCCTGACCATCTTTCGCTGCCTCAGATCTCCTTCCCTGACGCCGGCACCCACCCCAACAGCGTCACCATCATCGACTCAGCAGATGAACCTCAGGAGTACACGGGTCCACAAGAGAGGTCGCACTCTTTTGTTTCTGCTTATGTTATGCATTGCTTAAACTTACCTGCTACTTTATCGTGCTATTCAGCTCTTGGACTCCCAACTCAGGTCCAAATTAACGTTCAAACTTGAGTTCTAAATTAGTTGTGGGGCACATATCGAGGCAGCAATGAATAGTATGTCTGTCTAATATCTGCTTCACCTAGGGTATGCATATGTTGTTCATCTTGGGTGGGAAACAAATAGTAAAGCAATCATCATATGTCTTTTTATTAATTTAAAGCAATCATCATCCTTCTATCATTATTTTTCGATCCATCTACTGGTTGTTACCATCACTCTAAATTTCTGCATGCTCTCCTTACATAATCTCACCATATTTTTTTGTATGCATGTCAGATATTGTACACAGTCATGCTGAACATGTAGAGAAAAAGAGAAGAGTTTTGCGCGGCAATACAATGTCATGCAGACATCGCTTCATGGTGGGTTCAATGGCAAACCCTCCCCACCCCTCTCCAGATTGTAATCCAGAGGAAGATATCTTTTCTGAGGCGGATTCAGACGCTGCTGACCACTCCTATTTACACCCCAAGGTGTTTGCTCTACCTTGGCATGATGATGTTAGTCATATCATGCATATGTTGCCTTGCAGTGCCTACTTTTGACATCATATATTTCATCTGCTTAGTTTAGACATGTTCTGTAATGCCACCTATTTAGTTTCTATATCATATATGGGGATTATGCAGTCTCATGTCTTTTAGCCAGCCATAATATATGTGAAATGTGCAATGCCATCCTGTTTAACCAGGCATCATATATTTGAATGATATCTTGCCCATCCTTTTCTTCATTACATTTCCATTTGTCGACAATGTTTGTACATTAAACTACTCTTCCTGTGAATCAGCCATTTGGGTGGGAGATGGAAAAATCTGGAGTGAAAACAAGGCTTTCAGAGCAGACAGGGCTACCTGTCGAAGCAGATCTCTTGTTGGGTCCCGATAGCTCCTCAGAGATGGATTCAGAGACAGATGACCAGTCCTATTCCCCTACTGAGGTGTATGCGCTAACTTGGCACGGGTATACTGCTCATATCATGCATACGGTGTCTTGCATTGCATGGTCTAGACATCATATACACAATATTCAACACCATGTTCTTAGTTCAGACATCATATCGAATGCCCTCTGTTTAGCATATAAATCACATATGTGAATTAAATGATGTGATCCTGATTACTTAGATAACATGTAGGTGAATTATCTCATGCGATCCTGTTTAATTATTCATCATATCTTTGAATTATGTTATGCTATGCTATCCAGTTTAGATAGATGTCATATATGTGAAATTATGTCATGCTATCCGTTTTAGTTAAACAATATACATGTCAACTATTGCATGCCCTCTTTTTTCCATCCTATCTATTGCATCTGTCTCTCATACAATGTCTGTACATTCAACTATGTTTCCTGTTTATCAGCCATTTGAATTGGAGCGGGTGATGCCAGTATCTAGCGGAATAAAAACACGGTCTTAAAATAAAACAGTGCTACCTCTTGGTGGAGATAGCACCCCGGTTGTACATGCACAAGAACCATACCTACCACACATAACCCAAACTCTCGCAGATTGTACCCCTACTATGATGGACAAAGAACCAGCTTCACCCAATCTAACCCCAACCCCAGCCGATAGTAACCCAGTTCCTGTTGACACAGCACCATTTCCACCATAGAGCTCCCAAACAAGAGCAGTTAGTAAGGCAGCTCCAGTGCCCAAAGGGCCAGTACTATCACGGCGAACCCCAACTCCACCATACGCCTATTCCTATGGAGGAAGCACAACCGGCCAGTCGTAGTTTAGCATCTATCGCATTTGAAGTTGTTAAATCGTATGTGCGTATCTTCCCATCTTGGAAATATTATACTGAAGATGAAGGAAAATGCCAGTTGTAGGTGTTTGTCCAGGAGTGGTGTGTAAGTAATGTTATTCATGGCAATTAATTTGCTTCGTCCCATACATCCTTCCTCCATGATGGTTATAATACAGCAAATTTTCCTATTTTTCTCTATAGAGAAGGACCAATTTGGAAACTCAGGATGAGGTAACCTGTGTTAATACCTCTGCTATCTTCAAGAATGCTTGGTGGCAGTATCGGAATTACCTGAAGAAAACGTACTTCACCGGCAAAGAAACTCATCAAATTCCCTTACGTTCTCCTGAGACACATTTACTGGACGATGACTGGGAACGCCTTGTTCTGTACTGGTCCCGAACCAAGAATGTGGTAAGGTCTATGAGCTCATTTTCTATTTTTAAGTATTATATTCTTGCGTCTTACTGTACTCTATTCATGTAGAACAAGTGCCTAAACCTGAAGAACAACTGTTCTAATTTAAGATTCCATTTCTATCATAGTTCAAAAAAGCGCTAGGCATTAATTGTGCGTTTTGCCACCGCCTTGCACTTTACTGACCAAAGCGCATGCTTATGCGCAGTTATGCACAGATTAAGTGTAGTTATGCGCAATGCATTTTGCCAATGCCTAGAGCGTAGGCGCGCTTAAGTGCTCGCTTAGGCGCGCCTTTTTTAACTATGATTGCTTTGCTCTTGTATCACTGTATTTACTGATACAAACTTATTTTTAAATTGAAGGATCCAATCGAAACTCCAATGGCACAACAGGTATGTTCACGCATGTTTCTTTAACAGGTTTGCTCTTATCAATAGCTCTTTTGATTTCAATTTCAATTGTGTATACAATTTACTTTCATATCATGCACATTACTAGCATCACAACAGAGCCAATAGTGTTGTTGTTCATGTAGACCCGTGGTACCCATCTGAAATCTTGTTGTGCCGTGTAGTTTCCCACACTTTGTATTCTTTCGCTGCTGCTTTGTCTTGAACTGGTATGATATGAACCGTGTCTCTATTTTGATTTGGCAAGACAATGTAGTGACCATAGGACATAGATATATGTTTGTTTGATGCTTTTATTATGTACTAGTACTTAGCAATAGAAGACTTGGTAGTTTAATCCTGTCCACCTTACTAATGAACTGGTTCACCGAAATGAGTTGCATCTACTAGTACATGCTAAACTTGTTCCGTGTCTGCTTGTTTCTTCTTTTAGAATGCTGACAGAATATTGGGGAAGAGTGCCTTATTAAGCAATGGTAAAGGAAGTAATGCAGATAAGGTTCAGGATAGTGACACATCCTTGTTGGTCTCCAACAAAGCTGATAAAATAGCTAAGGAAGACTATCTTGAAGACAGCGAGACAACCCCAAAGTCCTTTCTTGGTTTAGTGTTCGAGTTACTGGCCACTACCGCATGCACAAGCTATTCAAACTCACTGTGTGAATCAGTTTGGTTTCTTAAGTCTCAACTACAAGCTGAAAGACATCAATCAGCTGTGCTGCGACAAGAAGCGGAAGGACTGCGGAAGTCCCTGGAGCGCTCAGATGCATACTTTCTGGTACAACAGCAAGCGTTGGAGGATTTTAGCGCCAAACAGGACAAAGCTAATCAGCTTGCTAAGCTTATTGCCAGCATGGTGGATACCCAGGATAACATTTCTTGAGCTCTTCTGAAGTTGTTTCAGTTATGCTCTTGTTTTGCTGCCGCGTTTATTTGCACTGGTGGCCAATTTTGACGGTCAATGTATGTAATATGCTGCTTTGTTCCCTATATTTGCACTGGTGGCGAACTTTGATGCCCAGTGGATGTAATATGTGTAATAGCGGTAATAGGCTAGCCTTAATTGCTTGCTTATTTATTTCCTTATTGTCTTGTTTAGTTGTTTGCTTGTAGTCACTGCAGTTCTTTTTCTGTGTTTTTCTAGTGGCCACAATAGCCTATTTTTGGTAACTAGGCCAAAATAATCATGGCAACACACGGACTGTTGTAACCATGGGCCTCCTGCAGGCATTATGATCCATGGGCCTTCGTTCGGCCGTAGGACCATTGGCCTTCTATAGAAGGCCGTAGGATCCATCGACCTTCTATACAGGCCATAGGGATCAATGGGCCTTCTACGGGCCGTAGGGTCCATGGGCCTTCTACAGGCCGTACGATCCATGGGCCTTCTACGGGCCGTACTATCCATGGGCCTCATACGGGCCGTAGGATCCATGGGCCTTCTACGGGGCGTATCATCATTTCCCAATCATGGGCCATACTATTCATGGACCATAACGGGTCGTTAATAGGCCGTATTTGATAACTCTATGAAAACAGCCCAACGGTTTTTTGACATGAAAACGGCCCAACTTATTAACGGTCCGCAAATGGGCCGAATGTAACGACGGACTGAATTTGGCCCACAAGCAGAAAATGACAGTAACGGGCTGTATGTAACCGAATGCTGCAAGTGAGCACAAGAATCAATGGGCCCTGAGAAGGCTGAAAGATAACTTGGGCTGGAAATGGCTCAATGGAATAACGGGCCGTTAATGGGTATAAAGTGATACACTATTCAATACGGGCCAGTTTCACCACGGGCTGTTAATGGGCCAAGACTTACAAAGGTCCTCATAAAGAAGTCATGGGCCACACATGGGCCGGAAGTTAAAACGGGCTGAATCATATAGGACGGCCCAGATGACGCTACTGGGCCTAACTCGGGTAGGGCGTAACGGACCCTGGGTTAGCGGGCTGTAAATGGGCTATATGCGAACAGGCCGTTAAGAGGCTTTCCGTGGGCCGGCCCGCCACCTTTTGACCAAGTCAAACGGGATGACCTTTTCACAGGAATGGGCCTCTGTTGGGCCGTGCCACGTGTCGCCGTATCATAGGCGCCTTCGGTCCAATGAGCGGATGACATCTGTCCCAACGGTGAGCGGACACGTGTTTCCTCCAGCCAATGATGATTTTACACGTGGAAAATCCCCATTGGTCAGGGCTGTTAACAGGTTATCGGATCCAAACCCCGACCCGATAGCTTAACGGCGTTCCGTTACGGTTGATGCCATGTGTCGGTCACCCTTGACGAAAGCACTTCTGTCATGCGCGATTTATCGTCATGGAAGTGGACACTTCCGTGATGATAATTTTGATGTCATGGAACACTTCTACGACAGCACAGGTATGACTATCTTGATTCTGTCATAAATTTGTCATGGATGTACATGCATCACAAAAAACGCGACCTACTGTGACAAACACGTATCATCACGGAAATGTATTTTTTTGTAGCGAACATGAACGTTATCATTAACATTATCACTAGGTTCTTGTTCATCACCTGATTGTGTGTCAGCATCAGAGATAGAAATATCATTGGGATTCTCAGGTGTGTCTACAGTAGGTTCACTAGAAGCATGCAAAGTCCTATCATTTTTCTTTTTCTTCTTTTTGGAAGAACTAGGTGCCTTTAAATTATTTCTCTAAGAATCTTGCTCGATTCTCTTAGGGTGGCCTTCAAGATACAAAGGTTCCTGAGTCATTCTACCAATTCTAGTAGCCACTCTAACAGCAAAGACAGTTTTATTATTTAATTCCTCAAGCAAATCATTTTGAGCTTTGAGTACTTGCTCAGCTTGAGTAGCAACCATAGAAGCATATTTGCTAATGAGTTGGAGTTCACCTTTAAGTCTAGCCATATTATCGCTTACGCGTCCTATCTCAAAAGCATTATTCTTTAACTCTCTACCAACATAAGCATTAAAACTTTCTTGTCTAGCCATAAAGTCATCAAATTCATCTCAGCAAGGCCTATGAAATTTAGTAGAGGGGATTTCAACTTTATCATATCTATAGAGAGAATTTACCTTTACTACCTCTGTCGGGTTATCAAGACAATGTGGTTCTTCAACAGGCGGTATATTAAGACCATGTATTTCTTCAATAGGTGGTAAATTCTTAACATCTTCAGCTTTAATACCTTTTTCTTTCATTGATTTCTTTGCCTCTTGCATATCTTCAAGACTGAGGAATAAAACACCTCTCTTCTTCGGAGTGGGTTTAGGAATAGGCTCAGAAGTTGGCTCAATTGGTTCAGGAATTGCTTCAGGAATTGGCTCAGGAAGAGTCTAATTATTTTCATTAGTCAACATATTATTCAATAGCAATTCATCTTCATCGACTGTTATTTCCCTGAAAACACAACCAGCACGACTATCCAAGCAGTCCTTGGAAGCATCGGTTAGTCCATTATGAAAGATATCAAGTATTTCCTTTTTCTTGAGAGGATGATCAGGCAAAGCATTAAGTAACCGGAGAAGCCTCCCCAAAGCTTGTGGGAGACTCTCTTCTTTAATTTGCACAAAATTATATATTTCCCGCAAGTCAGATTGTTTCTTATGAGTAGGGAAACATTTAGCAGAGAAGTAATAAATCATATCCTGGGGACTACGCACACAACCAGGAGCAAGAGAATTATACCAAGTCTTAGCATCACCCTTTAACGAGAACGAAAATATCTTAAGGATATAACAATAGCGAGACTTCTCATCATTAGTAAACAGGGTAGCTATATCATTCAACTTGGTAAGATGTGCCACAACAGTTTCAGATTCAAGGCCATAAAAAGGATCAGATTCAACTAGAGTAATAATCTCAGGATCAACAGAAAATTCATAATCCTTATAAGTAACACAGATAGGTGAAGTAGGAAAAGCAGGGTCAGGTTTCATTCCAGCACTAAGAGACTGCTGCTTCCATTTAGCTAATAATTTCTTAAGATCATATCTATCATTGCAAGCAAAGATAGCTCTAGCAGCTTCTTCATTCATAACATAACCCTCAGGAAAAACAGATAATACATAATCATTAGGAGAACTTTCATCATCACTATCATCAATAATAGCATCTTCAATATTTTCGTTCCCCCTAACTCTAGCAAGTTGTTCATCAAGAAATTCACCTAATGGCAAAGTAGTATCACGCACATAAGTAGTTTCATCATGCATAGCAGAAGTGGCATCATCAATAACATACGACATATCAGAATTCATAGCAGGAGCAGGTTTAGGTGTCGCAAGCTTACTGATAACAGAAGGAGAATCTAGTGCAGAGCTAGATGGTAGTTCCTTACCTTCCCTCGTAGTTGAGGGATAGATCTTGGTTTTAGCGTCTTTCAAGTTCTTCATAGTGATCAATAGATATAAATCCCAGGTGACTTAGAGAATAGAGCTATGCTGCCCGGCAACGGCGCCCGAAATTAGTCTTGATAACCCACAAGTGTAGGGGATCGCAACAGCTTTCGAGGGTGAAGTACAACCCAAATTTATCGATTCGACACAAGGGGAGACAAAGAATATTCTTGAGTATTAGAAGTTGAGTTGTAAATTCAACCACACCTGGATAACTTAGTATCTGCAGCAAAGTATTTAGTACCAAAGTAGTATGATAATAAAGGTAACGGTGGCAAAAGTAAAGATAATAGTTTTTGGGTTTTTGTAGTAGTTGTAACAGTAGCAACGGAAAAGTAAATAAGCGAAGAACAATATGTGAAAAGCTCGTAGGCAATGGATCAGTGATGGATAATTATGCCGGATGCGATTCCTCATGTAATAGCTATAACGTAGGGTGGCACAGAACTAGCTCCAGTTCATCAATGTAATGTAGGCATGTATTCCATAAATCACTACAAGAAATATGTCAACTAGTGACCTTCTGACAGTGACCCTGGAAGAATTGGTCATAGATCCATGACCATTTCAGACCAATTGGTCAAAAGCTGTTCGGGGGGCTCCAAACCCTAAACCATTGCGACCATTTTGGTCAGAAAGGTCGTAATTTCCTTACACGAAATGGTCACAAAGCAAACAGTGCTAGTACGTTGCCTTATTTCTAGTTGTTAATGACCAATATAGATGGTCATAGCCTTGTAGATTGTGGTGGGTTGTGATGACTAGGCGCCATCTCATCAGTTTTGCCTATGTGTCATGTCCATGTGGCCGTTTTTGCCCTAGGTTGTGAAGCAACCTATATTTCTGTTATTCAAAAATTCCCAAAAAATTCTCATAAATGTTTTGGATCATATCTTCATAAAATATGTCAAAAACATTCGTTGCCTAGTTCAAAAATAATTCGAAAATATTCATTTTCCTATTTTGTTCAACGTAGCACTTTGTGAAGGAAGTACCACTTTGGCATGTCCAAATGGTATCCATTTTCTATAGTACTTTCCTATGCCCAAATAACCATCCTCCACCAAATACCAGCTCAATCCATTCATTATTTTGAGCCCATCTTCAACATTCGTATTTATGTCCAGTGTGGTACTTTGTAAAGCAAGTACCACCTAGGCTCCTCCTTTTGAGGTGAAAATTGGTGAAGACGGTCTTCTTAGTAACTGATCATCCTCAGCCAAAACTCACGCCCATTAGCCATGTGCATTTCCCGTACCGCTAATGAAACACTTGGCTGCTTATTCATGTTTGAGCATCGATCGGTCTCCTCGTGAGAATCTTATATTGTGATTTTCTTCCTTGCACCTACCTAGGGAGTGACCAACCCACTAGACATGCCTAGGCAGTCTAGAACACATGGCAATGCCACGGTCACGCGGTGACCACGCGGCGGGCATGCGAGCTTACGCGCTCTAGTGTTGGGGCCCTCGGCCACCATCCAAACCTCGATGTCTCACCATCAAACCATGTATTTCTGATTAAATAGATACTTATTTACCTAGAAATTATTTTTGGAAAAAATAAAGAGCAAACTATGAGGCAGCTCTAGTTCAAATTTGTCCCGCTTCCAACTGAATCGACGGGAATTTGTCTTTTTCACCAGAGGTGGATCAAAAAATTTGACACCCAACCACTTTGTCAATTGTGCATTAAATATGGCCTAGTATTTTATAAAATTGATTATGTCCAATTTTGCAACAAATATATAGTAGGTCCTTCACAAAAAAACTCATTTCAGGCACTCGGAAAATGGAAAATGGTTTTTTCGTCCAAAGAAAATGAAAACTTCCTTAGGCAACATTGTTTGCCATTCCAATATGCACCCTTGAAAGCCATGAATCTTCACACTTGATAGCTCATTTCCGAGAACACTTTTTTAAAATAATTACTGTATTACAAGTTTATTATTTTTCCTGGAAACTTGGTCACATATAATGACACAATGCGAAGGTTTTCCATTTTTTTGATTTTTTTGAATTTTTTATGCCCGTTTCAAAATGCGGTCAAAACAGCGGGCTTGACCGTTCCTAGCTAGTGGTTGAATCTTGGAATTATTTTGGCGTTTCTCTAATTAAATAGATACTTATGTACCTAGAAATGATTTTTGGAAAAAAAATAACAAACTATGAGGCAGCTTCAGTTAAAATTTGACCCGCTTCCAACTGAATCGGCGGGAATTTGTCCATTTCACCAGAGATGGATCAAAACTTTTTACACCCAACCATTTGGTAAATTGTGCATTACATATGGCCTAGTATTTTATAAAATTGATTAGGTCCAATTTTGCAACAAATATATGGTAGGTCCTTCACAAAAAAACTCATTTTAGGCACTCGGAAAATGGAAAATTAATTTTCCGTCCAAAGAAAATGAAAACTTCCTTAGGCAACATTGTTTGCCATTCCAATATGCATCCTTGTGCACGATATGAGATCATTTGAACAAACTATGCCATGAATGTGGCCATAAGATTGATCATTTGGCTTGAAAGCCATGAATGTTCATGCATGATAGCTCATTTCTGAGAACATTTTTTTAAAATAATGGACATATTACAAGTTTATTATTTTTACTGGAAACTTGATCACATATAATGACACAATGCGAAGGTTTTCCAATTTTTTGTTTTTTTTTGAATTTTTTATGCCCGTTTCAAAATGCGGTCAAAACGGCAGGCTTGACCGTTCCTAGCTAGTGGTTGAATCTTGGAAATTTTTTAATGTTTCTTTGATTAAATAGATACTTATGTACCTAGAAATGATTTTTGGAAAAAATATGTAGCAAACTATGAGGCAGCTGCAGTTCAAATTTGACCCGCTTCCAACTGAATCGATGGGAATTTGTCTTTTTCACCAGACGTGTATCAAAACTTTTGACACCCAACCATTGTGCCAAATGTGCATTAAATATGTCCTAGTATTTTATAAAAATGATTTGGTACAATTTTGCAACAAATATATGGTAGGTCCTTCACAAAAAAACCTCATTTTGGGCACTTGAAAAATGGAAAATGAATTTTCCGTGCAAAGAAAATGAAAACGCCCTTTGGCAACAATTTTTGGAATTCCAAGATGCACCCTTGTGCACAATATGAGATCATTTGAACAAACTATGCCATGAATGTGGCCATAAGATTGATCGTTTGGCTTGAAAGCCATGAATCTTCACACTTGATAGCTCGTTTCCATGAACACTTTTTTAAAATAATTACCGTATTACAAGTTTATAATTTTTCCTGGTAAGTTGGTCACATATAATGACGCAATGCGAAGGTTTTCCAATTTTTTGATATTTTTTGAATTTTTTGTGCCCGTTTCAAAATACGGTCAAAACGGCGGGAATGACCGTTCCTAGCTAGTGGTTGAATCTTGGAATTTTTTTGGTGTTTCTCTGATTAAATAGATACTTATGTACCTAGAAATGATTTTTGGAAAAAAATAAAGAGCAAACTATGAGGTAGCTACAGTTCAAATTTGACCCGCTTCCAACTGAATCGATTGAAATTTGTCTTTTTCACGAGTGGTGGATAAAAACATTTGACACCCAACCATTTTGTCAATTGGGCATTAAATATGTCCTATTATTTTAGAAAATTGATTTGGTCCAATTTTGCAACAAATATATTGTAGGTCCTTAAAAAATCATTATGGGCACTCGAAAAATGATGAAAAATAGCTAGAAATATCGTAAATGCATACAAATTGGTCCTCGTCCATAAAATGCGATCTAACTCTAATGAAAATTTGTGTGGTGCCCTTCTAGAAAATATTTTTGATAGCTGCTTCACAAAATCCCTCTATTTTGAGTACTATGTCTCCCTTCATAAAATGCGATCCAATCTCATCGTGCGTCTGAGACTACGTCTCCCTTGTGTGTGTGTGTCTCTCTCTCGTCTTCTTGACTTCAGATTGAGAATCCAATCACACCAGCCGCCGCGAAACCCAGCCCCTCCCTCCCCTGACTCCACGCCGGCAATCCACCGCCCGAGAGTTGCACGGGCACTTCGCAGGTCACCGTCCTAGGAAACGTGGGCAGACGCGTGGGGGAGAGTTGTGCGCGTACAGTTGTGAAGAAGTATAACTGAAACTTCATATATGTATTTACATTCATTGAAAGCATATAATCAATATCTGGTCCGATGATTTATGTACTGTTATCTCAAATAAAAAAGCATATAACAGCAGCAGTAGCACAAATTTAACTGAATTCAATTAAAATTTCCAGAATCTCTTCTTGGTCTGTAATGTTTAGTGCAACAAAGTCATACCGAGTGAGGTCCATGTGGTGCTTTGAGATGCTCTTGATGGTTTGTTGTCAAGACTGATATCCCCTGTATGTCATGATGCTGCTAGCTTGTTTCAGTCCAGTATCTCTTCTTGATAGTCTTGTTAACACAATTCAGTCCAGTAACTCTAATTAATTAAAACCTTTCCTTTAATTATAATTAAAGATGGGTTTTAGTTTAATTAAACTGGACCGGCTTTGGGACTTATATATACACAAATCAGTACTGAAGTAGGTCTGCATGATCTCCTGTTAGTAAAATTTTAGCATAAATATCTTCCCACGTAGTTGTGCTATTTTTAGTTTGGGTTGAAGTGATTGGCAGGCCTAGTGGTTGTGTGATTCTATGATCCTATCCTATAAAATTTATATGCACACCTCATATGAATCTGTGATCATATCCAGTGAAATTTGTATGCATGTTCCACTCCACTGTCTACCCATTTACTTAGTAATACATACTTCTGCACTTCTGTTATGCTTCTCTCTTTGTTTGTACGAGGGGGCCAGGCTGCCTATATTGTAGTAGTCTGCTTCCATAGTGTTTATATGGAGTCGAGATAATTGTGTTTTCCTCGGCAGTAGGTCAGCAGACACCGCTCCTGCTATATAGGCTAAGCTGCCGCCAGTGTTTGTGCGATGTTGTCGGCTTAGAGCATCATCTCCAATAGATGCTGCTTGTTGATGTGCTTGTTGTG
Organism: Triticum dicoccoides; assembly: GCF_002162155.2. Lineage (NCBI taxonomy): Eukaryota > Viridiplantae > Streptophyta > Magnoliopsida > Poales > Poaceae > Triticum > Triticum dicoccoides. The sequence continues at coordinate 3,407,923 of NC_041389.1, forward strand.
GTGTCATGTGCTTCTCATGAATCTGTTGTACGCTTAGCTGATTAAACGTGCAGTTTTTTTTAGTATTTTGGTCTGATGGTGTTTCTTTTTTTGGCTCAAGTGCTTAACTTATGAGCTCATGTTGAAGTGTGCTGATTTTGCACTATTGAAATGATAGGAGATACTATGGATCCAAGATTCATTGTTTGTTCTTGCTCACTATGTGCTTAACTGATGATGATTGTTGTTGTTAGAAATTATGATTGCTTCTGTCTTAATTTTTTCTTCTGTAATGATGATATGAAATATCATGCAGGTCCTTATTGGTGCTGCTGCTGTTGCTGTGGTTGTCGGAGGTGTTGCTGCTGCATCTGGCGGAGCTGTAGTCCGAGAAGGTCAAGGATGAGCTGCAGTCATGTTGCTATGGTTGTCTTCTAAGATTTACGGCGTCAAGGTAATCTCACTATCTCCGACCCTGGTTGTCTTTTGGGTACGGTTGCTGTAGATGGTGGTATGTGTGGATCTTGTTATACTGAGGGTGTTATGCTGGTGGTGGCTTGAAAGAAGGGCAATAATGCTTAGCAATCTATTTCCTGTAGTATTTAACTATTTACATTATGAAATGTGTGGACAGCAGGTATGTTTCCCAGGTTATATGGTAATAATTATACACCTTGGTTTGTGTTTATAGAATGACAAGGTTGGTTAATTAAACCCTGCCTGTATCTTTTAGAGTTTACTTCATTGGTAGCATATTCAGCTGTATTAATTAATATTGCGCATGTTGGAGAATTTAGACGATGATAACAAACTGTAACCATGCGTATACTCAAATAGAAACTTGAACAACCATCTTGTTTACTTGGTGATGTTCCTCCATCAATAATTTTAATTTCGCTGAAATCATGTTTTCTTTTCAACTTAAAATTAAAATTAAAATCTTGTCATACTATTTGTGTACTGTTATTCAACTTACATCGACAATTTAATTTGGTCATGTTCCTCCATCTCATTTGCTGTCAGTTCTTGCTTATAAGTTATTGGATCCCTCATTGGCTACTGTTTGATGTTCTGTACACATTCTTATTCTTATATGTTTATTCTTTTTTTGCACAGGTGAAGTGTGAATCCAAGTTCGAAGCTTTGAAGCATATCAACAAAGACTAGCATATTATGTGTTGTAAATGTAGGTAGTAGTAGGCTTATCTGGGCTGTAGTATACTGTAACATTTGTAATAGACCAATGTCGTGTTGTTTTGGACGAATTTCATTTGCTATTTGCATTGTTTGAAATAATGATTGTGTTTGTGATTTGAATACCCGTCAAATGGAAACCTGACAAGGGGGTCCAAGTTATAATGGTTGTTTGACAGATTTTGAAATTTTTGATGTGTGGGATCAATTTTGTGATAAGCATGACAAGTGGGACCAATCTGATTGGTGGGACCAGTGGCAAAGAAAAAAGGACGAAAATAAAAAATCAGTAGACTGTAAAAGGCTGCATATTAGAAAAAAAGGTCGAATTAATGGCCCAAGCCCATGTAGCTACCGAAAATTAACAAGAAAAAATACATTAAAAGGCCGAATTGTTGGGCTAGGCCCATATAGAAAATTGATTTGGACCGGGCTGAATCTTGTGCCACATCAGATTGCCATGCTGGATGCCTACGTGGCCTGGGGAGGTAGCTAGTGACCAAAACGCCACATTAGACGTATTTTGGTCATAAACGTCTTCGACCATTCCAGAAGAAAGGTCGCTATAGTCAGTTCACGACCGCCAACTTTTGACCTATTGTTTTTTGTCACAAAAAGGTCACAAATTGAAAACAGTGACCATTCAGTGACCAATAGTGCTGGTCACAAGTTGACATATTTCTTGTAGTGAATAGTCATACGTGCTTATGAAAAAGAACTTGCATGACATCTTTTGTCCTACCCTCCCATGGAAGCGGGGTCCTAGCAGAAACTAAGGGATATTAAGGCCTCCTTTTAATAGAGAACCGGAACAAATCATTAGCACAAAGTGAATACATGAACTCCTCAAACTAGGGTCATCACCAAGAAGTATCCCGATTATTTTCACTTCGGGGTTGTCAGATCAGAACACATAATAGGTGACTATAGACTTGCAAGATAGGATCAAGAACACACATATATTCATGAAAACATAATAGGTTCAGATCTGAAATCATGGCACTCGGGCCCTAGTGACAAGCATTAAGCATAGCAAAGTCATAGAAAGATCAATCTCAGAACATAGTGGATACTAGGGATCAAACCCTGACAAAACTAACATGATTACATGGTAAATCTCATCCAACCCGTCACTGTCTAGCAAGCCTACGATGGAATTACTCACGCACGGCGGTGAGCATCATGAAATTGGTGATGGAGGATGGTTGATGATGACGACTGTCGGTGTCAAAACCGGCGAATCTCGGCTAGGGGGTCCCGAACTGTGCGTCTAGGCGGATGGTAACGGGAGACAAGGGACACGATGTTTTTACCCATGTTCGGGCCCTCTCGATGGAGGTAAAACCCTACTCCTGCTTGATTAATATTGATGATATGGGTAGTACAAGAGTAGATCTACGATGAGATCAGAGAGGCTAAACCCTAGAAGCTAACCTATGGTATGGTTGTTGTTCGTCCTACAGACTAAAACCCTCCGGTTTATATAGGCACCGAAGAGGGTTAGGGTTACACAGAGTCGGGTACAATGGTAGGAGATCTACATATCCGTATCGCGAAGCTTGCCTTCCACGCCAAGGAAAGTCCCATCCGGACACGGGACGAAGTCTTCAATCTTGTATCTTCATAGTCCAGGAGTCCGGCCAAAGGTGATAGTTCGGCTATCCGGACACCTCCTAATCCAGGACTCCCTCGGTAGCCCCTGAACCAGGCTTCAATGACGACGAGTCCGGCGCGCATATTGTCTTCGGCATTGTAAGGCGGGTTCCTCCTCCGAATACTTCATAGAAGATTTTTAACACAAGGATAGTGTCCGGCTCTGCAAAATAAGTTCCGCATACCATCGTAGAGAGAATAATATTTACACAAATTCAATCTGCTAACGTATTTCGTGGCGTGACATCACACCACGGCCAAGCCTTTATTGGACTTGTTTTTACTGTCCCACCTCAGCGCGTTTAGCGAGGCGGTTTCCTTGGCACGTCTTGTCAAAGCAGAGATCGTGTCCCCTTATTCTGGGATTCTCATCAATACGGGCGTGGGTAACCCAACCGTGCCCGTTGGCACGCCTCCTCTATCGAAGGCGAGTCCCGAACGGTCACTTGGAAGGCTCTTGGTATTCAACCTCTTTATAAAGAGAGCAAGGCTCCAGTCCTTCCTTTCAATCTCAATCGAATCCGCCCTTTGCCTCGAGTTCCAACATCCAAAGCTCCAGATTCAGGTGCTTCGGACCTTCGACCGTTACGGAAGAAGACGTGCTAAAGCTAAGAGATGCCAGGTATATGACCGGCGAAATTTCGCATAGGCTGCCTGCCCAAGGGCAGGTTATTCCCACCCCAAGTCTGGCGAAAGCGTGGTGTTCGCGTCTCATTTCCTTCGGGGGCTAGGCTTCCCGACGGACCCATTTGTGAGGGGGCTCATGTTTTTACTATGGGTTGGAATTTCATGACTTGGATCCAGAGTCCATCCTCCACATCTCATCGTTCATTGTCGCTCAAAGTGGAGCTGAAGATGATCAAGGGTCAGCAGGCAGAGTGCGGGGGGGCTGTTATAAGCAGGAATGCTGATGCTCCATGGCCCGAGGTCTCTTTTCAAGAGGAGCTCAGCCTATGGCAACAAGAGTGGTTTTATATTACAGCTCCCAGGGGCACCAAATGGGTGGCACCACCTGTCTTTCGCTCGGGTCCTCCACCACGGCTGGCGTCATGGGTCAATAAAGGACTTGACTGGGGGCCGTCCAAGGACGTGCCCCTGTTGCAGGGCCGCATTCAAGATCTCCTAGAGAGAGAGATCACTCTGGTTGTGGTAGCGCAGGTCATTCTGATTCGTCGTACCCTGCCCTGCAAACGTCGCCCCCTCCGCCTGTGGGAATTCAACGCGGCGGGACAACAAGCTCTCCAACATTTTATGGGCGCGATGCCCGTGGAGATGTACAAGATTTTCTTCGGATCACAAGCGATGTGTCCGGACTCGACCGAGGACGTAGGTTTGAGCTACAATCGCCCTGATAATCAAGTAGGTAGCCCTGTACCCAGACACGCTATCCCGTATTTATCACGAACTTACCTTTTAGAAGAGTTGTTCCTTGAACAGGAGTGGATAGCGAAAGCAAAGTTAATCAGGTGTCCGTCCCCCCTCCCTGAGACCACGCCAGATCCCGTGTTAACCAGGATGCTTGAGGCTGCGCATTCAGAAGAAGGTGAAGGGGGGAACAAGGAAGTTACCGCCTCCGCAGAGGAGGCTATCAGGAAAGGAGGGATCGAGAATCCTTCCATCCAAGGGAAGAAGAGGACCGCCTCTTAAGACCCGGAGACCATGGTCTCAAAGCAGGGGAAGAAATCTTCATCAGAGGGTCCTGCGCCAAGAGATGCCTCGGCTGCATTATGCCCCCAAGGGGATCAGCCCTCCACCGAGCCGTAAGTAAAAAGGGGAGTTTTTTTAAAGAAAGGATATCCCTGCCCTATTTCAGATGAACGTAACCGAAATTTACCTTGTAGTTCGGATCTCAGCCCTTCTCAACAGAGCTCATCTTCAGGGGATCTTCGTCCAGAGATGATGGAGAGCGAAACGCCTCCCCCTGCCGTACCGTCTTGCGAGGCGGGCGACCCTGAGGTGTCGTCACGGAGGGTTTCTCCGAGTCCGGCGGGGCCGGAAGGCAGTCGTATGTCCCCTCAAAGCCCTCCACGTCCGGCCTTCGAAAAAGGCCGTCGGACGAGTCCGGCACCACCTTGTATACGGTCGGAGGAGCTGAAGGATCTACTCGGGCGAGCGTCTATCTCAGAAGATCACCGTGCATTAATGGGTACGGTGATTGGAAGGATTTCATCCGCTGAGAGCGGATTGCACGAAGCAGTCAGAAGTTTACTGACATGTTTTGAGGTACGCAAAATGATGTACCTTCTGACAGTTCCACATATAAAATGCGCCCTGTGTAGATAGTAATCCCTGAGGCTCGGTGTGTTGTCAAAAATGACAGTGCGCCGAGGATCATAATCCCAGGTATAATGTGTCGCACTTCCTATGTAGGTGGCGAAGGGTCCGGTGGCTAGCCGGACTGATGAATTTGCCAAACTAAAGCGGCAACATGACGTGGCGGATGCCGACATCGCGCTTGTCAAAAAGCGGCTTGACCAGTCACAAGGTATGCAATTTCTCCGCGGACACCTGGAAAGGGAGCTTGATGCCCGTACCTTACAACATGTATGCTTGATGCAGATGGTGCCGCTGCCATGGAAAACCTTCGGGCAGAGCTCGCCCGAGCCAAGGAGCAGGTCAGAAAGAGTGATGCGGCTGCCTTAAAGGTGGCCGAAGAGCTAAAAGCCGAATAGGCTGCTCACTGCCGAAGCAAGAAGGAAATGGCCGAGATGGCAGTGAAGTTGAAGAATGCTGCCGACCGCTACAAGCTTCTTGAAAAAGAAGATCGAGCGATGCAAGAGGACCTGAAGAAGGCCACTACCGAGGCCAAGGATGCTCGCTCTGCGATGAGAGCTATGAAGGAGGAGCTGCGTCAGGACGGAGATATCGCGGCTGGAAAGCCCTTTCTGCCGCGGAGGAAATTCGTGGATCCTAGATATGCTCAGTTGGACTGGCTATGCAGTGCGAAGGATGCTTATCTGGACTTGGCGGCAAGTGCCGCGGACGCGGCCGAACATTTCCGAGATCAAAAGGATCATGAAATGGAAAAGATTTTTTGGTCGCAGTTCCATAATCCAGAGCGCCCACTTCCATTAACCAATCGCTTGGCTGAATTGGCGGAGCTGAATAGGTTATCTGGACTTGCCATGAAGGATGTCGTGCGTCTTTTGTGGCCGAAAAGGCCCGAGCCGAAGAGTTATTTTGGCTTGGTGCAGCAGTTCCTTGGTGCGGTGCCGCATATCAATGTAATGAGGAGGTCGGCATGCATAGAGGGTGCGCGGATGACTCTTGCCCGTGTCAAGACATACTGGGCGGAGATGAAGGCCACCGATGTTGTATCCCAAGGTTCGGACGGAAGCCGAGTACTTGTCGAGCACTATTTTCAGGAAGTTCTAGAGGGCGCTCGTTTAATAGAGACGCAGTGCTCGAAGGATATTATGTTCGAATAACATGTATTATTGTGAAACAATGTATCGATGGAAAAATCTTTTTATACTTGTGCCTTTCAAGAATTAAAATACCTCCTGTGCGGCCGCTAATTTATATGTATATATAACCTGAAAGATGGCAGTCTTCGGCTTCAGCCCCCACGCATATAATGTGGGGGTGTTTGCAAAAGGCGCATTTTCACACTTGATCCAACGTCTTGGTCCTATAAAGGAGGTGGTAGCGCAGCAAACTAGGCAACCAGACTATAATGCTTTATCACTTTCACTTAGCCATAGGAGCTTGACAATGGGGCTACTATATAGCCCCTAGGGGCACCGCGCTCACCTGAATTCGGGGCGCGTATGCGCCTGACCGGGAAACGACCCTTCGTCAATGTGGAGGAATCCTATAGATACCAGCGGGTCATCGAGTGGTTGACCAGTCTCACGCTATATCATGACAGTCAGTTTTCGGCTTTCTCTATTGAGGTGCTCGCCTGGCCGAACCGGGGCACAATCGCAGTAGTTCTCCTGGTGCCGCCTTAGCCGATAGAGCGGAACATAAGGCAGCAAAACACAGGAGCCGGGCAAACCCAACATTTGATCAAAGACATGATTCAGAGCTAATGCATATAAGGCCTAACTCGAGACGCCGAACACTCCCTAAGGTATTCGGTCTTTATGAAAACGGGCCGCACAACGCCCTTGGTAATAAGCCCCTGGTGTCCAGGTACGCGCAAAATTCTGACGTGGCCCATGCCAAAACGCCAGCCTCCTCCTCGGTTATGGCAAGAAACCAGGGGATGTGTGTCAACAAGAGACAGTGAAAAAGGTTTACGCAGGGTCTTAATCTGAAAAGATCCTTGTCACGGGACCCTACTACACGTCTGCGCCTGTGTCTCCGTTGTGCCGTATCCTGGACGGGTGTAGCACGGTGTTCATCTGTAAAAGAGAGGAACTTAGTTGAAAAAGATCGTGCGGAAATGTACGTTATGTTAAATAAAAAATGTACGATTCAAAAAATGAATAAAATTGGGCTTTATTGTCTCTTGTTGTACATGCGCGCAGCCCCTTGTACAGGGGTATGCGGCTAGTAAGCCCTTGTATATTTACGCCGAACTCGTCTAACTGTGTCCGGGGTCTGAATGACCTGTTTAGGTGCTTTGAACGGTCAAGCCGGCATAGTGTGTGGCTGTCAAGGCAGTCACACCATCTTCCGCGCTCGAGGAACACTCGGTATTTCCCTTTAAAGAGATGATGCCTCGCAGACCGGGCATTTTAAGTGTAAGGGATACATAATGCGGTATTGCGTTAAAGCAGGCGAAAGCTTCGCGTCCCAGTAGTACTTGGTAGCTACTTGTGAACGGGGCGAGGTGGAAGGTTAACTTTTCGCGGTGGAAGTTGTCGGGCGAGCCGAACACAACTTCTAGCAGTAGAGAGCCCGTACAATGGGCATATGGGCCTGGCATTACCCCTTCAAAGGAAGTGTTGCTACGGCGAATTTTGGTTGGGTCTATCCCCATTTTGCGGATTGTGTCCTGGTATAGCAGGTTTAGATCACTGCCGCCGTCCATTAGGACCTTTGTGAATTGGAGTCCATCAATTATCGGATTTAATATCAAGGCAGTCCATCCTGCATTCTGGATACTTCTAAAATAATCCTGATGGTCGAAGGTGATTGGTTTTAACAACCAGTGGCGGGACTCCTCTAGGATAGGCCGTATGGTGCGTACCTCTATGGGCGCCGCTCTATTTTTCCCTTTTGTCACGCAAAGTGAGTTTACTGTTTTGACTTCCTGTGGGAAATTATTTTGTTTTTCGGTGCTCCGCATGTGGGGTTCGTCGTCGTCCTCGCTTGGTGTGTCGAGCCCCTTGTGTTCGGCATTGAGTTTGCCGGACTGCTTGAAGACCCAACAATCTCTGTGGGTATGGTTTGCAGGGTTCCCGGGAGTATTGTGGATTTGGCATATCTTGTCCAAGATTTTGTTTAAGTTAGATAGCTCGTCCATGTTATCCTTAAGGGGCAGTTTTGTATGATTCTGCCAAGAGCTTTTGAATCCGGTGTTGACTGCCATGCTCTTCGGGTTGTTTCCCTTGGTCTGGCACTGGTCCTTGCTACGTCGCGGTTTCCCGTTTCCATCCCCGACTTCGGATGTACTTGGGTCGCTGGTACTGCATCTTGCCAGCCAGCTATCCTCTCCTGTGCAAAACCCGGTGATGAGGCTTGTTAATGTGGCCATTGTTCTTGGCTTTTCTTGTCCGAGGTGTCTGGCGAGCCATTCGTCTCGGACGTTGTGTTTGAAAGCTGCTAAGGCTTCGGCGTCCGGACAGTTGACTATTTGGTTCTTTTTAGTAAGGAATCTGTTCTAGAATTTTCGGGCTGACTCTCCGGGTTGTTGAGTTATGTGACTCAAATCGTCTGCATCTGGAGGTCGGACATAGGTCCCTTGAAAATTTGCCCGAAAAGCATCCTCGGGCTCTTCCCAACTTCCAATGGTGTTTTTGGGGAGGCTTTTGAGCCAATGCCAGGCTGGCCCTTTGGAGCTTGAGCCAGCTATCCTCTAGACATGTGTATGTGGAGGATGTAATCCTCAATCCAGATTCCAGGGTCTGTTGTTGCGTCGTATGCCTCAATGTTTACGGGCTTGAATCCCGCTGGAAATTCATAATCCAGAACCTCATCGGTGAAACATAGGGTGTGTGTGGAACCCCTATATTTAGGTGTACCGTAATATTCGGATACTTGATGTGTTGCATTGCTTACTAGAGCTTGCTTTCTTGGCCCGTAGATAGATCTAACCGGGACATCTTTTTGATGCGAATCCGCGATTCCATGGGGTCGTCTATCTGACCGGGTGGTCTCCTTGTTCTTTAATTGCGGGGGCTCTACGGCCTCCTCATCAAATTCGGGCAGTAGTTTTCGCTTCGGGTAGCTCTTTGTTCTGTTACTATCGCCGTATTTGTCTGGGGTGTTGAGTACTTTGCTCCATCTGATTCTGAGTGCATCTTCCATAGTTTTGGGCTTCCGCTTCTGCTTTTTCAGGGTACGCGCAGTGGCGACGAGCCTTTTGTGGAGGTTCTTCTGCTCCAGCAACTTGTCCGGCGTGAGATCATCCGGACTGTTATCTTCGCCGGATACGAATTGTTTATCCATATTGTCCTGTTCAGACAGTTGCTCGATAGCATGTTCATCGTCCACCGGTTCATCCTGCTCTACGGCTGGGTCTGTATGGCTGCTGTCTTTGTCGAGGCGGGATTTTGAGCGGCGCTTACGTCGTCGTTTTGACTGCTTTTCGAGGGAATGACCCCTCGCGGCGTCCCATTGTCCCTCGTCGTCACTTCCTTTAGGTGTGTCCACCATGTATACATCGTGAGATGAGGTAGCTGTCCAGTGCCTTATAGGTGTTGGTTCATGCTTATCTCCTACATCGTCCTCCATACCGACAATGTCTTCGGAGTCGAAATCGAGTACGTCGTTTAAACTTTCGACAGTGGCTACGAAGTGGGTGGTGGGTGGGCTTTGAATTTCTTCGTTGTCCGCATCCCAATTTTGTTGACCATAATCCGGCCAGGGCTCTCTTGATAAAGAGAGAGACTTTAGAAAATTCAGGATGTCGCCAAAGGGCGAGTGCTGAAAGATGTCCACGGCGGTGAACTCCATGATCGGCGCCCAATCGGATTCGATTGGCAGGGGCGCGGAAGGTTCGGAGTCCGGAGAGGAGTCCGGCACCCTGGAGTCACGAGCTTCGCGAGGGACAGGGTTGGTGTTCAGCTCAATCACCATAGAGAGAGCAGCCCCCGAGGCGGTGTCCAGCCACCCGTCCTCGATCGGCGCAGTCGGCTCCGAGCTAAGGGTCGGAGCGGACACTGGTGCGGCCTCCAGGGCACTGTTCGGCGGCAGAGCTAGATCATGCCCATCGTGACAGTGTGGCGTGCTTGGCTGTGGCTCGAACCCGTCAAAGATCAAGTCTCCGCGGACATCAGTAGTGTAGTTCAAACTTCCAAATCTAACCTGATGGCCAGGGGCGTAGCTTTCAATCTGCTCCAGATGGCCAAGCGAATTGGCCCGCAGTGCAAAGCCGCCGAATACGAAGATCTGTCTGGGAGAAAAGTCTCACCCTGGACCGCATCGTTGTTGATGATCGGAGGAGCCATCGGGCCTAAAGATGACAGAGGAACTCTCAATGAAAGCACCAATGTCGGTGTCAAAACTAGCGGATCTCGGGTAGGGGATCCCGAACTGTGCGTCTAGGCGGATGGTAACAGGAGACAAGGGACACGATGTTTTTACCCAGGTTCGGGCCCTCTCGATGGAGGTAAAACCCTACTCATGCTTGATTAATATTGATGATATGGGTAGTACAAGAGTAGATCTACCACGAGATCAGAGAGGCTAAACCCTAGAAGCTAGCCTATGGTATAATTGTTGTTCGTCCTATGGACTAAAACCCTCCAGTTTATATAGGCACCGAAGAGGGTTAGGGTTACATAGAGTCGGGTACAATGGTAGGAGATCTACATATCCGTATCACCAAGCTTGCCTTCCACGCCAAGGAAAGTCCCATCCGGACACGGGACGAAGTCTTCAATCTTATATCTTCATAGTCCAGGAGTCCGGCCAAAGGTGATAGTTCAGCTATCCGGACACCCCCTAATCCAGGACTCCCTCAACGACGGCGATGAATCCCCCTCTCTGGAGCCTCGAACGGACTCCAGATCAGCCTTCTCGAGAGAGATTAGGGCTTGGCGGCGGCTCCGTGTCGTAAAACATGATGAAACTTTCTCTTTAATTTTTTTCTTCGCGAGATGGAATATATGGAGTTGGAGTTGAGGTCGGTGGAGGTCTAGGGGGCCCAGGAGATAGAGGGGGCGCCCCCCTGTCTCGTGGACAGGCTGTGGGCCCACTAGTGTATTTCTTTCGCCCAAAAATTCTTATTAATTCCAAAAAGTTCCTCCATGGATTTTCAGAACATTCCGAGAACTTTTCTTTTCCACACATAAAACAACATCATGGTAGTTCTGCTGAAAACAGCGTCAGTCCGGGTTAGTTTCATTCAAATCATGCAAGTTAGAGGCCAAAACAAGGGCAAAAGTGTTTGAAAAAGTAGATACGTTGAAGACATATCACTGGGCTGCATATCTTTCAACACGAGGAGGGATGCATTCCGGCCTAGCCAGAGAGTTTGGTCAGTTTCTGTTAAAAGTAAATGGGAAAATTAGTTTCTTTTTTTATTTTTTCTTCATTGATATTTTATATTTCATTGGATTTTAACATGACATGGTACTAATTTATTTTTAAATTTCTTTTAGTATGGCTAATAATTTTGGTTTAAAAATATTTTGTTTCCCTGCAAAAAATTGCGAATTTCCAAAATTTCGCTCATTTTTAGTTTAATTTTTTAACCCCGGTACTGACTAGAAAATGGGCAGCGATTCTAAAAATGGAAAATCGGCTGCAATAACTTCCAAATGAATTAGAAAATGAGTAAAAATTATAAAAATAATAGCAAATAGGATGTACATGCAACAAATTTCGAGGCCATCTTCTTTACGCAAGGCTTTGTCAGTCAACACACGATTCTAGCAGCAGTGACGGTTGGATGTCCATCCAACGGCCGACGTGCTTCTTCAATCTCTGATCTTCCTGCTCCAGCCGTCTAAACCACGCCGGCAGGAGTGCCTGCTCCCTCCTCTTGTGGCCCGTTGTCATGCCGCACAGACTTCACCAGCCAACCCTACTCCCTCTGCTGGCCTGGCCGCACGCAATTAACTACCTCCTTATTACGCGAAAAAAAGATTCCTCCCACTAACATCTGGGGTGCACCAGTTCGGAGGCTGACCTGTGGGCCTACTAACTTGATGCGTACGCAGGGCTTTGTTAACTTAGTCAACAAACGATTCTAGCAGCAGTGACCGTTGGATTTGAATCGAATGGTCCTACTGTTTCTTCAATCACTTCTCTTCTTACACCAGCCGCCCAGACTATTGGTGGCGAGACCGCCTGCTCCTGCCTCCAGTGGCCGGTTGTGCTGCCGTTGAGGCCTCACCGCCCCTACTACTCCCACCACTAGCCAGGCCCTATGGCGATGGAAGGTTCACACCATAGTCGAACCAGTGAACCCTCGTACTCCTCTCCGTGTGGGCATCCACTGTCGCGTCTTTCCCGGCTCCGCGTTGTCCCCTTCCTAGGCCTCGCCGTCATCCACCGCCCTGGTGCTCTCGGCGCGCCGTGGTCAATGAACGACATCCATTGGACGTGGACTTTACGTGGAGAGGCTGACGGTTGGGTCCACAGCTGCACACAAGGAAATGCCTCCTTATTACGCGCAAAATAATGATTCCTCCACCTGACATCTGGGACCCACCGGAAGGGC